>NW_026571140.1:37929367-38019367 GCF_026225935.1 Boleophthalmus pectinirostris
ATTGTGATGGTCCACGATATTATTGTGAGACTTTTGATGATACGATGTCACAATATATCGGTTATTGTTACATCCCTAGTTGTAAGTATTCAGAAACCACCTTCATCATTCTGAAAGTAAATAGTATTTATCCCATGTGTGTTAGGGCTTTTTTAATATATTTTTGAGATCTTGACTTGTTGTTGCATTTGCTGGTGTGGCCAAAATAGACACAAAAACATGTTTAGAGCTGCAGTTACCTCTGAGATTTTTTTAGTTTTTAATAGTTTTATTCTGACCTGTAGTGTGCATCTGTCACAGTGAGTTGGACGGTCGTGTTTTCTCTCGAGCGTCATATGGTGTTTGTGTAGTGTTTTCTATTGTGTATCCAGGTGCAGTGAGTCCATAAGAGGCTTAAGACTGGACTCTGGTCTCAGCAGCTGCTCCTCGGGTCCTGAGCAGCTGCTCTGAGACCTGTGTGTGTCCAAGAGTATTTATCACAGTGTGCGGACTAAAATCTGGGGACCTGCATTCGTCATAGACACACAAATCAGGTCTTCATGGCGTAAAGTCTTTATTATTCGATCAACATCAGGTTAAGTTCAGATATGGGTTCAAATTAAGTCAAGATTTAGGAATAAGGCTGTCATTTTTTTGTTTGTTTTTTTCTATTTGTATTGGTTGACTTATTAAACTTTTATTTAGATTCTAAGGCAGACATGTCAAACTCAGGTCTGATTCATCAGCCGGTTTCATTTCGTAGAAACCGTCTGACCTCGCAGCGTTAGGACTCGTTCACTTGAAGGTAGACGGGTACTTTTTTATTTAACCAATCGCTGCTATTTGGTCGTGATGTATGTAATGTGCCGCTTACGAGGCTAACTGGTATATTAAGCTTTTCCCAAATCCTGTAGGAAGAAGGACAATAATGTCTTTCCCCTTGATAAAATTCACCAAACATTCTCTTTGTTCCGGCTTTAAATCCTCGATCTCGGGAATCGTTGCCAACACAATGTCTGGCTCTTCGCTGATTGGCTGGTGCCCGAACTCACACTTCCGGGATTTTTGTGAACCGTCTAGTGTATCCTGATTCCTGATCTAGTCACTGAAGAGGAATGAAAGTGAGTGGAGGCACTAGGTGGCGTCAGCCTGGCTAGTCAAACTCAGGCCTAGGGGTCAAATTTGGCCCACGATATAATTATATTTGGCCCGCGAGATCATATCAAATCTGTATTAGAGCTGGACCCTGGCTACAGATCGACTATAGAGACATTATTTATTTAAAATTTTGTTATTATTTTATATTTTGCTTGTTCTGGATTCAATGTTTAAGCAAAACTATTATTAAATTGTTATTTTAATAAGAAATTGCATATCTCGAAAGAAGAGAAAATATGCAGATATTTGTTGACATTTTTCAATAAATATTTAGTTTGGCCCTCGACTTAGTCCAGTGGCCCTCTGTGAAATTGAGTTTGACACCCCTGGTCTAAGGATTTGGGACAACAGCACAAAGGTTAATGAGGGAGTGAGTGAGTGAGCTGAGGATTTGGTATTTTTTGGCATTTAAATGTACAAAGGCAGATGCATAAATAGTTGTTTTTGCATGAGCTCCCCCTGCAGGTGTACTCCTGTTAGTGCAGTTTGGGTGAAATACACAGATATGGAAAAGTTTTGAGAGCTTTTGTAGGATTTGTGCGTGTGTGTGTGTTGATATGTGTGTGTGTGTGTGTGTGTGTGTATGTGTGTGTGTGTTGTGTATGTGTGATGTGTGTGTGTGTGTGTGTGTGTGTGTGTTTATATGTGTGTGTGTGTGTTTATATGTGTGTGTGTGTGTTATATGTGTGTGTGTGTGTGTGTGTGTATATATGTGTGTGTGTGTGTTGTGTGTGTGTGTGGATATGTGTGTGTGTGTTGTATATGTGTGTGTGTGTGTTATATGTGTGTGTGTGTTGTGTGTGTGTGTGTGTGTTTATATGTGTGTGTGTGTGTGTTATATGTGTGTGTGTGTGTGTGTGTGTGTGTTTATATGTGTGTGTGTGTGTGTGTGTGTGTGTGTGTTTATATGTGTGTGTGTGTGTTGTGTGTGTGTGTTTATATGTGTGTGTGTGTGTGTTTATATGTGTG
This sequence comes from Boleophthalmus pectinirostris, assembly GCF_026225935.1. NCBI lineage: Eukaryota > Metazoa > Chordata > Actinopteri > Gobiiformes > Gobiidae > Boleophthalmus > Boleophthalmus pectinirostris. The sequence goes on from NW_026571140.1 coordinate 37,931,474, forward strand.
TGTGTGTATGTGTGTGTGTGTGTGTTTATATGTGTGTGTGTGTGTGTGTGTTTATATGTGTGTGTGTGTGTGTGTGTGTGTGTGTGTATGTGTGTGTGTGTGTGTGTGTGTGTGTGATATGTGTGTGTGTGTGTGTGTGTATGTGTGTGTGTGTGTGTGTGTGTGTGTGTGTGTGTTTATATGTGTGTGTGTGTGTATGTGTGTGTGTGTGTGTTTATATGTGTGTGTGTGTGTGTGTTTATAGTGTGTGTGTGTGTGTTTGTGTGTTGTGTGTGTGTGTGTGTGTGTGTGTGTGCTATGTGTGTGTGTGTGTGTGTGTGTGTGTGTGTGTGTGTGTGTGTGTGTGTGTGTGTGTGTGTGTTGTGTGTGTGTACTGTGTGTGTGTTGTGTGTGTGCGTGTGTGTGTGTGTGTATATGTGTGTGTATATGTGTGTGTGTGTGTGTGTGTGTGTGTGTGTGTGTTTATATGTGTGTGTGTGTGCGTGTGCGTGTGTGTGTGTGTGTGTGTGTTGTGCGACTTAGACTCTGTGATGTGAGTGTAGAAGACGTGTCGTCCCAGTGAACTGCAGTTGACTCCAGACTCGAGCGCCACTGGCTCTACTTTTACATCCACACTCCAGATGTGATCATGATCTGATTTCTGCGGCGATCACATGATGAAAATGTAAATGTAAACTGTGAGTAATCTGACTTCTGTCTCTGTTCACGCCTGAGCAGGATTTCACCAAGAAAATTATGCAAAAAAGGATCAACTAATGTGAAAAAGGAGTGATTTTTAAATTACTTTTATTTTGCCTTCGAAAGCAACAGTTACTCTGAACATCCTCCTCTCTCTCCTCTCACTTCCTCTTCTTTTTCTTTCTTTCATGTCACCCCCTCTCTCTCTCCCCTTCCCTTCTTTCCCCCACCTTGTCTCTGTCTCTCTCTCTCTGCCTCCCTGCCTTTCATTCTCTCACTCCTCTCCCTCTCTCACCTCTTTTGTCTCTTCCTCCCCCAGTCACCTCCAGTCTCTCTCTCTAAAACCTTCAAATCAGGCAAGAAATCTAGGGGTAATAATGGACTCAGACTTGAACTTTAACAGCCACATCAAATCAATAACATCTGCAGCCTTTTACCATCTAAAAAACATAGCAAAAATCAAAGGTTTACTGTCTAAATCAGACTTGGAGAAACTTATCCATGCGTTTGTCTCCAGTAGATTAGATACTGTAATGTTCTGCTCACTGGTCTCTCCAAACGAGCTGTGAGACGCTGCAGAACATCCAGAACATCCAGAACATCCAGAACATCCAGAACGCTGCAGCTCGGGTCCTGACTCGAACTAGGAAGTACGAGCACATAAGTCCTGTGCTCAGGTCTCTGCACTGGCTCCTGTGGCTCAGACACTTTAAAGCAGCTCTGCTTGTACAAGTGTCTCCGTGTCCGAGCACCAAAGTCCATCTGTGACATGTTAGTGTCATATGAACATCTCACACTCTGAGGAGCTCAGGGACCGACCTCCTGCTGGTGCCCAGAGTCACGACTAAACAAGGGGAGTCAGAGTTTCAGGTTCATGCAGCTAAAACCTGGAACAGTCTGAACATGTGAGACAGACTCTTCTGTGACGCTGTTTAAATCCAGGTTCAAAACATTTCTGTTTAACTGTGCATATAACTGAAAGGTTTTCATTCTGCACTCTTCTCTCCAATTTATGTCTCTCTTTTTTAATTTTAATCTTCATGATTATTTATGTTTTGATTTGTTTTTATTATGATTTTAATGTATTTCTTATTCTGTAAAGCACTTTGAATTACTTTGTGTACGAATTGTGCTGTACAAATAAACTTGCCTTGCCTTATTCTCCTCTCTCTCCCTCTTTCTTTCTCTCCCTTCCTCCTCTTTTTCTTTCTCTCTCTTCCCTTTCATGCCACCCACTCCTCTTTCTCTCCCTCCTCTCCGTCTCTCCTTCTTTGTCTTCTTTCTCCCCCCTCCTGCTTCTCTTTCCCTCTCCCCTCCCTCTTTCTCTCTCCCTCCTCTTCTTTCTGTCTTTCTTTCTCTACCTCCCTCTTTTCCTCCTTACCTACCCATACTCTCTCTTCCCTCTCCCTCCTCCCTCTTCTCTCTCTTCTTTCTCTCTGTCTTCCTCCTCTCCCTCCCTCTTTTCCTTCCTTTCTTTCTTTCTTTTTTCTTTGACTACCTCCCTCTCTTCCTCCTTCCCATTCTCTCCCTCCTCTCTCTCTCCTTGCATCTTCTTTCTCTCCCTCCCCTCTACTCCCCCTCTCTGCTTCTTCTCTATCCCTTCTCCCTCTACTCTCCCTCTCCTTCTCTCCCTCCTCTTTGTCTTTCTTAATTTCTCTCCCTCCATCGCTTCCTCCTTCCCTCCCCGCACGCTCTCTCCCTCCCTCCAATTCTCTCTGTCTTGTCTCTTTCCGTCTTCTCTCTCTCCCTCCCTCCCTCTCCTGTCTCTTCTCTCCCTCTTCTCTATCCCTTCATTCTCCCTCTCTCCTCACTCTTTCTCTCTCCTGTCACTCTCTCTCCTTCCTCTTTCTTTCTTTTTCTTTCTTTCTTTCTCCCATTTTCTCCCTCGTCTTTCCCTCTCTTCTTTCTTCTCCTTTCTCTCTTCTCCCTCTCCCTCCCCTCTCACTCCCTCTTTTTTTCTCTCCGTCTCTCTCTTTCTCCCTCCTTTTTTCTTTCTTTCTTTCTTTCTTTTCTTTCTGTCTCCTCTTTCTCTTCATCCTTCCCTCCGCACACGCTCTCCCTCTTCCTCCTTTCTATTTACATTCTCTCTCTCTCCCTCCCGCTCCTTCTCTGTCTTCTTTCTCTCTCTGTCCACCCCTCCTCCCTCCCTCTCTTCTCTCTTCTCTTCTCTTCTCTTCTCTCTGTGTCATTGGCCGTCCCCGTCTCCTCACGTTTGACTGACAGCTCTGCTCGTCCAATCCCCCGCAGGGTCACATGCGTCGGGGGACCAGTGGCGTGTCGCGGGGGGCGGAGCTCGGGGCGGTGGGGCATCTGCAGGCTGAGATCCTCCACATGGACCTGATCGACGGAGGGGCCGTGGACTGCTCCGACGCCGTCACGGCCAAAGCCTCGTCCTCCTCGCTCGCCGCCCTGCCCGTCGCCAAGGAGACCGCCGCGCCGCCCGTCACCATGGATACGTACCGGCCCAAAAGACCCACCACCCTCAACCTGTTCCCCATCGTCCCGCGCACACAGGTGAGAGAAATACACCGTGTTTTTTTTGTTTTTTTGTGCTGGAACAGATGGTGTCTCGTCTCTAAACACTTCTTTGTGTTTAGTTTAATCAATCTGACTTTAATCTGTTGTTTAAAGCGCCAATTTTACCGCTATTTATGTTATAATATTGTTTCCTCGTCATCAAAAACATCTCCGGAGTTGTGTTTTGTTTCATTCGCACGTGTTTAACTCACAAACCCTGCAGATTTATTCGATTTATTTTATTATTTGCTCATTTAAAACAAGAAAACGTCAAACTCTGAGAGAGAAAAAATGCTCCTTTCCATCTCTGAGCAGGTGGAAAATACATTTAAAAAACAATTTACTAGTAGGGATGTAACAAAAACTGAAATATTGTGATATCGTATCGTCAAAGTTCTCATAATAATAACGTGGACCATCACAATATATCGAATTACAAGTGTCTTTGCTTAAATTAAGAGTTATGGTGTAGCAATAGTTTAAAAAAAGACAGAATAACTACATAGACCATGATCCTTTGCTCTATTTCAGTGCAGACTACAAGAAGAAATAACAGTTCTAACACTTTTAAGTCTTAGTTCTTTGGATTAAGTCTTGCATTTTAAGAAGAAAAAGTAGCATAATATTATAATATCGTATCGTGAGGTTCATACCGTGACCATATCGTATCGTAAGACTTGGATATCGTTACACCCCTAATATTTACACAACAACATTTCATCATTAACAGAGTCTCCTTAATATACGTGTGCAAAAATATCAAACTATCAATATATCGCGTTGTTTAATGTGATGATACAGCAGTCTGTGATATCGATACTGCATCGATATATCGCCAAGAGTATTTTTTGGTGTATTTTACTAAATTATTTTGTTACAGCGCTACAATTGTGTTGTTTGTTTAGTGAAGGGGAGTCAAACTCAAATTCACAGAGGGACAAAATTAAAAACTCAATAAAAAATCGTTGGTCAAACTAAATATTTATTAAAAAATTTCAACCACATCGGCATGTTTTCTCTTCTTTCCAGATATGTAATGTTAAAGCTTAATGTTTAATAATAGTTTTGCTTAAACATTGAATCCAGAACAAGCAAAATATAAAATAATAACATTTTTTTTTTAAAAAAATAATGTCTCAATAGTCTATCTGTAGCCGGCGGGCAGCTCTAATACATATTTGATACGATCTCACGAGCCAAATATAATTATATCGCGGGTCAAATTTGGCCCCCGGGCCTGAATCTGACATGTCTGCTTTAGAGGAAGGAAACTCGTTTATGCAACACATTTAACATTTTCACATGTGTGAATGAAACAAAACACAACTCCTGGTTTGTTTTTGAGGAGGAAACAGTGTTAGGCATATAACATGGGACCTTTAAAACTGTATTTATTGTCACGATACTGAAATTTCAAACCAGATTTTGATACTAAGGAAGTGGCAACACCATAATGACGATAAAAATGCTTCTTTTGTAGTAATAAAATGGCAATTTTCATACACAAATAACAATACTTTCTTTATGTTACCATGAGCTCTTCTGTTTGTTCTGATAAAGCTCAAAATGACTCTAAAACTGTTCAGGAAAGCTCAAATTTGTCCGTATCAATATCTGCTCAAAGTATCAAAGAGTATCTAGCTTCGATATTATATTAATATTGATTTTAGTATCGATTAGTATCCGATTCTTGATACTTTTGACAACCCTATTGCGCACAACACTTTAATAACTAACATGTAAGTGATTTTGGTCTGTTTTTACGATTTTCTTTTCTTTTTTTTTTTTTTTTTTAGCATATACATATTTTTGGCATCAGGATTTACCTTAATTAGTCTTAATAAAGCAAAATTTGTGATGTAATTCATAATTATGTCACTTACTGTCTACATTTAATTGTAAACCACTTTATTTTTTTTATTTTTTTTTTCATGTTTTTTTCAAGTGTAGTCTCTTTTTATAACTTTATAATAATACAATGAGTCTAATTTTGTTATACCAGTATAGTTTTCCTGTTTTAAATTGAAATACTTTAGATTAATTCAGTTTTTATGAAGCTTGAAGTTACATCGTGCAACTTTAAATCTGTGGATGCAAACAGATTCAGTATATTTTGTATGTTTAGGTGCACAAATTGTAGTTATCTTTACTCTGTTGCGGTCTGTCTGATGAGTTCAAACACAGAGTGAGGCTTGTTTGTGGTCAAAGCTGTGCTCAGCAGTGTTTCCTGTCCCGTAATTCCTCTTGTTTTTTTTGTTTTTTTTGCACAGAGGTTTGAATGGAGCGGTCTCTTTATCACTGTGGAGCGACTGTCTGTGCAGATCTGTTGTTACAGTTAAAGCGGTTTATACTCGCTCGGGTGACAGAAACGGCACAAATGTTTTTATGAACCAACACTTTTCAAATACAACATTCGTGGGTTTTCTATTTGGAGATTTTTTATTCAAAGCTGGCATTTTGACGTCAAATTTTTGAATATTTTGACTACATTTACTAAAACCACTACTGCAAAATAATAACTAAAAACCAAAAGTAAAAACTAGTTATTAGGGTTGTCAAAAGTATCGAAAATCCACTACTAGGGGTGTAATAGTACAAAAATCATGATTTGGTACAGACCTCGGTTTTGAGGTCACGGTTCAGTTCATTTTTGGTACAATGCTTGTTGTTTATTTGTGTTTTTATTTAACCAACACTTTGTTTTAACATTATACAAACGGGAAAATAAAAGAAATGCAAATAAGTTAAATAAAATGTTCTCAAATAAGCAACAAATGTATGAAATGTACTGTATTTTCCGGGCTATTAGACGCTCTGGATTATAAGACGCACTGTCATTAAATGGTCTATTTTCGAACTGTTTTCACAAATAAACCGCACCGGACTTTAAATGAAACACAACAGTTGGACGGGTCAGTGGTTTTGATTGTTTGGCGCGTTCACGGTGACCCTGGGCTTTGTTCAGTTGTGGCGTGTAGGGAGGGTGCTGTCTGGGACCAACGGATTGTCGGCGTGTTCGCAGTGACTCAGTTGTTCAGTCGTGTCTAGAAGTGGCACATTGGACTCGCTTTTTTCGGTTCGTTCCTCCGTTCCGTTCCTCGTCGGCGTGGAGCGATGAGTGTGTCTGTGGGTGTTTTTTTCGCTGTGCGGTCGCTGTCTGCTCCGTGTGTGTTTGCGTGTGCTGCGGGTGGTGCAGCTTTGTAGTTTACTGAAGTCGTACTGGGACACCTGAGTGGATTCGTGTATAGGGCCTCTGGATTGTGGGCGCGCAGTTGTTTTTTGATGTGGTTGGCGCGTCTAACAGCCCGGAAAATACGGAGCATGGCGATTCCGTGCTGGAGAAAGGTGAAAGTGAGGACTTTTGTGAGGATTCACGTGGTTCAGAGGGACATATTCAAGGTGGGGGGGGCAATTGTGGTGGGCCGCCATAACTATAAAGCACTGCGGGAAACTCTGTCACCCCAATCATGGACGAGTTCCCTCATGAATATTAAAGAGCCGAGCCTTTCGTATAGCTGCACAGGTAGTGGCAGAATGTAAACACACAAATTGCGTGAACTCACTCGTGCAAAGCCGCGCAGCGAACCAAATGTGCCGTACTGAAATGGTTCAGTGCGAATACATGTACTAGGGATGGGCATTCGATGAAATTTTCTTAATCGATCGTCGGAAGAATTAACGATCGATTATCGATTAATCATTAACGTTTTTATACTAAAATGATCATCATTATTATTACTATCTGCACTACTAACCTACATACATAAATTCAACTTTACGACATATAAACCGTAACGACTCTAGAGCCACATCAACCCGTTTGACATTATAATGTGTTTAATTCAGTTTTGCACAACTCTCACAGAAACGAAACTTAAAACCACATCGCTAATTTGCATAAACTCAGCGAAGATAAAACTACAGCTCTTGTGTCGCTGATGCGGTTCAACTTCTGTCGGATTAAAAGACATGACTCAGGTGAATACAGGTTAGTGTGATCATATTTGCGTTTGTCAAAACCAGGACACCGTACGGGGGAGGGAGGTGGGGACTCGTCATCCACATTGAGCGACTCTCACCTGGTAAAACTTTTTCCCACTGGACACCGAAACATATGTGCTGCTTTATACACTGTGCACATGGACTCACACTTGTCCCGAACGCAACGGAAAGTGTGGAATTTCTTGTACAAATCATCGTTAAATACGCATTTGTGCTTTGGTACGTTGCAGACTGACCGACTGTTTGTGTCTCGCTCCTTCTGATGCAGAGAGACACATGTACAGACCCTGTTTGGTCACGATACACACAGCAACCTACATTCGGTTTGTCGATTAAAATTAACGTAATCGATGAAATTCTTAGTGATCAATTATCGATTATTCGACTAATCATGCCCATCCCTAACATGTACCGTTACACCACTATCAGATAATAATCAGTTGTAAAATTGTATGGAAAATAGACTCTCACTTGAATTTGAGCAGGTATTGATACTAAAAAAGTCCCACACAGGACAGAGGACAGAAATGAATCTCTCCTGAATGTCTTTAGATTGATCTTGAGCTGTATCAGATCATTCTAAAGACATTCAGGTATAAGTATAAGAGCACATAGACCAGTTTACGTCCATGAACCACTGTGGAACTGACCTGGACCACTGAGGGATTACACAGACATAAGACCACATGGGAATATAAAAGAAAATACTACGATTTAATGTTGAAAATCACTTTCTATTGTCTAAAAAAAAGTGTGAGTTTTTAATGATCATGGTGGTATCAGAATAATACTCCAAAAACCAAAGTAAACACAGTCGTTAATGGATCCAGAGGCCGGTGAGGTCAGAGCGGATCTGTGTGCGTCTCTGGATGTTCTTTCCCCGTTTGAACAAAAGAGAAATTGTCCGTTCGGTTCGGCGCTCGTCTCTGAGCTGCTCAGACATGTGACTCTCAGAACACGCTGTTTATGTGGAAGATTATACACGCATTTTCCACGCGCAGACAGGGTCAAAACTGTTCCTGGGAGTGAATATAGGAGCCAGTTATTATAGAAATAAGGTCTCGCAGTTATGAAAAACCCAGATTTGTTGTTTTTGTGAGTTTATAATTACAATAAGAGACCGCGATACACACATTTCTACTTTTATCTTGTTATCTTTACTGTATTTGATAACTCTGCACCTTGCACTTCCCAGCTAAGACAAATTTCCCTTGGCTTATCTTGTCTTATCTCACAATTGCGTCTTATCTTATCACAGCGTTTTGAATTGACATAATATTCAAATCAAAGTCTACAATAGGTAATGTAATACACAGTGCAAATAAGAAAATGGTTCCGGTCAAGTGGTAACGGAGGGAAACAGGGGCAGATTTTTGACCTTCAAATGTCTCTTATTCAGAAACTAGAGGGACTATTGAAATAAGTAAAGTATCAGAATGTAGGAAAGAGTTACACTCCAACAGGGTCAAGTTAAACCTGTGATATTCTTTCAAGTTGTTGACAAAAAATTTAAAAACTCATGTCGGTAACGGAGGGAATGAAATATGCAGCACTTTTTGGGCAATAAATCCAAACAGTGATAACTCTTGGTTCTCACTTACATATCCTTAACAAACTGGTTTGAATATTTGCTTCATATAGTTTATCTTCATATAAAACCTCTTACTTTTTGAGTAATGAGATTTTTTATTAAGAAAGGTCATGGTAACGGAGGGAAAAGTAACAGAGGGAAAATTGTGCAGCAAGTAGAAGGTGCAGGATTTTACATAATTTGTCAGTTTTTTTCTTCTGAAAACTTTAATATTACTTCAAAATGAAAGGAAACTATTTCTATAAAATATGTCAGTCCTTCCAAGCAAATTTTTGTCATTTTAAATTTTTAATTTTTTTTAAATCATGTACCTTCATCAACAGTTCAAAGATGGAATAACACAAGATATGATGAAATACATCCATTTATTTACATGATTTTCAGGTCTTTGAAATTTGGGAAATAATTTTTGTTCCATGTTTCATACATGGTCTGTTTAAAACGTATGTAACTTTAGATCCAAAAACGGTACAGAAAAAGGTCAACAGTTTCATAAACTAGAGTACATATGTATCTGTTCAATACATTTGTACAAACAAATGTACAAACAATACATTTGTATTGAACAGATAGCATGTTTCCCTCCGTTACCACTTGACCGGATCCTGTGATACTGGAATCAGTATTGAGTATGAAATCAAGTTAGAAATTATGATTACTGAGTACAGTGACAACAGTAGCAGCCGGCCCCTCCCTGCTGTGAGGTTGTGCGTGTGGGTTTGACGTGGAGAGACTTTGTGGTTCATGAGTTACATAATAAAACACAGTGACATAACCGTGTCATTGTCCAGGCCCCCGATTCAGACGAGACGATTCAAGCAGAAAAATCAGATCAGAGACGAGAGAATGTAACTGAAGTCCATTCAGACGAGAGCTGGGACGGTTTGTGCTGCAACAGGAACGGAAAAAAAAAAAAACACACATTAAAGGGCCCATAATTACACTGTTTTCTGATCTGTGTTTTAATGTTTCTTCATCACAAACAAGTTGTGGAGTTGTGTTTTGGACCTGAAGTTTATGTTGTTTTAAAACTTCTGACTGGTATTATATTTCACGTTGTTTTGATACGGTTCAGTGAAAAACAAAGGGTAACTCATGGCTGCCATACTAAATCCACTAAGTTTGTGCAAAGTTCACATGAAAAACACCCATTTTACTAAAAACGGTGTAAATGTCGACACAAATGTAGCTCTTACACCAATTAGTTTAGTAAAATATACCTAAAAATACTCCTCACGATATATCGATACAGCCGCCCATGATAGCAATATCGTATCAGCACATTAAACGATACGATATATGGATATTTAGATTTTTTTGCACATTCTTAATTAGAACATGGGTTAAGAATCCGTGTATCATTCGTTTTTCAAAATAAAATCAAAAATAAGAACATGAAAAAAACAACTGTTTTCTTCATTATTTCTTCATTATTTCCCGTTTCCGTGACTTAAACTGTGATGCCGGACTTTTGCGCCGCATACGGACTGAACCAGGACTGAACCAGGACTGAACCAGGACTGAACCAGGACTAAACCAGAACTAAACCAGGACTACCAAGGCTGAGTGTCGGGACGGACCCGTAGGCGCGCTCATGTAGATTGTCGGGTGATCAGGACTGAGACCAGGACCAGACTGGGATCAGGACCCGGACCAGGACTCAGACCGGGACCAGGACCAGGACCAGGATATCCGGTTATCTATGTTATCCGTTTTTTTTTTTTTTTTTTTTGTTTGTTTTTTTTCATTTTAGTTTTGGAGACAAATAATGAAGAAAATAGTTGCTTTTTGACCCATCCATCCATTTTCTTCCGCCTATCCAGGGCCGTTTCGCGGGGACAGCAGTCTAGGCAGGGACTCCCAGAATTCCTTCACCCCAGACACTTCCTCCTGGCGTTCCCAGACCCCCCGAGAGACATAGTCCCTCCAGCGTGTCCTTGGTCTTCCCTGGGGCCTCCTTCCGCTTAGAGGCCCCCAGGTAATCAGAGCCCAGTTATGTCGCCCAGAATGGCGTTATCGGGCCCACACCCTGGACTCAGGCCTGGGGGGGGTGCTCGACGGCAAGCGCCTGGTGGCCCTTCTGTGGGCCCACCACCCGCGGGAGGATCCATATGGGGCCGGTGCAGAGATCTTGGCGGCAGTCAAAGGCGGGGCCTCGACGACCAGATAGCTGTTTTTTCGTTTTCTTATTTTTCGTTTTATTTTGAAAAACAAATGAACGAATGATACAAGGCTTCTTAAGGCTCACAAGAGTACATTTTTTGTTGAAAATCAAACACCTGAACAGGACCATGAATGCTTATATGGATCACAGGCTCCTAAAAATGTGTTTGTGCCGGTGTTAATACTAAAAAAAAATCATAAGCACAGGAGAGAAATGAGCAGAAACCTTTGTGATTTTGAGCTGTATCAGAACAAGTATAAGAGCACAAAGACTCGTAGGATTACGCTGATATAAAATAAAACAAAGTAATGATTTAATGTAGAAAATCACATTCTTTTCTGTTGTCTAAATAAAGTAAAGAGGTTTTTTTTTTCGTCTGCAGGTCAGTGGGTCAAAATCTGCATACACAATAAACAAACACAAACAGTAGTAATCTGAATTCCCCTTTCTCGAGTTTAACACCACAGACCCGTCATACGCTGTGACCGGGCGTTTGTTTACCCACAATGCACCGCCCTCCCCGCGATGCTGTGAGTCAGTGTGTTTCCATGGCGACGCTCACGCACATCATGACTCATCGTTATTTTCAATCCATCTTCGTCACTGGAGTTTCCTCTTCCTCCTCCTCCTCCTCCTTCTGTCTCTCCTCTAAGGACGAGCGGTGCCAGATTTAGTGAGCGAGTGGGTTTGAGCTCGAACTGAGTAAAAATAAAACACGAGGAGGTGGTTTTATTGGTGAAGTTTGCATGTTCTTCCTCTGTCTTATTGGACTTCTTTTGTATTTTTGTCACGATACTAAAATTTCAAACTTGATTTATACTGATTCCGATACCATAATTATAAAAACAGAATTGCTACGTCATGGAAATCCTGGAAAAGTCATGGAATTTTAGTATCTCTTTCACACAACTACAGTGTTTTGTTAAGTTATCATGAGGCTATTATGATTATTTCTGAACGTTTATTTAAAAGAGACAACAATAAATGCACTGACAGGATTTTGAATGTTAAAAAAATATATAATACCAAACCATAAGGTGAGTGGAATGGTTAACATTTCATATTTAGCCCTAAAAGTCTGATCAATTCTACACATGTAGGTGCCGTAAAGCGGAAAACTCACTTTAGGTCATAAGAAAGTCATGGAAATGTTTAGAAATTTTGTCAGTGAAAATGAGTGGGAACCTGTAATAAAAAAAAAGATCTTTTCTTCATTTTAAAGATTGATTTCTGTCCTGTGAATGTGACTTTTTGGTATCGAGACCTGCTCAAATGAGTATCTAGTTTCGATTCTAATTGTAGTATCGATTCTGATTTTTTATATTTTTGACGACCTTATTCTCTCGGTACTCCAGATTTCCCCCATCGACCTAAAACATGCACAGTAAATCAATCCTTGAAAGTTGAAATTTTGGTATTACTGACCAAGATCCAAGCTGAAGATCTGGAGAAAGGTCTCTAGTATTTCCTCCTCGCATTTAACTTCTGATAAGCAACTGACTGTCTCTACAAAAGTCTTCACTCCATTCAGAATTTTCTTTTGACATTTTCCAATAGGCTCTATTCACGCTTACGTCACAAAACAGGAAGAAACCTTTGTAGTTTTGTGTACCCTTTGTGATCTTGGAGACACTAGTAGTCCTTTATGACTTAGGTTTAAAGGTTGTATGGAGGATTTTTTTAAATATTTTTTTCAAATTGTCAATGAAAGTTAAAAATAGAATTATAAAGAAGAAGCAGCCTTGTAATCATGATGACCAAAAAAAAAAAAAAAAAAGAAAAGAAAAATCTATCAAGTGTGGATGTAGTGAGGGCAGATAAACATCAGCCAATAGAAAACAAGGCTACCTCTTTATCTATTGGCTGTTAGGTTGTCAATCAAATTCCCTACTTTTCTAGCGTCGCTGACTTGCCGACGGGCTGGGATTGTGTGGTTTATGTTCGCGGTTCATGTTTAGCGGTTCTTGGCATCTTTTTTGAACTGTAGCTCTCAGTTTGCACAAATTTTGTTTTAATGGCTGAGAAGAATTCACGACCGGTTAGCCACAAAAGAAAGTCAGTTTTTGACGTTGCTAAAAGAAGAAGAGAAGGGGAAAAGGTGCGAAGCGCAACATTTAAAAAAGGACATTTCTCTTTCCTTGGAAAATCTTCTATACAACCTTTAAGAGACTGGTTTGGTCTTTGTGTGTGTGTGTGTGTGTGATATAATTTGTACCTTTTATTTCTGTCAGCTTTATCTTTTTTGGTTATACATTTCACTATTCTGTTGAGAACCTTGCCAATCCTGGTAAATATCCTCTTTTTGTTAGTTACCTTAAATTGTGTTTAACTCGATTATAACTTTAGTTTTACCATTTTACGTCTTGGTTCTTTGTTACTTCCCCTGTCCGTAGCAGAGCTGGGTTGTAACATACGTTTTCAGATTTAAGAGATTAAAGCTACCATCTGTTTGTGTCAGGTTTGTTTTTTTTGTCACCAGTAGATGGCAGAGGCAAAAAAACAAACAAACCAAACTTCATCTCTGATCAGAACAAAACTGGCACAATATCATACAGAATGTAGATAGTAAAAAAATACAGATAGTAAGAAAATACAGCAGAGGCGGGTCGGTCAGTCTAAATACAATTGGTAGCTTTAATAAACAGTAATGTCCTACCTTTTTGCTATTTTTGGAAACATATATTTACACCAATTTCTGTGTTAAATCTTACTACCGTATTTTCTGAACTATAAGTCGCTCCAGAGTATAAATCGCACCAACCAAAAAATGCGTAATGAAGACGAAAAAAACATGTATAAGTCACACTTTTTGGGGGAAATTTATTTTATAAAATCAGAGACCAGGAACCAACATTTCATCTTAAAAGTCAAGTTCTAATAAAAACAACAGAACAGAGAACAACAGACTGTTAACGTCACATATGAACAGTTCTTCAGATAAACTATAACATAAAAACAACAGAACAGAACAAGTTTAACAAACTCTCCATCTCACTCCAAATCACTAAATCCATTCAATTCTTCATCCTCGGTGTCACTTCTGAGCAACTCCGCGACCTCCGGAGGTAAACAGAGCGCCGCTTCCTCTTCTGTGTCGCTGTCGTCAGACTCAGCATCAGTTCCAGTTAGAATTATTCCGGCCTTTCTGAATCCCGACAGGATGGTTTTGGTGTCAATGAAGTTCAGGCTTTGTCCATCCATCCAGTGACTTCAGGAAAGTTTCATGGTGCATCCTCCAGGTCGTCACAAGTTTCTCGCTCACTCCAAACTTTCTTTCTGCTGCTTGATTACAGTTTTCGGCTGCAGATTTCACTACTTACAGCTTGTAATCTGCAAAATAGGATCAGTCGTCTTTATGTTTGTTTAAATGTTACGTTTTCAGTGGTGCAGAAGTAACGGTGCGATCGACTGACACGATTCAGACAGGACAGAGGCTCTTTCTGCAGGAGACATGAGCAGTAGAGTAAAGTGACAGTGGTACAGGAGGAACAGGAGCAGCAGATACTCACACACAAGACTAGAGCGCCCTCTTGTGGCTGTCAGTGTGAAAATTTTAATATATAAGTCACACCGAAGTAAATCCAAAACTATGAAAAAAAAGTGTAACTTATAGTCCAAAAAATACGGTACAAATTGGTAGCTTTAAGTAACAATAATGTCCTAACTTTTCACTATTTTTGGAAACGTATTCAAAGTTAAATCGTACAAGATTAAATACACTAACAATGTTCCATAATATTTTCTCTTACAACATGCTGAAAAGTTTCTTTTCTTTTTATAACTTCACTGGTTGCTGATCCGTGTTAGTTCCCAGACTATTTAAAACCTCTCATTTGTCAAATTCGTACGTACTTTTTCACGTTCTATCCTTCTCTGTGTGAGGTGACTGAGTCTGAAAAGTTCCCGTTCCCTTTAAATTCTTGTCACGACTGAGACAAAAGCCTGTGCTCGCTCGTGTGAAAAGAGGGCTCAGGCTCAGCTCAGTCCGCCCCTGTCTGTCTCACTGAGGGGGATCAGGCCCTGGTCCGGTCTCTGTTCAGACTACTCTTCCCGCATGCTTTCAGGGTGTATTTATAACTTTTTTCACGAGTTTGCTGATATTTAAAACCGTCTCTTCCTCTTTGTGCACTTCCTGTAGGACACTCTGAACAATAACTCCTTTGGAAAGAAGTTCAGTTGGCAGGAGAAGGTGTCTGGGTCGTCTCCACAGAAAACCGGTGAGTCTGACTTGTTTTTTGTAAAATGTGAAGTTTAAAGATCTCGTATTACGCTATTTTCTGACCTGTTTTATTTGTAGTATTGTTTCCTCCTCAAAAACACACTTGGAGTTTTGTTTGTTTCATTCACACCGTGCGTATTTAGACTTTAGAGCTCATTTGTCAAACTGAAAACACTCCTTGTGACGTCATGTGGTAATACAGGGAGTGTTCCATTGTGTTTTTAAACTCCACACACCTTCACTAGAATCATTTGGACAATTTTAGCCCTGGGATTGCCAATCTCTACTGAATAAAAGGTAAAAGGAGCTGTGAATTTGAGAACTACTACTTTGTAACATCACAAGGTAGAAAAGAGCATTTTGAGCTTTGGAGATGTAGACAGATTAATAATAAAATGTTACCGTATTTTTGGGACTATAAGGTGCACTTAAAATCCTTCAAGTTTCTCAAAAATCGACAGTGCGCCTTATGTATTAATTCTGGTTGTGTTTACTGACCTCAAACTGATTTTATGTGGTACACGGCGCTCAAAAATCTGTCAAAATGTTTTAGTAAGACTTTGGTAAACTACGAAGATGCACCGGTGTTGGATTGTCGGAGCATTACGGCGAGTCTTGCGGAGTAAGTGAGTTGTGTCCTTTAGTCCGACAGAAGCTGAACCACATCAGCTCACAAGAAGCAAACTGTTTTTTTCAGTGCTTATAGTTTATGCAAATTAGTCACGTGGTTTTAAGTTTCGTTTCTGTAAAACGCAAACAAATGTGCGCAAAGCTGCTTTAAACATGTTTTTACTCAGTGTATATTTGAGTCCTTCTCGTAGGAAATAAAAAAAAAACGAACTTAAATGATCCACCCACATTCACATTCATAAAACGCCGGGCAAATTACGCCACGATCTGCCAATGGATCATGGACGCCTGGACTAAGGGATCAGTTTCAAGTGTCGTCCGTTTGTTTTGCTTAATGCGCCTTATAATCCGGTGCGCCTTATGTATGAAAACAGACGAGAGAATTCAACGTTATTGATATTGCACCTTATAGTCTGAAAAATACGGTACTCAAACGTGTTAACAGAGTTTGGTCCAAAGTCTTTTATCGTGTGAGAACAGGACTCCAGCATTGAAAAAAGAAGCTGAATTCAATGATCGTGTGTTTGTGAATGAGAGCTCTGTCAAATGTTCTGAGAAAGATCCTGAGAACTGTGATTGAACTGAAGTAAAACCACTGAAAAAAAAAACAACTTAACAACTCCTTTTACCTTTAGTTCAGTAGGGATCGGCAATTCCAGGCTTGCAAATGATCCAAACGATTCTAGTGAAGGTGTATGGACTTTAAAAACACAGTGAAGCACTTCCTGTATCACCACAAACAACAGAACTCAGCCTAAATCTGCAGGTTTGTGTGTTAAACATGGGTGAATGAAACAAAACACCACTCTAGGGCTGTTTGTGATGAAGAAACATTATAAAATAGATCGGAAAATAGTGTAATATGGACCTTTTTAAATCTTTTTTTGTTTTACTTTTTCACTAGGTTTAAGGACGGATCAGTTTATAATTAATTCCACTTTACTCTGCAGTGTTTGATGGTTTAACAAAACACCCTTGTCGTTTATATCAATCTTAAAATACTGAAATAAAATGAAATGTTAACGTTTTTACATAAGGCCGAGCAGTCTGCAACAAAGGCAGTGTTGGAGAGTAACAGATTACATGTACCGGAGTTATGTAATCAGAGTACAAATTATGAGTAACTGTATTCAGTTACAGTTACTGTTTAAGTGAGTGGTAATTAGATTACAGTTACTTGGTTGAAATACATGGATTACACAGTGGTATTTTCCTGTTTTCATATTTTGGGCTATATCGTCTTTTTTTTTTCGGTAATTCCACTCTTTGCCAGACACTAAACCGGGTCTAAAACCAGGTCTAAACTAGGACTGAATCAGGACTAAACCGGGACTAAACCGGGACTAAACCAGGTCTAAACCAGGTCTAAGACCAGGTCTAATAGGTCTGAACTAGGACTAAATCAGGACTAAACCAGGACTAAACCAGGACTAAACCAGGACTAAACCAGGTCTAAAACCAGGTCTAAACTAGGTCTAAACTAGGACTAATTCAGGACTAAACCAGGTCCAAACCATGTCTAAACCAGGTCTAAATCCAGGTCTAAACCAGGACTAAACCAGGACTAAAACCAGGACTAAAACAGGATTTAACAGGACTAAACCATGACTGACTGTGTCTCCTCTTCTTCTATCAATAATATTTTTAATTTGGCTCAGTAAAGTCTGGGCTTTTTATTTTCTTTTAGCAGACAAATATCTTATGTGAAGATTTCCTCGTCTTTGCTTCTCTACAGAAAATCAAGTAATCCAAAGTATTCAGATTACGTTACTCACTTTAAGTAATTTAATGGATTACGTTACAAACTACATTTTGGGGTGTGTAATCTGTAATCTGTAGGGGAATACATTTTAAAAGTCACCTTCCCAACACTGAACAAAGGCAACAAAAGGCATAATATCATCCAGCGTTGCGTCAAAGCCAGAGTTATGTAATCCTGACTCAGTGTATGTCTCAGTGCTGTGGGCTCTTCTGTCTCACATTCACAGATCAGTGTAGTGACATGGGCCTTCGAACCTGAGGGGAGAAGTGTACTAACGTCTGAATACTGCGAGTGTACAGACACAGACAGGGCTGCTCTGGGCCGTGGACGTGAGGAACTATAGGCTGAGCTGCTATAGGTGCTGCGCTGTTCAAAGAGAGAGGTTTCATATTACTGAGAATGGTTCACATTTAAATACATAGCAGTGTAGTTGGCCTTCTTTAGTAAGCCAGGGCCAAAGAATCCACACTCTAAATGAGCTAATTTGAGCAGGCATTGACACTGCAACTTTAATGGGCAGGAGAGCTACTTGGATGTACAGAGATTGTGCCAAACTGGTCAGGATTAACCAGGCCGGTGCCACCAAGTGCCTCCGCTCAGTTTCATTTCTCTCCAGTGACTAGGTCAGGGATCAAAATACACTATACAGTTTGCAAAAACCCCAGAAGTGCAAGTTTGAGCACCAGCCAGTCAGCAATGAGCCATACATTCTGTGTTGTCAACGATTCCCGAGATTGAGGATTTAAAGCCGGAACAAAGAGAATGTTTGGTGAATTTTATCAATGGGAAAGACGTTATTGCCCTTCTTCCTACGGGATCTGGGAAAAGCTTAATATACCACGTAGCCCCAATAGCGGCGCGATACATACGTCACGACCAAAAAGCAGTGATTGGTTAAATGATAAAAAGTACCCACCTACGGTCGAGGTCAGACGGTTTCTGTGAAGTGAAACCGGCTGATGAATCAGGATACTTAAATGCAGGGACCAGGCTCAAATACAAAGCTGAGAAAGCCGAGGCACTCAAAAAGTACAAAATAATAAAAGGCTTTAATACCACAAGGCAGATCAAGTTAAAATAACATCAAAATGATTGATTTTAACTTCATTTGTCATGTGCTATTAAACACTTTTAATTATTTTGTACTTTTTCAGTGCCTCGTTTTTTTCAGCCATTGACACTGATTTGATTCAAAACTGAACAGACACAACACTGACTTTTAATTATGGCATGTAACTTTTTTTTAAAAAGTAACTTTTCTGAACTGTCTGAGCTGTTTTAAACTGTTTGCAGTGGTCCAGTTATTCCTCACTTACCTTATGCATTCTGAACATCCTGCTATTTCCTGAGAAGTTTAGTACTTTTCTCAGCTCTCAGAGTTTTGCTGTGACAGTAAAGTTAACAAAAACTTCCTGCCTTGCAGGAAGACGTATTTTGAGTTCAAAAGCTGATTATACAATACATTTGTACTGGGGCAAGACAACTATTCCTCCAATATATGGAAAAAAATAAAAATCTGGTTAAACCCGTATTCCTTGGATTTTAAACAGCAGACAAACATTTTACATTATCAGGTTTTCAAAACATAAAATGCTGTGTTTCACAAGAATATGAGGGTCTGTCCATAAGAAATCAGCTGTTTTCATGGAATCTCCCCTACGAACTACAAATAATCTCCACTTGTCTTCCCTTATAACAAACAGTTAGAGTTTAAGGCGATTAAAGGGGTAATTAAAACTTGCTAGCAGGTGGAAAAGTACCTAAGTTCCACCAAAAATGACCCATGAGACTCATTTTCAAAAATTTTGTTTGAAATAAACAATGCTAAAGTTTCTCTGGTAAAAATTTTATCAACATCCATCTGTGCCCACGTGGGGAATCAAGGGGCCAAAGAAGGGGCCAAGAAGATCACATTTGGTCTGTGTCCATGTTTGGGACTCTACACCATCCACATGAAAGCTCAGAATAGTGTGAGATTGTTGTCAGAAATGGTCATTCTCTCAAATATTCAGGTTCTGCAGTTAGTTTGTAAATATCTGCTTGGAGTAAATGAATCTGGGACCTCAAAAAAAAAAAAAAAAAGAAAAAAAAAAAAAAAAAGCAGCAAACAATTCTTTAGATTTTGGGGTCCCACAGCTCCCCATTTAAGATACCTAATATTTGACAACAGATTTATCATTTATGACTAAAATCTATAATAATACACATTTTTAGCTTCCTAGCTCAATTTTTTTATGAAGTTATGGTCTTTCAAAAATGCTTATAAATTAAGGTTTCTGAAAAAGTGGGCATGGACCCAAAATTTCAACAGGCCATAACTCAGGAACGACAGAAGGAGAATGAAGGGATTGAGCTAAAATTTTAGATTTTTTCATTTGATAATTTTTTTAATTTTTAGAATTTTTTCAGCCAAATCAGCCAACTTTTTTTTTGGATTCTAATCGTGTTTTTGCTCCTTTTTTTTTGTTGTTCCAGGTGAGCGGACTCCGCCTCGAGAGCACAGCTGTCTGAGCGACGAGGATAAAGTCCAGTCGGCTCAGACCAAAGACAGAGGCACCTCCACCGACGCCCCCTGCAGGCACAACCACACCTCGCACTCCTCCTCCTGCTCCTCCGCTCGCTCCAAAGACAAACCCCCCGCCCCTCCTCCCCGCCCCAAAACTACACCCCCGCCCCGCTCTACCCGACCAACAAAACCTCCACCGAACCTCCACGCGCCGAACCCACGGAGGAGATATACCTGACCCCGGTCCAGCGCTCTTCGTCCGGGGCCCTCGACTCCGCCACCGCCGCTCCGGACCGGCCGTTTCTCTCCCAACAAACCGAGCAGGGACGCATGTCTATAAGCTCGGACACGGAGGGACCCCCGCCTTACCAGCCTCTGCCGGACAGAACGGACCAGTGCATTTTCGAAGAGGACGAGATCTACATTCCCCCTCCTTCCTACGCCTCCTGTGTGGAATCGCTAATAACCCCGCCGCACGGATCCTCCATCGCGTTGGATTTAAGCTTGAAAACGTCTGGACTCGGAGCGTTCAGAGTCGGATCGTCCGTGGAATACGTCGACGCTACCGACGACAGCTACTGCGGAGAAGACGAAGATGTAGATAGAATCATGATGGAAGGCAGACGGAAAAGCAAGGAGCAACAGGCGTTATCGGCGTCGCTAAGGACTTCCATGAGCCCCGAGGCGAGCGGGCTGACGTACGATTCCGTGAAATACACCCTAGTGGTGGACGAACACGCGCAGCTGGAACTCGTGAGCTTGCGGCAGTGCTACCAGGGCTACAGCGACGACAGCGATTCGGCGACGGTTTACGATAATTGCGTTTCTTCGCCGTACGAGTCGGCGCTCGGCGAGGAGTACGAAGACGAGGACGAGGAGGTGGACAGCGCGCAGATGGGCGGAGTCATTAGAGAAGGGACCGCCTGTTTGTCCGACGACTCCTCCACCGACGGAGATCTGCACTTCTCCAAAAAGTTCCTGAATGTGTTCCTCAACGGAAGATCGAGCTCCTCCAGTAAGTAGCACGAACGTTTGGATCAGTTAAAGCAGGGGTGTGAAGCTCATTTTGGTCCGGGGGCCGTATCCAACCTACTCTGATCCTAAAGGGGCCGGATCAGAAAACTCATGGCCTAAATAGCAATAAGTTAAAATATTTGTGCAGAGAAACGCAAATCTATTACAGAAATCTTTTTTAATTGATGAACTCTTTCTTTTACAAAATATTATAATATCATGAACAACCTGAAACTTTAACAAAAATGCAGTTTCAACACAATATTTTAACATGAACTTGTACGCAAATAGGAATAAGTCAATTTTTCTTGTAAAATCCTGCACTCAGCTCCACTTTTCTCATTTTTGACATTTTTCTGATGAGGGTGTCACGGTCAACAGTCAAAACGATCGTCCTTTTAGAGCGTTTGGAAAGAGACAAGTCTTCATTTGTGCTGCTCTGGTGGGAGGGGCCACGTACAGAGACGCTGGAGACGCTGATATGATAAACACCACAGAAAATTACCAATATTTTAATAGAAAATATAATTAAAATATTTTAGTAGAAAATCAGCCGAGGGCCAGATTAAAGGTCTTGAAGGGCCGGATCCAGCCCCCGGGCCGTATGTTTGACACCCGTGAGTTAAAGGTTCTGTATTATGCAAAACTGACTCTTGTGAGCTTTAAGTCATGTTATAAAATTGTTACCTCCTCAAAAACAGACCTGGAGTTGTGTTTTGTTTCATTCACACATGTTTGAGTAATCCTGGTTTGTTAGTCTGTCTACATTCCAAAGCTCAAAATGCTGTTCCACCTTGTGATGTCATGAAGTTGTAGTTTTCAAGTTAGCAGCTCCTTTTACATTTTGTTCAGTAGAGATTTGTAATCTCAGGTCTGAATTTATCCAAATGATTGTACTGATGATGGGGTGTAACAATACATAAAACCATGGTTTGGTCCGTACCTCGGGTTTGAGGTCACGGTTCGGTTCATTTTCGGCACAGCATGGGAACAAAATGGAAAATAATTTGCTTGTTTATTTTAGTTTTTATTAAACAGTTTGTTTTAACATTATACAAAGGGTAAAATTAAATAAATGCAAAGTGCTGCTTGGTAATACTAATAAGTTAAATAAAATATTCTCAAACAGGTTAGATTGCTTTATTCGTACCCGTAGGTAAATTTGTTTTGTAGATTTGAGAGGCTGGTCCCACATTTCACATGTCACTCAGCCGCATCATCAATAAACACGCATAGAACACAGTCACAAAATAAAGTGTTACAAATAAGCAACAAATATATGAAATATTATCAAAAACTAATTTCTTGTAAACAGTAAACAAAACTTTTCAAAAAGTACAGCGCAGCACTAACAGTTCCTGGATGAAGAGCCGAGCCTTCCTTGTAGCTGCACATGTAGTGGCAGAATGTAAACACAGACAAATTGTGCGAACTCACTCATGCGCAGTCGTGCAGTGAACCGAACGCCCCGTAACGAAACAGTTCGGCATGAATACATGTATTCTCGTAGGAAATAAAAAAACAAACTTAAACATTCACCAAGAAAGGGAGGCAATGCCGGCCGAGTTACTGAATGGATACCTGGGCTAATGGATCAGTGTCAAGTGTCGTCCGTTAGTTTCACTTAATGCGTTTTATAATCCAGTGCGTCTTATGTATAAAAATACACGAAAGAATTCAACATTATTGATATTGCACCTTATAGTCTGAAAAATACAGTACTCAAACGTTTGAACAGAGTTGGTCCAAAGTCTTTTAACACATGAGGACAGACCTCGAGCGTAGTTTATGCAATTTAGTCATGTGGTTTTAAGTTTCATTTCTGTAAAACGTAAACAAATGTGCAAAGCTGCATTAACACATTATTACTCAGTGTATATTTGAGTCGTCCTCGTAGGAAATAAAAAACAAACTTAAATGATCCACCCACATTCACATTCATAAAACATCGGGCGAATTATGCCACGATCTGCCGATGGATTTTGGACGCCTGGACTAAGGGATCAGTCTCAAGCGTCGTCCGTTTGTTTTGCTTAATGCGTCTTATAATTCGGTGCAACTTATGTATGAAAATAGACGAGAGAATTCAACATTACTGTCTTATAATCTGATGCGCCTTATAGTCCGAAAAATACGGTATTCAAACCTGTGTGAACAGAGTTTGGTCCAAAGTCTTTTATCGTATGAGAACAGGCCTCCAGCATTGAAAAAAGAAGCTGAATTCAATGATCGTGTGTTTGTGAATGAGAGCTCTGTCAAATGTTCTGAGAAAGATCCTGAGAACTGTGATTGAACTGAAGTAAAACCACTGAAAAAAAAAAAACTACATGTACCTTTACAACCCTAAATGAAGGTGTATGGAGTTTAAAAACACAGTGGAGCACTTTCTGTTTTACCACGTGACATCACAAGGGGGAACGGAGGGTTTTCTGAGAGCCTAAATACGCGGGATTTGCGCATTAAACTTGTGTGGATGAAACAAAACACAAGTCCTTGTTTTTTGACAAGGAAACAACATTAGAACATACAGTAGATCAGAAAATACACCTTTAAAGCTCACTGTGTAACTTTTCTGATGACCAATGATTCACACTAAGATCTTGTCAAAACATTTAAAAAGAAAACATTTACATTTCTACAACTTTTATAAACTCTATAAATACTCATATGTAAATATACTATGATTTTTTTGTACAATTTAGTTTAAAATTCATATAAATTGCAAAAATCTAAGCTATATTTGGTACTTTGGTTTAAAGACTTGAAATGACTTGAAGCTCAAAGCAGACGACTTGGACTTGACTTGGACTTACGGGCCAGTGACTCAAGACTCGACTTGGACTTGCCTGTATTTGACTTGGGACTTGACTCAGACTTAAGGTCAAAGACTTGAGACTTACTTAAGACTTGCAAAACAATAACAGATCTGTGGAGAGGCGACCCCGCTCACAGACAGAATGTGTTTTTCTCTGTATTTCTGAGTTGTAAAACCACCTGTAATTGAATAAATGTAAAGTAGAGCTGTTTAATGTCACACTGTCGAACATTACAGAAACACGCAGGTGAAGGAGCCTCTAGAAAAGTTACGCAGTGCACCTTCCGTCATGTTATGTAACGTGGGCCGCTCTCTTTAGCATGTTGTTCTTCAGGTTGGGCTGTGTCAGTGTAAATTGGTCTCCAGTGGGCTGAGAGTGGGTCCCAGCTGGGCTCTGGTCTCATTCTGTCTCTCTGCATTAGATTCTGTCAAAAGGAGCTGAAATCTACCACCAACACTTACCAACAGCAAAAAAAAAAAAAAACTGGGTTCATGTACTGAATAATTAAAAGTAAAAGTTTGGGAGAAAAGAAAATTGACAGTTTTATTTTCAGGCAGAATCTCCCAGTTCTGTTCTGAATTAACTCAAAGCTTTTGGGTGGAGTTACAACATGTGTTTACCTCATTTACACTACAATAACTTTGGTTGAAATAAAGAAACTGTTCTGAAATAGTGCACCTTTAGACTTATTTCTATGGGCCCGGTCAAGCAGAAGTAAACAACAAGGCCAAAAATTCAAGTTAATGCATCTGATATAAAAATGTATTGAACAGATACATATGTACTCTAGTTTATGAAACTGTTGACCTTTTTTCTGTACCATTTTTGGTTCTAAAGTTACATACATTTTTAAACAGACCATGTATGAAACATGGAACAAAAATTATTTCCCAAATTTCAAAGACCTGAAAATCATGTAAATAAATGGATGTATTTCATCATATCTTGTGTTATTCCATCTTTGAACTGTTGATGAAGGTTCATGATTTTTCAAAAAAACTGTATTTAAAATGATAAAAATTTGCTTGGAAGGACTGACATATTTTATAGAAATAGTTTCCTTTCATTTTGAAGTAATATTAAAGTATTCGGAAGAAAAAAGTGACAAATTATGTAAAATCCTGCACCTTCTACTTGCTGCACAATTTTCCCTCCGTTACTTTTCCCTCCGTTACCATGACCTTTATTAATAAAAAATCTCATGACTCAAAAAGTAAGAGGTTTTTCAACCTAATCTTGTACCATATGGTAGAAAACTATATGAAGCAAATATTCAAACCAGTTTGTTAAGGATATGTAAGTGAGAACCAAGAGTTATCACTGTTTGGATTTATTGCCCAAAAAGTGCTGCATATTTCATTCCCTCCGTTACCGACATGAGTTTTTAAATTTTTTGTCAACAACTTGAAAGAATATCACAGGTTTAACTTGACCCTGTTGGAGTGTAACTCTTTCCTACATTCTGATACTTTACTTATTTCAATAGTCCCTCTAGTTTCTGAATAAGAGATATTTGAATGTCAAAAATCTGCCCCTGTTTCCCTCCGTTATCACTTGACCGGACTCGGTATGTAACTTGTGGAGGATCCATCACCTGCTTTTGGATTTATTTAGCACCTTTCTAGACACCCACAGCAAGGACGGAAATGCCGCAATGTAGGGTAAACGCCACTTCTTCAGAAAACCAGTCCCACAAACCTACAGCAGGACACTCCCGGCCATTGTGAAAAGATCTATGAATAATAACAACACAATGACAGTGACTTTTTGCCACCAGCGCCCCCATGTGGCTCCTGGTATTCACAACAGTCTCCCATCCAAATACTAACCAGTTCAGAGATATAACAAGATCAGGCTTTCACAACCTGATATGGCCACATGCTTGTCTCCATGGAGATGAAATTGCTTTGCCTAGAATATCCCACAATATGGCATTCATTTGTTTATCTTGTATTAATTCAGTTACAAGTATTTTTTGTGATTTTTATAGCTCAAAAATACCTCGAAACATCAATTCTTAGCAGTGAGCAGGCTCGCCTCTCTGCAGATCTGACCTGATTATGTTTAATGCCATACTGTGAAACATTCCCAACAAAGCAACAGCATCTCCATGGAGACAAACAGCTGACAGATCCTCCACCTGAAAAAGTTAAATCGTTACAATCTTGTTTACACAGATAAATGCTCGTATATATTTTTGGATTTTATAGCATCCATTACATTGTCATCCCTGTTATAATCCTGATTTTAAGTCCAGATATTTTAGTTTTATTGATTTTGTGTTGTTCTTGTGTGCTGTGTGCAGGTGCAGAGTCGTTCGGTCTGTTTTCGTGTGTGATTGACGGAGAGGAGCGGGAGCAGACGCACAGAGCCGTGTACAGGTGAGGATCATTTAACACACACAGAGATAATGGGCCGACAACACGAGCAGCAAGAGTCTGTGTTTAGCAGTTTCATGGAGACACACTACAGATGGATGAATACACTGGATACTTGGTAATAATGCAACAAGAATTTTCTATTTCCTTTTTGTTAATATATGGGTCAATGACATACAGGCAAATTTAAAAATATAAAAAAAAATATTACTTTCGATTGAACTTTTTTCAAATATTTACAATGTCATGTGTGCGTAAATCTATGTTTAACATTTCTATTAAGCATTTTTAGTGTTTTTTTGTGTACATGAATTGGCTACGACTATAAAAAATGTCATGTGGTGCGATGCGAGTGAGCATAACCTTACATTTTTTTTATTTTCTAAAGCATGATACGTGATGAAATTATCCAAATGATTCTAGTGAAGATGTGTGGAGTTTAAAAACACAGTGGTGCACTTAAAGCTGCTCAATTATGGAAAAAAATCATTATGACAGTTATTTTGGTCAATACTGAAATCACTTATAGTATATCATGTTTTTTTTTTTTTTACACATTTATTCAGTATTTCTCTCTAAAAAAAAAAAACACTTTTTCAAATTGAAAATAAATTTAGGCTACACATATGTACTTTAGAGCAGTTTTGTGATGTATAAAACATAAAATTAATAAAATAAACTTTGAACATGAAATAAGGCAAAGAAAAACATAAATGTATCCAAAATAAACTCTATATCCACTTTGTTAAGGTTAACGTTTCAACTTGATTATATGAGTTTGGAGATCGTTTGACACACAAATCGAAATTCAATTAATACACGCATCAAGAATTTCTGACTTCCGGTCATTGCGCAATGCATACTGGGATGGATTTTCTGAAAAAGTGAGCATCAAAACGCCGTGTTTGTTTTCCCAGTGGGATGCGTCTATTGTCAAAGTCGATCTTTTCAAGTCTTTTGAACCATATCGCTTTTGTTTCTGGTTCTGATATTGTCATATTTTAGTTTTGGGATTCAGACATCGTAATTGTGTGGTTGTTGGATCCAAACAGCGGAAAACTGCTTGAGAAATGTGTTTGCGAACTCCATAACTGCAAAAGGGAATCAGATGTGTGTGACTGCAAACCTCCGTTCAAACTGTTTCTCTTCCCAACGGAATTGAAAAATAGTGAAAGGTGAAGGTGATGGGCAGGATTGATCCACAGGAAGGACGAAAAATGACGAAAAATGAAACCTTTGACTGACTAAATCATCCCGAGTTTACAGTGAACATTTTGTATGTGGAGCCATCAAAGCAAAACCCCGATCCTTCACTCCACCTCGGTTACGAATTTAAAAAGTCAACGCCAAAACGAAAGGCACCAACTGTTCACCAAGAAACACCTTCCACTGCAAAGAGACCAAGACGTGATGTTGCTGTAAAACCACAAGAACAAGAAAGTGCAGCTCAGTCTGTTTGTCTTCTGTACTTCTCACTTAACAAACGGGATCCCGCTTTGATGGGGCTCTTTTTTTCGTCTCTCCTGTGGATCAATCCTGCCCATCGCCTTCACCTTTCACTATTTTTCAATTCCGTTGGGAAGGGAAACAGTTTGAACAGAGGTTTGCAGTCACACAGATCTGATTCCTTTTTGCATTTATGGAGTTCACAAACAAATTTCTCAAGCCGTTTTCCGCTGTTAGGATCCAACAACCAAACAATTAATGATGTCCGAATCCCAAAACTAAAATATGACAATATCAGAACCAGAAACAAAAGTGATATGGTTCAAAAGACTTGAAAAGATCGATTTGTCAATAGACGCATCCCACTGGGAAAACAAACATGACGGTTTGATGCTCACTTTTTCGGAAAATCCTTCCCAGTATGAATTGCGCAATGACCAAAAGTCCGAAATTCTTGATGCTTCTATTCCACAGACTTAGGTGCACTCCCGTATTATTACCACATGACATCACAAGGTGGAACAGAGAGTTTTCCTTCCGTGTGAGAAACAAACTCAGCCAGAATCTGCAGGGTTTGTGTGTTGAACATGTTTGAATGAAACAAAACACAACTCCAGATCTGTTTGTGATGAAGAAACAACATTATTTTGACCTCAAGAGCTGCTTATACAGTATATCTTTATAATTAATTTAGCTCAAATACACGTGAAGAAAATCAGATACAGGGCGTTTAAATTCAGGGTTAGAAAAATGGTTTATAAACACGTAGAGAGGAAATTGGACAGGATGTAGTGGACAGTGAGGTTGCCAGGCACGATCCTCCAGCCTGTAGGTGCATACTGTGTCTATTTAAGATTATGAAGTGCATGATTGTATCTGTGAAATCTCTCTAATCTCCCGTGCACACTGGAGCCTGCGTGTCTTCACAGTTGCTCTCACAGCTCATGTCATTTGCATGTTTCCATAGTAACAGGCGAGCGCAGAACTCAAGTACGGAGGATAATGAGGCTCGTTCAGATGTCATGGGACGAACGCAACACTCCCACAATGCAGCGTGTTTTCAGCGTGAGCTATTTTGGTGCAGCTTTAGACGGAATTGTGTTTGGGAAATGTCAAAAAAAATGATTACTCTGAAGATAAACCCTAAAGAAACTGACTAAACATTAGAGATGTAGCGATAACAGAAATATCGTGATATCGTATCATCAAAAGTCTCGCAATAATATCGTGGGCCATCACAATATATATATATATTTTTTTTTTTCCAGTGATAAAAGTGTGATTCTTTTGCACATTAAGGTTTTTCTGGGATTCTCCTGCTTTAGGGAGACTGAGTCAGTAGTTTCAGTGTTATTGTTCACTGTGATATTTTCTGTAACACACAGTAATGTTGGAGTTTCAACAGAGTGGGGTGAGCTCAAAGCAATTTATCTGTGCATGAGTCACCCCCATGTGGCCTCACACAGTACTCCAGTTTCATGGAGTTCAATTATTTTACTATTTTTTGCATGATAATATATTGTTATTATTTTTAAAAAATGTTTTCAACTGCTCACAACATGCCACTTCTTGAAAGTTTATTTATTTCATCCATAAAATATATATTAAAACCCTCACACTCTCCTCGGGGTCACATAGACCTGAAGATTTTTTTTTCCCTTCCCGCTCTCTTGGGGCAGGTCTATCAGACCCAAAACTTTATTTTCAAATAAATTCTCGCCAGGCAAGAAAATACATTTTTGGGTCTGATTGACCCGCCCCAAGAGAGCGGGAAAGGAAAAAAAAAAATTCTTTGAAGTCAATGTGACCCCGAGGACAGCATGAGTTATAAAAAAAATTAACAGTGTTACAACAGCAAACATACAAGAAATGAAAGAAAAGGAGCAGAAAGAAGAGTCATCTTATTTAATCTGCCCTCTTTTCACTTTTCCAGACAAAACATCAACACTGATACTTACTTTAAAACATTTCAGATCAGTACATTTCAGTTCAGTCACAATTATTAATCAATTGCAAACAGAAATTTTCACTATTATGCACAACAACTAAGTTTCCTTTTTCATACATGCACATGGCACTGGACTTTGTGTTTTTTAAATGCCATCATTGTACTTGATTCTTTTATATCTTTGTCAATAGTCCAGACCCAAATTCTAAAAAATGAGTTGAACCTGACATGGTCTGCCATAATTTTATTTGTGTGTTTTTTGGGTTGTTTTTTTTTGGTTAACTTTGACCCTAAGGATCAATAACTGGAGGTTCTGCTCTGCTGGCAATATTGCGAAAAAAAAATGTGGCCATTTAAATGATTTCACTACTAGTTGGCGATCAACAGCCCCAGAACCTCAATTATTGAGCTTTTGAGAGTTTGGCTCCTTGACTAAGATTGTTCCATAATTTAACTCCTTTCACAGTGATGCTTCACTCCATAACCTTAGTTCTGAATCAGTTTTTTTTTTTTTTTTAAACATGTAGGTTCCTTTTAAATTGTAGTGCCCTGTTCTCTTCTCAAACAATCTTTGAATATTTACAGGTTACACATGGCACTTTGCTTTATACAGGACTTTGAGGATCAACAATATCATGCATTTTCAACACTTTAAGTTGAACAAATAATGGGTTTGATAATTCTCAAGGCCCTTTTCTGTAAAATAAATAATGTCTGTAGGTAAGTTTTACATGTTAACTTAAACTAACATGTGTTAATTCTTACCCGGATAACCACGTTTATCTATTAAGTGAATAATGTGTTCGGGTAAATGGTGTCACTTCTCAACAACGAGCCAATCCCTTTGGGGTGCCACAGGGGTCTGTACTTGGCCCCTTGCTTTTTTCCTTATATATTAATGACCTCCCTCAATGCTGTCCTACTGTTAATGTTCAAATGTATGCTGATGACACTGTATTGTATGTATTTTTCAAAAACACCAGCTCAGGCTGGTGCACACCTGAGTCATGCCTTACAACTTGTCTCAAAATGGCTTAGTGTGTCACACCTGACTTTGAATGTGAAAAAAACAGTTTCTCTTTGTTTTTCAGTGTGTACACAAACAAAAAACTTTGACTTTGAAGTGACTATGCACAATGAGAAAATTCAAGCCGTCAGTGAAGTTAAATACCTTGGCCTCATTCTAAATGAAAATTTAAAATTTACTGGTCACACAAAATACTTGGTGAAGAAGATTAAGATTAGTCTCAGTTGCTTTCGTTTCATACGTAAAGATCTGTCGCTCCACACTTCTAAAATATTCATGAACACAATGATCTTCTCTCATCTATCTTATTGTATCACCTCATGGTCCCAGGCCTCCTCAACTACATTAAAACCGCTTTGTTCATTATACAAACTGACCCTTAAGATCTTTGACAAAAAGCCCAAAAACTGGCACCACTGTGAAATTATAAAGAAACATCAACTTTTTAACTTTGAAAATTTTATCAATTTTAACAATCTTAAATTATTTTTTAAGTGTCTTAACCGCAGTACACCATTACACTCAGAATTTGCCAGGACCATAAAATGTTCACAAAGAGCGAACACAAGAGGCGCTACTAGTGGTAATTGTGTTGTTCCTCGGTACAGGACAAACTCTGGGTCAGTCCTCGTTCTCTTTTAAAGGGCCTAGTCTGTGGAACGGTTTAACAGCTCATTTAAAAATTGGAAAACCAACTACAACAAATTTAAAAGGAAATTAAAGTTATTGTATGTTTCCAGTCAAAACTGCATCCACTAAAATCTACTGTATATATTTTATCTGTATGTAATTTATGTGTCTTGTACTTTCTGTTTTTATGCATGTAGTTTATATTTTTATATGGACAGGTGTTGAAAACTAGCACTTGTGCTAAAACACTCAAAGCAATGCATCTGGCTTGTCTAATGCGATTGTGATGTCCTTAATAAACATAATAATAATAATCTTTTAAAGCTAAACTGTAAAGTGACTTTGAGCATCTGGGAAAGCGTTATATAAGACTAATTAATCTTGACAGATGGTCCTTACATGCGCTCCCTGTGTGTGTATTTGTGTGTGTGTGTGTGTGTGTGTCTCTCTGTGTCAGATTTGTCCCTCGACATGACGACGAGCTGGAGCTGGAGGTGGATGATCCTCTGTTTGTGGAGGTTCAGGCTGAAGACTTCTGGTACGAGGGGCTCAACATGAGGACGGGGGCCAGGGGCGTCTTTCCTGCCTACTACGCCATCGAGGCCGCCCGGGACTCTGACACATACAAAGGTACGCACATGCACAAAAATACACACAAAGGTACACACTAGGGATGGGCATGATTAGTCGATTAATCGATAATTGATCATTAAGAATTTCATCGATTATGTTCATTTTAAACAAACTGAATGCAGGTTGATGTGCGTAGTGTAGTGTGACCAAACAGGGGTCTGTACATGTGTCTCTCTGCACTCAGGAGGAGCGAGACACAAACAGTCGGTTAAATGCGTATTTAACGATGACTTGTACAAGAAATTCCACGCTTTCCGTTCCGGTCGGGACAAGTGTGAGTCCATGTGCACAGTGAACAAAGCAGCACATATGTTTCTGTGTCCAGTGAGAAAAACTCACCAGGACACAGAAAACATGAAAAAGTTTTGCCAGGTGAGAGTCGCTCAATGTCGATGACGAGGTCCCACCTCCCTCCCCCCGTACGGTGTCCTGGTTTTTAACAAATGCAAATATGGTCACACTAACCTGAATTCCACTGAGTCGTGCCGCATCAGCGACACAAGAGCTGTGTTTTTTTCTTCACATAGTTTATGCAAATTAGTCATGCAGTTTTAAGTTTAGTTTCTGTGAGAGTTGCACAAATCTGCAAAACGGGCTGATGTGGCTCTAGAGTCGTTACGGTTTATGTCGTAAATTTGAATTTATTTATGATCATTTTAATATAAAAACGTTAATGATTAATCGATAATCGATCGTTAATTCTCTCAACGATCGATTAAGAAAATTTAATCGAATGCCCATCCCTAGCACACATACTTTCTCTGTTTTGTACAATGTTATAACCCTCATCAAAAACATCCCAGAAGAGGTTTTAGTCATCCATGTATGTTTCAGTACCGCATTTTTCACGCACCGGATTTATAAACCGCAATATGAATAATGTTGAATTCTCTCGTCTATTTTCATACATAAATTGCACCGAATTATACGATACATTAAGTGAAACAAACAGACGACACTTGAGACTGATCCTTAGTCCAGGCGTCCACGATCCATTGGCAGATCGTGGCGTAACTCGTTAAGTTTTTTTTTATTTCCTACGAGGACGACTCAAATATACATTGAGCAATAATGTGTTTAATGCAGCTTTGTGCACATTTGTTTACATTTAACAGAGATTAAATTTATTTATTGGTTTATTTATTTCTATTCTATAATTTTGTTCTTATTTTATTTTACTGGTTTTATTATTTTAAGACTAGTATTATTTTAGTATTTTATTTTATCATTTTATTTTTGTTGTTATTATTACGTATTTGTGCAGAAATTTGGAAACTGTTTGTTTGTGAAATGTGCGACAGAAATAAAGTGGATTGGACTGAAACAAAATTTAAAACCACATGGCTCATTTGCATAAACTGTAAGCTCTGAAAAAAATATCTCTTTCCTTGTGCGTGGAAAAACGAAAGGACACGACTATGTCTTCGTAGTTTACCAAAGTCTTATTAAAAATTTTTGACTGATTTTTGAGCGCTGTGTACCGCATAAAATTGGTTTGAGGTCACTAAGCACAACCAGAATCAATACATAAAGCGCACTGTCGATTTTTGAGAAAATTACAGGATTTTAAGTGTGCTTTATAGTCTGAAAAACACGGTAATTTGGCGATTTCGGTTACACCTTTATCATCAGAAGGCCCTTTAATCAGGAGGCCCACTCGTCAGAAAATCATTCCCTCTTCTATTGGTTTGTCAGCAACATTTCTCTTGAACAATTGAATGTATATTTGATGAAAGCAACAGAGAATAAT
Source organism: Boleophthalmus pectinirostris (assembly GCF_026225935.1). Taxonomy (NCBI): domain Eukaryota; kingdom Metazoa; phylum Chordata; class Actinopteri; order Gobiiformes; family Gobiidae; genus Boleophthalmus; species Boleophthalmus pectinirostris. The sequence continues at coordinate 37,965,185 of NW_026571140.1, forward strand.
CCCTGGATATCAGGGAAGAATTGGTAAACTTTTGGATGTTTACCAATTAAAAATGGCTGCAACATCAACATTTTTAGAGATATTGACAGGAAAACGCATAATCATGCATAACAGCTTTAGCTAAGGCCAGCTTTACTTAATTTGTTGGTTTACAAACCCACCAATGCTATATTAAAAGAAAAAGATTTAAAATAAAATTGAAATGAAGGTTGTAGAGCTCGAGTTACTGAACATTTTGCAAGTTGCTGCCTGAAAATCAGACAATTATTAACCCTGTTACACTTAAGACAGACCATTTCCACCCAAATCATTATTTCCTCAAACATTTTTACTGCATTTTAAGGGTTTAATATATTTATTACTTTTAATATTTACTTTTTAAAATATTTAAAACTTGAAATACAATTTCATTTGTAACAATTTGTAACACTACCTGAACATGGATTTTCTGACTTCTGATGATAAGACTGACACCCGGCGATTTCTTCCCCAGCCCTATTTTAAATCTCTCCTTATAGTTAGCTGTCCCCCGTTTTACAAACCCTGTATAAATCAAAAGAATACAAAATGCTATAGATGTGAAAACAAATGTAATGTTCAGTACTCATGTGTTCTGACTCATCCTCGTCTTCTCTTGTGTCTCAGTGAAGAGCAGTGAGTGGATGGACAGATACAGACTCAAGTTCCTGGGGTCGGTCCAGGTGCCGTACCACAAAGGCAACGACGTGCTCTGTGCGGCTATGCAAAAGGTAAACGAACCCCTGCTCTCCTAATGCTCTATTCATACTTTGTATTTAGAGTGAATATGGATATACAAGAGGCAAAATTGTACTGGAGTGAGAGTGACAAATGTTTAGGGCATCACTTTTGAATGTTGGTATGCGCATTTAATAACATTTTAATTGGGATTTCAGGCACTGTTACACCTTTTAAAAAAAAAAAGTGTATTAAGAAAACCCCAAATTTTCCCAAATCTCCTCACTTTACTAATCTACAGGAAAATAATGAGAGGTTTATAATGCCTCAACAGGTTTGACAGTACATTCATTTAATATTATTTACTAAGGTTTTTGCTACAAATGCACACAAACATAAAGGAATAGTACTGATACTTCAAAACAATATATTTTTTTTTACATTTCTAATACTATGGCTACGTTCAGACTGCAGGGCTTAATGCTCCCTTTGGATTTTTTTGTAAAAATCAGGGTTTTTTTGCGAGGTCGTTCACATTTATAATCAGTGTTGGGAGTAACGCATTATAAAATTAACGATGTAATGTGTTGCATTTTGCTGTAACACTGTAATGTTTGGCATTACAGGGAAAAAAAATTAAATATTTTACAATGCTTTTTTAACCTGGATTGAAGTGGTGGGTTTTTCTTCATACAAATTCGCTAAAATCACCGCGATATCAGCAGCGGTGAAACGCAGGACACTCGCCCGCGAAACCTTGTCGAGGAAACACCGGGCTTGTCTTTCTAAATACGGCCCAGTTCTTCATAAAATGGACAGGTCACACATCCACAGCCGCTTCGTTTGTTTGGGTCTTTATCCTCCTTGTATTTAGTCACGGGATCTTTATTTTTCGTTGACATTGGAGCCAGGACCACCTGTAGCAGCACTCGGACATTTCTTTGGCAATCATTTCAAAAACTGCCCGGTTCGGATAAGACCCCTCCAATTTGTCCCGAATACAGCGATCCCCCCAAATATTAATGAATTCGTTAACCTCGCATTCCCTTCATTGATGAGACTCCGAGCCTGACGTGTAGGTGGGATGAATGTGACCTGACCGTTCAGACTGAAGTCGCATGTCAAAAGATCAGATATGTATCAGTTTAAGGAGCACAAAAAAATTCAGATCTGTGTCGTTCAGACTGTCATTAAAAGATCAGATACAGGTCACATGGGGCGAAAAAAAATCAGATTTAGGAGTCTGTAGTCAGTCGGAACGTAGCCTAACCCCCAATTCACACCAAAGCGCAATGGTGCATAAGCGCAGCAGCACAGCACACGAGCAGCAGACGCGCTGCTTTAGAACTCCATTTGAACCGGTCTGACAGTGTAACACCGACAGTGTCATACGCGCGTCCAACGAGCTTCTGATGCTGACGCGCTGCTCGAGAGGTTGGAGTTCTAATTTTGCAGCGTCAACGGCGCGTCTCCAAGGTTTTAAGCAGGGGAAAGACAGGAAATAAACACGCGGTGTCAAAATAAACTTCCGATGCCCTTTCAAAATAATTTAACCAAAGTCAAGACAGCGACGTAAACAACGCGCACGTGATTTACGATGTCAGACACCAATTCTACAGGGACTCAGGACTAACCCAGGACTAACCCAGGACTAAACCAGAACCAGGACTCACTGGTGAAATGCGCTCGGGGGTCCTTCCGTGTAGCCCTGAGTGTCCGCGGGCGAAAGGACCGGTGCAGAGCTTGGAGAAGAGGTACGTGCAGCCGTCGCGCTTTTCGGACACCTGCTCCACGGGGCTCAGGGTTCTCTCTCTCTCTCCAAGATTAGACCTGGTTTAGACCTGATTTAGTCAGGGTTTAGTCCTGGTTTGGACCTGGTTTAGACCTGAATTAGTCCTGACCCGCCCTTAAAATTCCAGAACATTAAATCTCGCCCGTTTCCGCGACTATTTGCCCGTATCCATCGGTGCAGGACTCTGTATCAACATATAAACGTATCGGCCTTATTACCTGGACGGACATAAGATTTTAATCACACTCATAATGTATGTTAATTATACGTGATTTTACCTTATTAAGGGAAAAAAATCGGAGGTGTTTAATGTGCGTGTTAATAGATTTAATCCTCATTAAAGGCAAATGCGTTGCAGTTGTACACTTAATTCACAATACATTTAATACACATTCTGACTTAATACACTTTAACATAAAATAAATGATAAAAAGCAAGTACAAAATGTGATGTCTGAAAACAGTGAGAAGATGTGCAGGCTGCGTAACAGGAGAGGCTCTGACGCTCTGGTGTGAATTAAAACTTTGAAATGTACGCGTACACGCAGCTCCGCCTACGTTAAGCGCTGCTGCAGCTCCTGGTGTGAATTCGGGGTAATACTTTTCACATTTACAGTGCCGACGATGACGACTGAACTCAGACTGTTCCTCGTGTGTTTTGTGTTGCAGATCGCCACAAACAGAAGAATGACGGTGAAGTACAACCCGCCCTCCTCCTGTATTTTAGAGATCAATGTTAAAGGAATCAAGCTCTCAGTACAAGAGGATTATTACGCCTGTGATCGGGTGAGCTCGCCCCCGACGATTCAATTAAACCAACATTACCACCACAGTTTAAAAAGCTTTTATTTTATTACATTTATTTTTTTTTTTATAAACCATGTTGTGTTTACAGTGGGACTAAACATCTAAACTCTGCACACTAACACATGTCTGTCCTATAGTGATCTGAGACGTGAGGGACCAGGACTAAACCAGGACTAAACCAGGACTGAAACCAGGACTAAACCAGGACTAAACCAGGACTAAAACAGGACTAAAACAGGACTGAAACCAGGACTAAACCGGGACTAAAATAGAATTAAAACAGGACTGAACCAGGAGAACTAAACCAGGAGAACTAAACCAGGACTAAAACAGGACTAAACCAGGACTGAACTGGAAGGACTAAACCAGGACTAAAACAGGACTAAAACAGGACTGAACTAGGACTGAACCAGGACTAAACCAGGTCTAAAACAGGACTGAACCAGGACTGAACCAGGACTGAACTGGAAAAGACTAAACCAGGACTAAAACAGGACTAAAACAGGAATAAACCAGGACCGAACCAGGACTGAACCAGGAGGAATAAAACCGGACTAAAACAGGAATAAACCAGGAATAAACCAGGACTAAAACTGGACTAAACCAGGACTAAAACAGGGCTAAACCCAGAATGAACCAGGAGGACTAAACCAGGTCTAAAACAGGACTGAACCAGGACTAAACCAGGTCTAAAACAGGACTGAACCAGGACTTAACCAGGACTTAACCAGGGCTAAAACAGGTCTAAACCAGGACTAAATCAGGACTGAACCAGAAGGACTAAACCAGGACTAAAACGGGATTAAACAGGACTAAAGCTGGACTAAAGCAGGTCTAAACCAGGACCAAACCAGGACTTAACCAGGACTAAACTAGGACCAAACCAGGACTAAACCAGGACTGAACCAGGACTGGCGTCATGAGTCTAGTTCTCCCACTTAAAAAATCCTCATTACACCACTGGATAACAGGCATCCATCCTCCAGACTCCGCCCCTTCAGTCAGGTGTTTGTATCAGAATCACTCGACCTGAATAAGTCAGTCATGTGTGATGTCATGTAGTACTTGCAGTGGCCACTAGAGGCAGCACACACTCAGCTTTTGACTGTTTTTGACCACCAAGCAGCATATTTAAATATTTGTCACTGAAACTACAAAAAAGTTTAGTTTAGTTCCAATTTAATTTAATTTTGCCTACATTGTTTTAATATTTTTTTAGTTTTTAATCATGTCCGTGTCTGTTTTCTCCACAGAGTAACGAGTGCAACCATTTCTTCCAACTAAAAAACGTGTCTTTTTGTGGCTATCACCCCAAGAACAGCAAGTAAGTGTGGACAAAGACTAAAGCCACAGTATGTAACTTTAGAGACAAAAAAAAATGTTTTTATTGCACAGACAAATAAATAAAAATGTGATGAATCGTTTCATTGTATAAGATTTTATTAATCAATGGACCATTTATTATTTGGACTATAATGAGACTCCAAAAGCAAATATAGCCGCAAGTGGCAATGATCGGCCCTCAGCTTGTGACAGGACTGTGCAGGGCAGAGTTATATTACATCAAATTTACTCATGTGATTTTTAAGCCATGTTATAATGTGGTTTCCTCATCAAAAACAAACCTGGAGTTGTGTTTTGTTTCATTCACACACGTTTGAGTAACTGGAGTAAGCTTTATTATTAGTCTGTCTACATCTCCAAAGCTCAGAATGCTCTGTTCCACCTTGTGATGTCATGAAGCAGTATTTAATTTTTTTTACCTTTAGTCCAGTAGAGATAGTGAATTCCAGGGCTGAAATTATTCAAATGATTCTAGTGAAGTGTATTTAAAGAATTTAAAAACACAGTGGAGCACTTCCTGTATCACCACATGACATCACAGGATGGACAGAGAGTGTTTTCAGTTTAAGTGAAGAACTCAGCCGCAGGTTTGTGAGTTAAACTTGTGTGAATGAAACAAAACACAACTCCAGGTCTGTTTGTGATGAAGAAACAACATTATAACATAGATCAGAAAAATGAGTACCGTATTTTGTGGACTATAAGTGGCTCTGGAGTATGAGTCGCACCAGCCAAAAAAGATGTAACTAGAAAAGCAGTCAGAGAGCGCAGACCTCCGCCAAGGACTACCCCCATTTTTTTATATAAATTGCGATAAAATCAGTCTTCTGGATCAGATCCGGATCAGCCTTTGGAATATGAAAGAGGATCCCATTGTCCATCCCTGAGTCAAGTTTCATGGGGTTTGGTCAATAATTAACCGAGATATTGAGAAACAAAATTTTTGGCCCCATTTACCACAATGTTAACTAAAATTTCAAAGTGATCCAGAATCCAGGATTTCTTCCGGATCAGCCCCCAAATGAAATCAGTTCTTCCTTTTCACATTTCCAACAAATCCTGAAAATTTCATCAAAATCGGTCCATAACTTTTTGAGTTATGTTGCTAACAGACAAACAAACAAACAAACAAAAAACAAACAGACAAACGCCGGCAAAAACATAACCTCCTTGGCGGAGATAATGAAGAAAAAACATATATAAGTCATACTTTTTGAGGGAAATTTATTTTATAAAATCAGAAACCAGGAACCGACATTTCATGTTGAAAGTCAAGTTCTAGTAAAAACAACAGAACAGAGAACAACAGACTGTTAACGTCACATATGAACAGTTCTTCAGATAAACTATAACATAAACAACAGAACAGAACAAGTTTAACAAACTCTCCATCTCACTCCAAATCACTAAATCCATTCAATTCTTCATCCTCGGTGTCACTTCTGAGCAACTCCACGACCTCCAGGAGGTAAACAGAGCGTCCGCTTCCTCTTCTGTGTCGCTGTCGTCAGACTCAGCATCAGTTCCAGTTAGAATTATTCTGGTCTTTCTGAATCCCGACAGGATGATTTCTGTGTCACTGAAGTCCAGACTTTGTCCATCCATCCAGTGACTTCAGAAAAGTTTCATGTCGCATCCTCTCGGTGTCACAATTTTCTCGCTCGCTCCAAACTTTCTTTCTGCTGCTCGATTGCCATTTTCACCTGAATATTTTGCTACTTGCAGCTTGTAATCTGCAAAATATGGTTTTCATTTTGGGGGCATTTGTGTTCATTCTTCTCAATCGTCTTTATAAGTTTGTTTAAATGTTAAATTTTCAGTGGTGCAGAAGTAACGGTGCGAATCGACTGACATGATACAGACAGGACAGAGGCTCTTTCTGCAGGAGACATGCGCAGTAGAGTGAAGTGACAGTGGTACAGGAGGAACAGGAGCAGCAGATACTGACACACAAGACTAGAACCTCTCACCGCTGTCAGTGTGAAAATTTTAATATATAAGTCTCAGGAAACCATGAAAAAAGTGCGACTTATAGTCCGGAAAAACGCGTAATATGAGCCCTTTAAGTAGTTGACTTGCTAAACACTTATTGTTTGCAGCTTTAGTATCTTTAAATATCCCCAGTCACTCTGTACAAAACCTGATCTCTCTGTGTGTTTTGCCTTTGCAGATATTTCGGTTTCATTACGAAGCACCCGGCCGATCAGAGGTTTGCCTGTCACGTCTTTGTGTCTGAAAACTCCACCAAACCCATCGCCGAGTCTGTAGGGTGAGTCCTCCTCCTCTGCATCTGTCGTTTAGAGCAAGAACACAGAGCTTTTTTACATTCTGACGACAACTTTCATGCCAGTTCTTGTCTTTGTTTCTGTTTCTGGAAGCAAAATTTCCTTTCATTTTCCCATAAAGTTCAGATTTTCAGACAGAATAGACTATGTTATGTGGAGACAAATAGAAAAAGAATGAATAAAATGAAAACGAAAACTTGCAGAACCAGAAATGCACTGCTCAGTTTATTTTTTAACTTTAAATATTTGACCTATTTTGATCTTAAGTTGGAGCTATTTTCCTCTGAATTATCTCACCGTTTACGAAGCATCACAGTTTTTTAAAATCTTTTAGGACTTTTAAAAAAAATTGGGTTAGGTTTTTTTTTAATCATTTGATTCGAACCCACATCTGAACAGCGGCACAGGTGTTGACATTATTTGGAACATTTCTTATCCGTTCACACAGTTCTCAGTTTTTTTTCTCAGACTTAATGACTTGGTGGAGAGGATTCGAGCTTGAGAATCAATTTTTTATATATATTTTTTGTTTAAATCGTCTGATAATTGTAAACAGAAATGCATAAACCCCTGTAAGGTTATATTATACTGTTTTCCTCATAATGTCAGTATTCTGTGTTCCAAATTTCACGACTTTGCGACACTATAGTAGCACTTTTAACAGACTCAGATCATTTTGCACAAGGGGTTTTGGGAGTCCTGACGTTCTTTTGAATTTCAATTAAAAACGAAAAACAATCAATTGAAATTTTGTCCACAAAATTGCAACGATTTTTCACACAAGTCTTTCTAGAAGCAGAACTTCTGGGGCAAATAAACCAGAGAGAATAAAATATCAAAATTAAAACAGGCACTGAGACTGTTTTTTTGATTGCTGTAATTTGTGATAAACTTTAAATTAAATATTGGAAATAGAGGTCGAAATCAGTTTTTTTGTTTGACACAAAAACGGAATAATGAAATAACAAATTGTTTTCCCACTTTATTGTTTTTCGTTCTTAAAGGGTCCATCTCATGCAAAATCAACTTCTAAGAGTGAAGTGTGGGCCTTGTATTTGTCGCCGAAGTGTTTTTTAGATTGATTTGGTGTTTTTTTTTAACAAATTGCAGCGTATTTCTGCCACCCTCCCACCTGACAACGAACTAAAGCAGCTATAACGATGACGCGGCAGACACACCGATGACGTCTTAAGAACGAAAAATAATAAAATGGGAAAACAGTTTTTTATTTCATTATTCAGTTTTAGTGTTAAAAAAAAAAAGATTTCGACCTCTATTTACAATATTTAATTTGAAGTTTATTTCAAATAAACCAATGAAAAGACAGTCTCGTGCTTATTTCAATTTGGATATTTTATTTTCTCTGGTTTATTTGCCTCGGAAGTTCTGCTGCTTGAAGGACTCACCTGAAAAATCGTTGCAGTTTTGTGGACAAACATCTTCTTTTATAGCGACACGTTTAATTTTACGTCCCAGAAAGTCAGTGTTGAACTCCAGGATGAGAAACAGGAAGCAGCAATAAACTCTCCTTTGTTCGGTTGATGCCATAAAACTATAATAAAATATTTTTTATTATCGATCCATGGTTCACACTGCAGAAAACACCTTCTGATGTCAGGTGGTAATACAGGGGGAAACTTGGACATTCTGCTGGACGTACACTGTGCGATATTTTCAAGATCGTTTCACTCAGTCCCAGCTCAAACTGTACGACCAAATCTCAGGGTTTAAAAGTTCACAGCTCATGGAACGACTTCAACAGAGCGAAACCTTCATGAGAGGCGACTGGATTTCAGACAGGTTTGATTTTCTTGTGACCTGTGATTGCCGATCAGGAGCTGGTCGTGAGGTATTAATCGTTTCTCGTCACCCCATGTTTACTACACGAAGCACGACACATGAACACCGTAATTTCCAGAACTTCTGACGCAAATAAACCAGAGAGAATAAAATATCAAAATTGAAATAGGCACGAAATAAACTTCAAATTACCGTATTTTCCAGACTATAAATCGCTCCGGAGTATAAGTCACACCAGCCAAAAAATGTGCAATGAAGAAGAAAAAATCATATATAAGTTGCACCGAACTATAAATTGCACTTTTTGGGGAAATGTATTTTATAAAATCAAAGACCAGCAACCGACATTTTATCTTGAAAGTCAAGTTCTAGTAAAAAACATAAACAACAGAACAGAACACGTTTACACAGCAAGAAGTGAAGTGTTAAAACTGACTCTCACAAAATCAACTTTAACATTTTCTCAGAGTTTATATGAGTCCAATCTGTTCTAGAGTTAATTTAACATTTTTGGAAATGTTATTTAAGTAACGCTGGACTAAAGTTTCTGTATAACCCTGAAATCCAGAGTTATATTAATGTTTTGAGAGTAAACAGATAACACTTTTTAGAGTTATTCTGATTTAGCTGAACAACACACAGAGGTGTTTTATTTTATTTTTACTTTATTTTAGTTAATTTAAGATGAAAATATGTACAAAACTGGTTTAAACTGGTCTTCTCTCACAAGAGTTTGAAGTGGTGAATGGGCGGAGCCAAATTAACACTAAGGCAAGTTGAATTAACACTAGAGGAAGTCGAATTAACCTCAGCCACATCAACTCTTGACAAATAACTCCAACTCAAACCCCCATTTAACTTTCAAATAGTTAAAATAACACTTTTGGTGTTAAAAACAACTCTGAAATATTTTACCCTACAATTTTAACCCTCCAGTTTTTGCTGTGTACCAAACTCTCCATCTCACTCCAAATCACTAAATCCATTCAATTCTTCGTCCTCGGTGTCACTTCTGAGCAACTCCACGACCTCCGGAGATAAACCATAAATCCATGAGGTAAACAGAGCGCCGCTTCCTCTTCTGTGTCGCTGTCCTCAGACTCAGCATCAGTTCCAGTTAGAATTATTCCGGCCTTTCTGAATCCCGACAGGATGGTTTCGGTGTCACTGAAGTCCAAACTTTGTCCATCCATCCAGTGAATTCCAGGAATGTTACACAGGTGCATCCTCCTGGTTCCCGTGAAGCTGGGTTCTCCATCCCGACTTTCCACCAGTCCCTCACAAGTCGCACCAGAGTACAAGTCGCAGGAAACACCCAAACCATGAAAAAAGTGTGACTTATAGTCCAAAAAATATGGTAAATATTGGAAATAGAGGTCGAAATCAGTTTTTTTGTTTGACACTAAAATGGAATAATGAAATATTTTAGTTTATTCTCTTTTAGTGTAAAAAAAATAAATAATTATGTCGACCTCTACTTTCAAAATTTAATTAAAGTTTATTTCAGGTAAAACAATCATGATATTTTATTCTCTCTGGTTTATTTGCCTTGGAATTTCTGTCGTTTATTGCGGCGAGTGTGAACCATGGATCTGTAAAAAAGCTGTTTTTAGAATAGTTTTATGGTGTCAACTGTAGAGTTTATTGTTGCTACCTGTTTCTCGTCATGGAGTTCAACAACTTTCTAGCACACAAAAGTAAACATGGCGCTATAAAAGAAGAGGACATCAAATGTGGAATAGGCACTGAGGTCCGTGTAGCATTTGTTCTTTTGAATTTCAATTAAGAACGAACAACAATAAAATGGGAAAACAGTTTTTTACAGATTTCATTATTCTGTTTAGTGTCAAACAAAAAAAAAAAAAAAACTGATTTCAACCTCTATTTCCAATATTTAATTTGAAGTTTAAAGTCTCTGTGACTATTTTAATTTTAATATTTTATTCTCTCTGGTTTATTTGCCCCAGAAGTTCTTATTGCATCGCGTGTGAACCATGGATTTATAATAAAAAATATTTTATTATCATTTTATGGGGTCAGTTGAATAAAGGAGAGTTTATTGCTCCGAAAGTTCTGCTCAACCATGGATCTATAATGAAAACTATTTTTATTATAATTTTATGGGGTCAGCTCAACTAAGTTTATCACTTGTTTCTTGTCATTTTGTCCACAAAATTGCAACGATTTTTCAAGTAAGTCCTTCTAGCAGCAGAACTTCAAATAAACAAGAGAGAATAAAACATCAGAATTAAAACTGAGACTGTTTTTTGAGTGGTGTTATTTGAAATAAACTTTAAATTAAATATTGGACATAGAGGTGGAAACCTGTTTTTTTGTTTGACACTAAAATGGAATAATGAAATAAACAGTTTTCCCACTTTATTGTTTTTCGTTTTTAAAGGGTCCATCTCATGCAAAATCATCTTCTCAGAGCTTTCTACCTTCTAAGAGTGACGTGTGGGCCTTGTATATGTCGCCAAAGTGGTTTTTAGATTGATTTGACGTTTTTTTTTTTTTTACAAATTGCAGCGTATTTCTGCCACCCTCCCACGTGACAACGAACTAAAGCAGGAGTGTCCAAACTTTTTTCATCAAGGGCCACATATCTAAACACAGACAAAGCAGAGGGATGATCGAGGGCCGTAGACTGGTGCTCAGTACAGAGAATAATTGAAATATGTGCATGTTTAACACGTTAGAATGAGCCATCAGTCTTTATTCATGCTGACATCCTTAAAACCACACACTAAATATTTAATATTTAGCTTTATCAGGTAGATTTTCAAAAAACTTGCAGTAAAAAGTTCATTTTTAATTGATGCAAGGTCATATGGGCCAATTCACCTGGAAGCCCGAGGGCCAAGAAAAATTTGTCTGGGGGCCGCATTTGGCTCATGGACCATAGTTTGGACATGCCTGAACTAAAGCTGCTACAACGATGACGTAGCAGAAAGCGCTTCGCAACCGCCCCCCTCCCCCGCTCCACCGCCTCTTCCAGTGTGCACGATATAATAAGTTTATCTACTGTCATTTATTAAACTGATGTCGACACGGTGCTTGAGCTTCGTTCATCTCAAAGTCCTCGTCCGATTCCGGGTCCAACACATGCGGCTGAACGCGTGTATCTCCATGATGAATAAAAGTTTATTCCTGCCGCTATCAGGGTGCACGTCTGTCTCGCCCTCCCTCCCTGAGATGGCGGAGGAAGGGCGGCTCACTCAGAGTCTACGTCACGTTTGGAGGGCGGAGCCTGTGCTTTCTCAGGACGGGCGGGGGGGATGAGCAACAGTCGGACTTTCATAGTTCCTGGTCTGTGACTGACTCCAAGAAATCAGTAAGATTTCATAACTATTGTGTAATGGATGTTCCAAAACCCAAATTGTGCTTGTTTATGTGCAGAAGATATGTGAAAAGAGTTATTTTGCATGAGATGGGCACTTTAAATGAAATTCAAAAGAACAAATGGTACACTGACCCTGACACCGAACCAGACTCAGCTGAAATAAAAGACCCTGAACTCGTAAAGTGTCTCGAGAGGTGCACTAATTAAAAGTAATAATTAGAAAAAGGAAGCAAATAATCACGATGGAGTTTGTCTGGCTCCTGGACTACCGTATTTTCCGGGCTATTAGACGCGCTCTTAAGCCTCCAACCCCGTCAAAAAACGACCGTGCCCCACAGTCCAGAGCGCCCTACACACGAATCCACTCGAGTGTCCCAGCACGACTTCAGTAAACTACAAAGCCACAAACACACACGGAGCAGACAGCGACCGCACAACGACAAACACCCACAGACACACTCATCACTCCACGCCGACGAGGAACGGAACGGAGGAACGAACCGAAAAAGCGAGTGCAATGTGCCGCTTCTAGACACGACTGAACAACTGAGTCACTGCGAACTAGGGATGGGCATTCGATGAAATTTTCTTAATCGATCGTCGGAAGAATTAACGATCGATTATCGATTAATCATTAACGTTTTTATATTAAAATGATCATCATTATTATTACTATCTGCACTACTAATCTGCATAAATAAATTCAACTTTACGACATATAAACCATAACCACTCTAGAGCCACATCAGCCCGTTTGACATTATAATGTGTTTAATTCAGTTTTGCGCAACTTTTACAGAAATGAAACTTAAAACTGCATCACTAATTTGCATAAACTTAGCGAAGATAAAATTACAGCTCTTGTGTCGCTGATGCAGTTCAGCTTCTGTCGGATTAAAAGACATGACTCAGGTGAATACAGGTTAGTGTGACCATAGATTTGCGTTTGTCAAAACCAGGACACCGTACGGGGGGAGGGAGGTGGGGACTCGTCATCGACATTGCGCGACTCTCACCTGGTAAAACTTTTTCCCACTGGACACAGAAACATATGTTCCTGCTTTGTGCACATGGACTCACACTTGTCCCGAACGCAACAGAAAGCCTGGAATTTCTTGTACAAATCATCGTTAAATACACATTTGTGCTTCGGTACGTTGCAGACTGGACCGACTGTTTGTGTCTCGCTCCTTCTGAGTGCAGAGAGACACATGTACAGACCCTGTTTGGTCACGCTACGCACAGCAACCTACATTCGGTTTGTCGATTAAAATTAACGTAATCGATGAAATTCTTAATGATCAATTATCGATTAATCATGCCCATCCCTTCTGCGAACACGCCGACAATCCGTTGGTCCCAGACAGCACCTCCCTACACGCCACAACTGAACAAAGCCCAGAGTCACCGTGAACGAACAAACAAACAAAACCACTCACCTTCCAACTGTTGTGTTTCATTTTAAAGTCCGGTGCGGTTTATTTGTGAAAAAAGTTCGAAAATAGACCAGAGCGCCTTATAGTTTGGAAACTACGGTAATTCAGACTCACACCATCAGGCCTGTTCATACTTTAAATATAGAAACTCAAACATGACAGCGAAAAGCAAATATGTGTCAAAACTATAAATGTGTCAACAAAGGATTTTACTCGTGAGTCAAACAGAGAGAAAAGACTCAGATTAGACTTTGACCACAGAAATGACAAGCAGATAAACACTGTCAGATGTGTAAATATTTGTTTGATTTTCATTCTTTCGCTTCCTCTTTCTCACCTCCCCTCCCTCCTGCTTCTCTCTTTCTTTCTCTCTCTCTCCCCTCCTTTCTTTAACTGTCTCTTTCTTTATCCACATCTCTCCTTCTCTGTCTCCACCTCCCTAATCGTCTCATCTGGGTTTCTCTCTTTCTCTCAATCTCTCTATCGTTCCATCTCATTCTTTGTCTCTCCTTCTCTCATTCTTTCATCCTCCCTCCCTCCGTCCACTCCCCTCCTCTGTCTGTCTCTCTCTCTGTCTTCTTTTCTCCCTCCCTTCCTCTCTCCTCGTTTTCTGTTTTCTTTTCTCTCCCTCCTTTTCTCACTTTCTCTCTCTCTCCCTTCCTTCCTCCCTCGCTCTCTCTCTCCCTCTTGCTCTGTCTTCTTTTTTCTCCCTCCTTTTCTCTCTCCTCCTCCCTCCCTCTCCCCCACTCACTTTATCTCTCTCCTCTCTATCTTCTTTTTTCTCCCTCCCTTTCTCATGCTCTCTCCCCCTCCTATCCTCCCTCCCTCCCTCGCTCCTCTCTCGCTATCTTAATTTTTCTCCCTCCCTTCTCTCCTCTCTCTCTCCTCTCTCTCTCTCTCTCTCTCCCTCACCCTCTCTCTCTCTCTCTCTCTCTCTCTCATTCCCTCCCACCCTCTTTCTCCCTCTTCCACCCCTCCTCCTCCTTCTCTCTGTCCCTCTCTCTGTCCCCCCGCTCTTCTCTTTCTCTGTTTTCCTTTCTCACTTTCTCTCTCTCTCCCTTCCCTCTCCTGTCCTCCCTCTCTGTCTCTCTCTCCCTCCCTGTCTCCTCTCTCTATCTTCCTTTTTCTCTCTCCCAACTCTTTCTCTCCCTCTCTCTCTCTCTCCCTCCCTCTCTCCCTTCCTCCACCTCCCAACTCTCTCTCTCCCTCCCTGTCTCCTCTCTCTATCTTCCTTTTTCTCCCTCCCTCCCTCTCTCTCTCTCTCTCTCTCTCCTCTCTCTCTCCTCACTCTCTCCTCCAACTCTCTTTCTCTCCTGCCACCTCCCAACTCTCTCTCTTCTCTCTCTCTCCCTCCAACTTCCTCTCTCTCCTCTCTCTCTCTCTCTCCCTCTCTCCTCTCTCTCTCCTCTCCCTCCTCTCTCCTCCAACTCCCTCTCTCTCTCTCCCTCTCTCCACCTCCCAACTCTCTCTTTCTCTCTCTCCCTCCACCTTCCAACTCTCTCTCCCTCTCTCTCCTCTCCTCTCTCTCTCTCTCTCTCCTCTCTCCACCTCCCAACTCTCTCTCTCTCTCTCTCCACCTCCCTCAACTCTCTCTCTCTCTCCTCCACTCTCCTCCACCTCTCTCCAACTCCCTCCTCTCTCTCTCTCTCTCCTCTCTCCCCTCTCTCTCCTCTCTCCCTCTCCTCCCTCTCTCCTAACTCCTCTCTCTCTCTCTCTCTCTCTCTCCTCTCCTCTTCTCTCTTTCTCTCCCTGCACCTCCCAACTCTCTCTTTCTCTCTCTCCCTCCAACTCTCCAACTTCTCTCTTCTCTCTCTCTCTCCTCCAACTTCCAACTCTCTCTCTCCCTCTCTCTCTCTCTCTCCCTCTCTCTCTCTCTCTCTCTCCACCTCCCAACTCTCTCTCTCTCTCCTCCACCTCCCAACTCTCTCTCTCTCTCTCTCTCCAACTCTCTCCCCTCTCTCTCTCTCTCTCCCTCCCCTCCAACTCTCTCTCTCCTCTCTCTCTCCACCTCTCCAACTCTCTCTCTCTCTCCTCCACCTTCTCAACTCTCTCTCTCTCTCTCTCCACCTCCCAACTCTCTCTTCTCTCCCCTCCACTCTCTCCTCTCTCTCCACCTCCCAACTCTCTCTCTCTCTCTCTCTCACCTCCAACTCTCTCTCTCTCTCACCTCCACTCTCTCTCTCTCTCTCACCTCTCTCTCTTCTCTCTCCCTCTCTCACCTTCCAACTCTCTCTCTCCTTCCTCCCTCCTCCACTCCAACTCTCTCTCTCTCTCTCCTCTCACCTTCCAACTCTCTCTCTCTCTCCCTCTCCTCCTCCTCTCTCTCTCCTCCCCCTCCCTCACCTCCCAACCTCTCTCTCTCTCCTCCCTCTTCTCTCTCTCTCTCTCTCTCTCTCCCTCCACCTCCCAACTCTCTCCCTCTGTCCTCTCGCTCTATCTTCCTTTCTCTCCCTCCCGTTCTCACTCTGTCTCTCTCGCTCCCTCTCTCCTCTTTCTCTATTTTCCTCCCTCTCCCTCTCTCATCCCTCCCTCTTTCTCTCTTTTTTTTTGTCTCTTTCAGGAAAGCGTTCCAGTTGTATTATAAGGAGTTTGTGGAGTTCTCTTGCCCCACAGAGGACATCTACCTGGAATAGCCCCGGCTCCTCTTCGTCCTCCTCGTCCTCTTCCTCCTCTTCCTCCTCTTCCTCCTCTTCCTCCTCTTCCTCCTCTTCGTCCTCGTGTACAGCCACAGCCTCAGCCTCCGTAACATCCCCAGAAGATGCATGGACACTAATGACTCCAAATTATTAACTAAATCATTTTAAAAAACACTTTAAAGGAACTATATTACTCCATTTACTGACCTATGTCATGATGCTGTTTCCTCCGCACAGACGCGCTGCACCTCGGCTCCACTTTGTGATGTCACGTTGTAATACAGGAAGTGCTCCCAGGTGTTTTTAAACTCCACACACATTCACTAGAATCATGCGGATAATTTCAGCCCTGGAATTGCCGATCTATACTGAAATAAAGGTAAAAAAAAAAATGAAAAAGTAGCTGCTAACTGACTTAAAAACTACTACTACGGATTATAAAAGTAACGCAGTAATGTAGGAAAAATTTGTAATATTTTACTCGGTACAAATGCGAGTAAAGCGCGTCACAGTGCTTTTTTAACCTGGATTGAAGTGATGGGTTTTTTGTTTTTCTTCATACAAATTCGCTAAAATCACGGCGGTATCAGCAGCGGTGGAACGACGGAGACTCGCCCGTGTAGACCGTCGGGTGACCGCGAGTGAAAGGACTAGCGCAGAACTCCACGCTCCACGGGGCGAACCGCAGACAACCTGTTCCACGGGCTTAGGGGTTCCCTCAGGGGCGGTCCTAGATTCCAAGTTCTAGACCAAGATTAGTCCTGGTTTGGTCCTGGTTTAGTCCTGATTTAGACCTGGTTTAGTCCTGGTTCAGGTTTGGTTTAGTCCTGGTTTAGACCTGGTTTAGTCCTGGTTTAGTCCTGATTTAGTCCTGGTTCAGTCCTTGTTTAGACCTAGTTTAGTCCTGGTTTAGACCTAGTTTAGGCCTGGTTTAGTCCTCGGTTCAGCTCTGGTTTAGTTTTGGTTTAGTCCTGATTTAGTCCTGGTTCAGTTTTGGTTTAGTCCTGATTTAGTCCTGGTTCAGTCCTGGTTCAGACTTGGTTTAGTCCTGGTTCAGTCCTTGTTTAGACCTAGTTTAGGCCTGGTTTAGTCCTCGGTTCAGCTCTGGTTTAGTTTTGGTTTAGTCCTGGTTCAGTTTTGGTTTAGACCTGGTTCAGCTCTGGTTTTGTCCTGGTTTAGACCTAGTTTAGTCCTGGTTCAGTCCTGGTTCAGTTTGGGTTCAGTCCTGGTTTACTCCTGGTTTAATCCTGGTTTAGACCTAGTTTTGTCCTGGTTTAGACCTGGTTGACCTAGTTTAGGCCTGGTTTAGTCCTCGGTTCAGCTCTGGTTCAGTCCTAGTTCAGTTTTGGTTTAGTCCTGGTTCAGTCCATATACGACGCAAAACTTCACCATCTTCACAGTTATTTTGTTGAGAGTTTCTTAAAGTGCTGTAACAGTCGTGTAATATTTAACATGTTAAACACAGTAATATTATAATGTAATGAATTACTCTGAAATGAGAGTAGCAAGTCATAAATAAATAACACATTACAGTTTTAAAGTAACTTGCCCAACTTTGACTACGTGACATCACAAGGTGGAACTGAGCATTGTGAGTTTTGGAGATGTAAACAGACTAATAATAATAATAATAACTTTTTGACGAGGTAACAGCATTATAACATGGTTTCATTTTGTGTAATATAGGACTTTTAAACAAATAAGGAACAAGGAAACACCAAAGTAGGGGAGATGATATGCAAAAATGAGTAAGTGGCATGGATCACTGCGCTGCAAAAAATAAATATAATAACACGTAAAGGTGCGCCGAGTAACTTTCCTAGTGAGGAATCCGCTTCGTGCGTTTCTGAGAAGTTACTGCTTTACCTGGTATGTTCCACAAAGATAAAACCCAGTTCAACTCAGCGCACCTGCCGACAGCCCGGTGCCAACAAAAGCCTGTTTTTCCTGTACACAATAAATTTGAAATCCTCACTGTGGAACATACCCGGAAAAAAAAAAATAATTAAGAACTCGCTTTCAGTAAAACGGTAAAATGTTTTGAGCCGGGTTAAAGATGGACTATGTAACGTCTCTGCTGCTGGATCCCACACTAGAAAAGTTGCATTCAGCGCCTTCATAAAACAATATAAAATTAAATAAATGCATATTTTTTTGTAATAATCTTTAAATACGTGCATAATTTTGAATGCATATTTGCTGAAACTTGCAAAATGTGTCTTAAAGAGCCAAAACGACGCGACGTTCTGATGTATGTCTTAATGTTTGTTTCTCATCACAAACACACACCCAGAGTTGAGTTTCATTCGCATATTTTTAACACGCACACTTTGCGTATTTAGGCTGAGTTCATCCCTCAGACAGAAAACACCCTGTTCCACCTTATGATGTCATGTGGTAATACAGGAGGTGCCCCATTGTGTTTTAAAACAACTTGGACCTCAAGCCGGACGTACACTGTGCGATATTTTCGATCGTTTAACTCAGCAACAGCTCAAACTGTACGACCAGATCGCAGGGTTTAAAAGTTCACAGCTCGAGGAACGACTTCAACAAAGCGAAACCGTCACGAGAGGAGATTGGATTTCAAACAGGTCCGATATTCTTGCGACCTGCAATTGCCAATAGGCGAGTTTCAGCTGACGTCATTGTTATTAAAAGCCCACGTTGCTGCTGGGAAATATTTTGGTCAGAGGCAACAAACACGATAGCGTCAAACACAGTGCGTAACCTCGCGTATTTCTCCCCGATAATGGTAAATTCCTGCTGCATTATCGGATGCACAAATAGAAGCACGGAAGAAGGAAAATGTCTTTTTCATATTCTGAGTGAAAAGAACCGCTAACGGTGAATTAAACGACTTTCAAACATTCGCAGAGCAAACGTAGAAGATCCTAACAAACTGTTCCAACAAGTTCAACAACACATCGAGACTCTTGGAGGTTTTCATCTTTTCTGCTGTGAATGGCCCAGGAGTTTCCACCAAGTCATTGTGGATATCGCCAAAGTGAATATTTGTCCAGGTAGTTGGTGATTCTGACCAGAAATTTGGTTTGTTCCACCTTTTGTCGGGGTTGAAAAGGGTGATTTGGCTCCGTCGATGCTTATGACCAATTTCTGGTCAAATGGTCTTGGGTCCTCTGCCGTTAGAGTGGATAAATAACCGGGATCAATACCCTTTACGTGCTTCCTCGTTCCGTCCGTCATGTTGAATTAGTGTTTCTTGCCGCCAACCAAAATAATTCCCAGCATGCAACGAGCGCTTTTGTCAACAATGAAACTCGCCTATAGGGAGATGGTCATGAGGTATTAATCGGTTCTCGTTAACCCAAGTATACTATATGAAGGACGATATATCCATCCATCCATCCATTTTCTTCTGCTTATCTGGGGCAGGGTCGCAGGGGCATCAGTCTAAGCAGAGACTCCCAGACTTCCTTCACCCAGACACTTCCTCTTGCTCCTCTAGGTTACCTCGAGGAGCTCCCAGTCCAGTCGAAATACATAGTCCTGGGTCTTCCCCGGGGCCTCATTCCAGTGGTAAAAGTGCAGAACACCTCCCGAGGAAGGCGTCCAGGAGGCACCCGGGACAGACGCCCGAGCCTCCTCAACTGCTCCTCTCGACGTGGAGGAGCAGCGGCTCTACTCCGAGCTCCTCCCGTGTGACCGAGCTCCTCACCCTGTCTCTAAGAGAGCGCCCAGCCACCCTGAGGAGGAAACTCAATTCAACCTCTATCCACAATCTCGTCCTTTCGGTCATTACCCAGAGCTCATGACCAAGCACGACACAGTTACCATATTTTCCGAATTATTGAAATAAATTTTACATTTTAACAAAATTTTAAAGTTGTACATATATAGGCCACACCTGAATATAAGCTGCAGGTGTCCACATCTTCAAGAACGTTTTCAAGTTCAGGCCGTCTGCTTTTATCGCCTCTGAAAGCTTTTGTCATCTTGGCCATGGCCAAAAATCGCACAGTGTACACCCGGCTTTACACCTTCACTAGAATTGTTTGGATAATTTCAGCCCTGGAATTGCTCTGGAATCTCTACTGACCTAAAGGTAAAGGTAGCTCTTAACTTGAACTACCTCTTGATGACATCACCAGGTGGAACAGAGCATTTCAGCTTCATGAATGTGAATGAAACAAAACACAAATCTGGCTGTGTTTTTGAGGAGGTAACAGCACTAGAACAAGACTTAAAGCTCAATTTAAGACCAATTAACTCGACTGAACACGCGGAAACCCAAGTCAAAACTGCGCAAAATAAATCTTCTCACTTCACTGTACATATTTATTTTTTGCAGCGTCGGCCGAAAGCACAAAGAATCGCCACGAGAACGACAGTGCTAGTTAGTATCAGTATCAGCAGGAAGAAGAAGCCTTAGTAAATATACAGTGTACGTGAGTCACATGTCTTCACTGTCCCGCGCACTGTAAACAACATCTTCAACTTCATCGTGTGGCGTTAAACAAACATAGAGTTAAACTTAGGATATATAAGCTCCTCATGTAGTTTCGAACACTCACGGTAAAAAGAAACGGACCAGTGTTTGGACTGTGTCGATAGGACAAAATTACCAATTAGGTTTAGTCATCTACTACGTTTTTTAAAATTATTTAGATCAAGATTGAACTGTTTTTAGTTGTCAATAATCATAAATCCACAGACAATCCTCTTTTTACTGAAATCCACATTGAAAGGAGAAAGTTTTAATTTGAAATAAAATAAAATCTAATTGAAAATCATTGATATTTTACAGTTGACGTCACCAACTTTTCCTGGGGGATGATCTGAGCTTTGTTTTAACGTTCAGACTGCAGGGCTTAATGCTCATTTGGGATTTTTTGTGTGAAATCTTTTGGATTCTTTTGCGAGCTCATTCACATTTCCAATTAAATGCAGCTTGTATGTGATCTCCAGTGTGAACTTTAAATGCCTCAAAAGGTTAGGTTTACTTTATTCGTACCCGTAGGTAAATTTGTTTTGCAGATTTGAGAGGCAGGTCCCACATTTCACGTTTCATTCATCCACATTATGAAGAATAAATACGTACAAAAACACAATTACAAAATAAAGTGTTACAGTGCTCCAGTGCAGAGTAGGTTTGCTCCATAAACAGTTAGTGAAATTCATCCATCAAAATTGATGGATAAATAGATTACAGTTTATTTATATGTATGATAGCAGTTGGAAACTCCAGTGCCCCGTGGAAACATGCAGTGAGCATAGCTACCGGTTTGTCAAAGCCTGATCCCGTCAAATCACAGAAACTAAGCAGGGCTGGGCCTGGTTAGTTCTTGGATGGGAAACAACTGGGAAAATCAGGTGCCACAGGGGGGCGCCAGTCACAAAAAAACTGTTGTTGTGTCCTTGGGCAAGACACTTCGTCCACATTGCCTTGTATCAAAGTGGTGTGTACGTGAGTGATGGTGGTGGTCGAAGGGGCCGATGGCACCGATTGGCATGGCAGCCGCGCTTCCTTCAGTCTGCCCCAGGGCAGGTGTAGTTACAGTAGTAGTTTACCACCACTGGGTCTGGAGAAAAAAGAATAATGAATCTATGAAAAATGCTCTGAAAAGTGTCTTTGTGACATATGTCTGTATAAATAAAGACTTACTTACTTTACAGAAGTCGCCTAAACGCTGGGCTTGTCTCTCAAAATACAGTCCAGTTCTTCATAAAATGGACAGGTCACACTTCCACAGCCACTTCGTTTGTTTGAGTGGTAACACTTTATTTTAGGGTACGATTATTAACATCTAACTACCTGCTAATCAGCATAGTTGTAGATCGTTAATTTGTCATTAATTTGCATTTATTCAGCCCTTTTTAATAATTCCCCATAAGCTTATTCTGCTATTAGTTAGACATTTACAAACACTTTCCTATTAATACTCTCCTTATTACTACTTGTTAGTATGATACTAAGCCATTTTGCGATCCCCCAAATATTAATTAACTCACTAACTCCGTCTGTTGACGAGACTCTGAGCCTGACGTGTAGGTGGGATGAATGTGACGTGTCCGTTCACACTGAAGTCGCAGGTCAAAAGATCAGATATGTATCGGATTTAGGAGCACATATCCAAGTGTCCTGGGTCACATTTGAAAAAAACTGATCTGTGTCATTCAGACTGTCATTAAAAAATCAGATACAGGTTGCATAGGGGCGAAAAAAATCGGATTTGGGTCACTTCAGTCTGCAGTCTGAACGTAGCCTTAGTCGGCGCTAGAACAGGTGACAAATCTGGACGCTCGTATCGATCACAGGCTCCTGAAAATGTGTTTAAATCCATTTTGCATTGTTTACAGGCTTTCTTAAAACCTATTTGGTCGCGTCTGCTTGCGTGTGCGTTGCGTCACTGCGGTAACTGCTGAACATTCGGCCACAGGCATACAGGAAGAACACCCCCGGCATGACGTCACTGCAAAATATCAACATGAGGAAAAGATTTTTGAGTTTTGACTTGTCGTGATTACTTAAAAATTACTAAATAAAAAAAAGTAAACATGGAAAATACCGATGATAGGAGTGATTGAAAGTTGACTGAACTGTGTTTTTTTTAATAACTGGTCTAACATAGATTTTTACCGTTAGTGTTTCAACAGCAGAAACTTAAAAAAAACACCCATGTATATGCGATGGTCCGCAGGTGCTGCAGAGTTTTAAAACGGAGGATTAACCAAACTGTCCAAACTTTCACTCGTATAGTGCCTCTCTCATCCCATTATCTGTTCTTTACAAGAGAAATGTCACACGCCATTGAGTTTAATCCATGCCACAAAGCCGTCAGAGCCCTTAACTTAATCACGGTCGCATTTTTTTTGACTGATTAATGCTTGACCAATCCTCCGAAGCCTTTGTCATTGTGTTCGATTTGGACCTGCCCTTGTTTCACACGCACCGCAAACATGCCGCTCAGCCAGTCATCGTACAGTTCCTCGTGAGTACAGTTTGCTGCAAGCGACAATTAAATCTTTTTTTTTTTTTTTTTTTCTGGCAGAAGGCCCAGAGCATTAAGATGTTGCAAAGACTCAAACACAAAAAGGTAAATCATGACCTACTTACTAGTTTTTGGACACTTTTATCTTGCGTTATTTACAGACCTGGAGTTTTGTACCATTCACACATGTTTAGCACAAATCCTGCGTATGTAGGTCGAGAAAAAACCCGTACACCTTCACTATGATTATTAGGAAAATGCATTTTGAGGTTTAAATATGAAGGATTATTCAAACATGGAAACTAGGGGTGTAACAATAACCGAAACATGGTGATATCGTATCGTCAGATTTCTCACAAAAACATCGTGGACCATCTGTGTATCATTCGTTCATTCGTTTTTCCAAATAAAAACAAAAATAAGAAAATGAAAAAACAACAATTTACTTCATTATTTGTCTCCAAAACCAAAATGGAAGAAAAAAAAACAAAACAAAAAAAACGGCCGTTCCCATTTATGAGACTTAAACTGCGACGCCAGACTTTTGTGCCACATACGGACTAAACCAGGACTAAACTAAAACTGAACCAGGTCTAAACCAGGACTAAACCAAGACTAAACCAGGACTAAACAGAACTAAACCAGGACTAAAGCAGGACTAAACCAGGACTAAAGCAGGACTAAACCAGGACTAAAACCAGGACTAAACCAGGACTGAACCAGGACTGAAGCAGGACTAAACAGATCTAAACTAAAAGTGAACCAGGTTTAAACCAGGACTTAACAGGACTAAACCAGGTCTAAACCAGGACTAACGCAGGTCTAAATCAGGACTAAACCAGGACTAAAGCAGGTCTAAACCAGGCCTAACCAGGACTAAAGGACAAAACCAGGACTGAACCAGGACTGAAGCAGGACTAAACAGATCTAAACTAAAAGTGAACCAGGTTTAAACCAGGACTTAAACAGGACTAAACCAGGTCTAAACCAGGACTAACGCAGGTCTAAATCAGGACTAAACCAGGACTAAAGCAGGTCTAAACCAGGCCTAACCAGGACTAAAGCAGGTCTAAACCAGGACTAAACCAGGACTAAACAGAACTAAACTAAAACTGAACCAGGTCTAAACCAGGATTTAAACAGGACTAAACCAGGACTAAAGCAGGTCTAAACCAGGACTAAAGCAGGTCTAAATCAGGACTGAACCAGGACTAAACCAGGACTAAAGCAGGTCTAAACCAGGTCTAAACCAGGTCAAAACTGGTCTCAGTACTGGTCTAGTCCCAGCCTCAATCCTGGTCTCAGTCCTGTTATGGTCCTGGTCTCAGTCCTAAACCAGAACTGAACCAGGACTAAACCCGTGTCAGGACTGGCCCGAAGGTGCACCCGTGTAGACTGTCGGGTGATCAGGAGACCGGGACCAGACCGGGACTGAGACCAGGACGGAGACCTGGTTTAGACCTGGTTTATTCCTGGTTCAATTCTGTTTTAGACCTGGTTTAATCCTGTTTTAGTCCTGGTTTTGTCCTGTTTTAGTCCTGGTTTAGACCTGTTTTAGTCCTGTTTTAGTCCTGGTTTTGTCCTGTTTTAGTCCTGGTTTAGACCTGTTTAGTCCTGGTTTAGACCTGTTTTAGACCTGTTTTAGTCCTGTTTTAATTCTATTTCAGTTCTGGTTCAGTCCGTCCATCGTTTAAGTCCAGAAACGGGAAACGTTATCCGTTTTTTCCATTATTCATTTAAACACAAAATCGAAAACTGAAAAAGCAAATCGTTATTGTTTCTTTTTCATTTTGGTTTTGGACACAAATAATGAAGTAAATAGTTTTTTATTCCTTTTCTTATTTGTGGTTTTATTTTGAAAAACAAATGAACGAATGATACACAGATTGTGGACCATCACAAAATATCGAATTACAAGTCTCTTTGCATAAATTAAGAGTTATGGTGCAGCAATAGAGAGAGGAAACTACATAGACCATGATCCTTTGCTCCATTTCAGTGCAAACTACAAGAAGAAATAACAGTTCTAAGCACTTTTGGATTAAGTCTTGTTAAGGTATTTTAAGAGGAAAAAGTCGCATATTAACAGTTTATATCGTGAAAATATCGTACCAAGAGATTTCGATATTGTTACATCCCTAATCGTGAGCTTTCCCACGATATCGCAATAAATATCGTACCGTGAGGCTCATATCGTGACTTGGATATCGATACACCCCTAACGGAAACACTAGACCATGATTAAAGATGCACTGTGTAACTTTTGTAGTGGAGGTTTTGTGCCTGCTTGTCTCCGTGGAGATGTTACTAGTTTACCAGCGATGTTCCACAGTGCGGCACAAAACCTACTTTGCGTGGATCTGCTGGTATTTTTCTCATTGGCTCCGTTCATTTAATGCCAGACTATGTCATTTTTCTGACTAAGAATTAACATCTCCATAGCAACAAGCAGGCAGCCGATCCTCCTCTACACAAAGCACCTTTAAAACAGCTAAAAGAAAGTGGCACAGGGTGTGTCGCAGGGCAGGATTTTTGTGTTTTCCAGCGCTCTGCCTGACGTTTTGTACCACGGCTCCATGAAAGTGACAGATAAGAAAACCTGCCACGTGACGACATTTACACCTGACTGATAAACGCTCTTTGTTCAGAAACACTGCTTTATCTGTCCTTTGTTTAACACAATCTCCCCATAAACAACTGAGTCAGCTGGAATTAGAACAGGTGAGCGGCTTTGTGCTTTTGAACATGTCCCTCTTAAATAATATCACAGGCACAAGCGAGCGAGCGTCAGACAACAGTGTTTCACTCACTCACATTTTGGTTGAAAGACTTAAACACTTAAATATGACCACACACGATTAAATCCATTTTGTATTTTTCCTGAGTTTAAACAAAAATGTGTCTGTCTTTGCGAATGTATGCCTTGTGTCGCCATGGTAACTGCTGAACTTTCTGCCATAGACATACATGTTGAACCCCTTCCCTCATCGGCATGAAGTCATGGCAAAGTACCAACTCTATTAAATCTCTAGGGCAGGGCTGTCAAACTCAAATTCACAGAGGAGCCAAAATAAAAAATGTTTATTGAAAAATTTCAACACCATCTGCATGTTTTCTCTTCTTTCGAGATATGTAATGTTAAACATTTTCTTATTAAAATAAATGTTTAATAATAGTTTTGCTTAAACATTGAATCCAGAACAAGCAGAATTTAAAATAACAACATTTTAAATAAATAATGTCTCTATAGTTTATCTGTAGCAGGCGGCCAGCTCTAATACAGATTTGATATGATCTCGTGGGCCAAATATAATTACATTGTGGGCCAAATTTGGTCCTCGGGCCTGAGTTTGACATGTCTGTACTAGTGGGAGGTGTATCTCTATTGGCGAAGTATTCAGCAGTTACCATGGTGACACAAAGCATGCATTAATAAAAACAAAATGGATTTAAACAACAAGGCGCCTGTGATCAGTGCAGATGTTCTGTTCAGGTGTTTGATTTTCAACCAGACGCAAATACTGTCGGTGTGTCCTTAGGCAAGACACTTCACCTACATTGCCTAGTGTGAAAGCGGTGTGTGAGTGTGTGTGTGAGTGATGATGATGGTCGGAGGAACCGATGGAGCTGATTGGCCGCTGCACGTCCATCATCTTACCACCACTGGGTCTGGAGTGAATGAATAATGATCTGTAAAGCGTCTTTGTGAGAAATGTGTGTGAAAAGCGTGAATATATAAATAAAACAAAAAAAAAAAGAAGGTAGGAGTGACTGTTGGCTAATGCTCGCTATATTGTGACTACGTTTTATGTTTGTTTGCTTGTTTAGCAGCAAAAAACAACTCACCCCTGAATTTTTCTGGTCAGATTGTGTTAAAACGGCGCTCAGATTAGGCTGGAGTAACAGAGCAGTGCTTTCGGGTTAGCGTCACACCCCCAGGGAACGTTGATGGCATCAGCTGCATCGTGTCAGTAGCGCCCCCTGCTGAAGTGGCCGTCGTTTTCTCGTGAGACGCTTTGTGAAACTGAAAACTAATTCTTCTGTGCATCAGCTGGAGCAATGCCGGATGTAACCTGAGAGGCGGTTATACGATATTCAAATGTTCCATGTACCAAAACAATGAGCAGTGAGCCGCTTCTGCGAGTTACAGCTCTTTTGTTTATGGATTTATTCAAACTAAGTCCAAGAACTAATCAAATGTCCAGGAAGTCGTCACTACAAAGACTCAGAGCTCCAACTCTCTTATTGTGTAGTTAAATCTTGGTCAATTATTATTATTTTTTTTTATGCGTGTAATTCGCCCTGTCTTGGTGAATGTGGATTATGAACGTGAATGTGGGTGGATAATTTAAGTTTTTTATTTCCTACGAGGACGGCTCAAATGTACATTGAGTA
This sequence comes from Boleophthalmus pectinirostris, assembly GCF_026225935.1. Lineage (NCBI taxonomy): Eukaryota > Metazoa > Chordata > Actinopteri > Gobiiformes > Gobiidae > Boleophthalmus > Boleophthalmus pectinirostris. The sequence goes on from NW_026571140.1 coordinate 37,992,671, forward strand.
ATAATATGTTTAATGCAGCTTTGCGCACATTTGTTTACGTTTTACAGAAATTAAACTTAAAACCACATGGCTAATTTGCATAAACTATAATCACTGAAAAAAAAAAAAACAGCTCGTTCCTTGTGCGGTCAACTTCTGTCGGACTAAAGGACGCGATTCACCTAGTCCGCGAGGCTCCTGACTTTGGTCGCCGTAATGTTCTGACAATCCATCAAGCGGTGCGGCTTCGTAGTTTACCAAAGTCGTACTAAAACATTTTTGACAGATTTTTGAGCGCCGTGTACCACATAAAATCAGTTTGAGGTCAATAAACACAACCAGAATTAAACCAGAATTAATACATAAGGCGCACTGTTGATTTTTGAGAAAATTAAAGGATTTTAAGTGCACCTTATAGTCCGAAAAATACGGTATATCAGGTCTGAACATGGAAATAACAAATAATGAGTCCCTCAAAATCACAACCTCGGCTAAACCAAGTCTAAATCAGATCTGAACCAGGACTACACTGGGTCTAAACCAGGTCTAAGCCAGATCTGAACCAGGACTACACTGGATCTAAACCAGGTCTAAGCCAGATCTGAACCAGGACTACACTGGATCTAAACCAGGTCTAAGCCAGATCTGAACCAGGACTACACTGGATCTAAACCAGGTCTAAGCCAGATCTGAACCAGGACTACACTGGATCTAAACCAGGTCCAAGCCAGATCTGAAACCAGGACTACACTTGATCTAAACCAGGTCTAAACATGGACTACATCAGTTTTAAACCAGCTCAAAGTTGAGCCGTACCTGTTTCCTCACTTACCTTACTCAGTGTACCAGAGTTTAACAACAACTAGCATGCAAACCTGCACTTCCTGATTACCGGACAATAAAACGGACTTATTTGGACCTCAGGAGCTGCTTATACAATAGATTTGTACAGGGGTAAGACGCTTTTTGCTCAAATACATGGGGGGAAAAAAAAGGCTGATGTTTGACCCATTTCTAAGTCTGAGTACAGCAGGTCAGGCCCTACAGTTTGCAAAACACTGGCTCGACCTTGTCACCGTGAATGCGCTAATGAATCAGTATATTCAAGATGTGTGCACAGCGTCACCTGCCACAAAGACCTGATAGTGTTTCTGAATGCACCTGTCATCAGTCTCTTCACAAATATTGACTCTGTGTGCGTTTTCTTCATTTTTTTTCCCTGCTCAGCCTGATTTAAAGCGCAAACAAGCTCAAAAGTGATTCATTTTCCACTCAACAGTGATCCATTTTCCCACAGACGTTACAAAAAATTTAAAGGTGCACTGCTCGACATTTCTGCTGGAGGGTGGGATGTTCCACAATGTGACATTAAACAGCTCTGCTTAACATTTATTCAATTACAGGAGGTTTTACATCTTCAAAATACCTAGAAAAACAGGTATTCTGACTTTTAGCAGAGGGGGAGGGGTCGCCTCTCCACAGACCTTTACCTGTAACTTGGTCTGGTTTGGTTTCCATGAACATAGGTTTATTGTCATAGGCAAGGCAAGTTTATTTGCATAGCACAATATGTACACAAAGTAATTTAAAGTGCTTTACACAATAAGAAAGACATTAAAATCACAATACAAACAAATCAAAACATAAATCATCATCATAAAATTAAATACATGGAGACATTAAATGAGAGAGAAGAATGCAGAATGAAAAATTAAAACCTTTCAGTCATATGCAGCTGAACAGAACCGTTTTAAGTCTGGATTTAAACAGAGTCATGGTAGAGTCTGTCTCACATGTTCAGACTGTTCCAGGTTTTAGCTGCGTGAATCTGAAACTCTGACTCCCCTTGTTTAGTCGTGACTCTGGGCAGCAGCAGGAGGCCGGTCCCTGAGCTCCTCAGAGTGTGAGATGTTCATATGACACTAACATGTCACAGATGGACTTTGGTGCTCGGTCATGGAGAGACTTGTACAAACAGAGCTGCTTTAAAGTCTCTAAGCCACAGGGGCAGTGCAGAGACCTGAGACCAGGACACATGTGCTCGTACTAGGGATGGGCATTCGATGAAATTTTATTAATCGATCATCGGGAGAATTAACAATTGATTTTCGATTAATTATTAAGTTTCATCGTTATTATTACTATTACTAATCTCCCTAAATAAACTCAACTTTACAACATATAAACCACAACCACTATAGATCCACATTAGGCCGATTGACTTTAGAATGTGTTTAATGCAGCTTTGCAGAAGAAACAAAACTTAAAACCGCATGGCTCATTTACATAAACTAAGCGGAGAAAAAAAAAAAAAAAAACGCTCTTGTGCGCTGATGCGGTTCAGCTTCTGTCGGACTAAAGGACACGACTCAGTGGAATATGAGTGTTCTTCCTGTGACAGTGGGATGTTGATGCTGAAGTGTGTCGAGATGTTTTCAAAGATCGTACGTGTGCTGGTTTAGCGCAGCTCTTTATGTCACAGTGACCGGGATACTGCGTAAACAAACAACATGACGAAACCTGGACACAGATGTGCATGTAAACACACTCGCTGAGAGGTACAGTGTCTCCAAAGAGGAGCCAGAGCCCAAACGTGAGACTGTGAGGCCGCAACTCCAGTGTTTGCGCTGTCAGACGCAGCCTCGTCTCTACGCACAGAAACCCACATTCGGTTTGTCAATTAGAAATGAACGTAATCGATGAAATTCTTAATGATCAATTATAGATTTGAGCTCGTACCTCTTGGTTTCAAGTCAGGATCTGAGCTGCAGCGTTCTGGATGTACTGCAGCGTCTCACAGCTCGGTTGGAGAGGCCAGTGAGAGGCCGTTGCAGTAGTCTGGGTTAGTTCTGGTTTAGAGGTGTGGCTCGTGCGACATACGCGTGAAGACACGGTCCACGCTGGACACAACACACTTTTCATAAGGATTGGGACACTCGTGCACTCGTATGGAAAGGCTCCGTGAGAAACTGCATTTATAGTTTTTCTTGCCGACTATTTTGAGCGAATGAAACCGTACACAGCAAAAACTGGAGGGTTAAAATTTTAAGCTAAAATATTTCAGAGTTGTTTTTAACACCAAAAGTGTCATTTTAACTATATGAAAGTTAAATGGGGGTTTGAGTTGGGGTTATTTGTCAGAGTTGATGTGGTTGAGGTTAATTCAACTTCCCTTAGTGTTAATTTGGCTCCTCCCATTCACCACTTCAACCTCTTGTGAGAGAAGACCAGTTTGAACCAGTTTTGTACATAATGTCATCTTAAATTAACTAAAATTAAGTGAAAATAAAATAAAACCCCTCTGTGTGTTGTTTAGCGAAATCAGAATCACGTTAATAAACGGTGTTAAACAGGAACTTTGGTCCAGTGTTACTTAATTAACATTTCCAAAAGTGTTAAATTAACTCTAGAAGAGATTGAACTCATATAAACTCTGAGAAAATGTTAAAGTCGATTCTGTGAGAGTCAATTTTAACACTCCACTTCTTGCTGTGGACAGACGCTGCATTTACGGACTTAAAAAAAAAATCTCCCAAGAAACTTTGTGAAACATGAACAGTCAGCCGCCCATATCCTCAGCCAAATTACTCTTAAAACTTTTGTAACATCAAGAAGAGATTCAGCTTTACAAATACACTGAAAGATGACAAATTACCAAGACGTTTGCAAGACATCCACTGTATTTTCTGGTTTATCTAACAGAATTAAAAACGATTTGATTGAAACTGCAAGTGATATGTTACTACTCTAGCCCTGGTAGAACATATGGGGGTTGCAAAATCTTTGGTTGATTAGACTTTTTTCAATATTTATATTTTTTATTCATTCATTTTTTTCATTTATTCACTTATTTTCGTGACATACCGTGGCTTTTATTCATATATCAGAAGACGACGTATTGATATTTTGCGCTGATGCTGTCAACATTTCCTGGGGGTTTGCTGCTAACTGTAGGCACTGCTCTGACTGAGGCTTTATTACACTTTAATCTAAGCTTTAATTTAAAATAATATGGCCATTAAGAACTGATTTAATTGGAACTGTATCAGGCGAAGTGGTTTGTGCGCTTAAACGAGTTCTTCTGGAATTCTATCACAGCCTCAAGGTATTTTTCAGTGACTCACACTCACCAAAACAAGACACTGAACACAGGCTCCTGAAAATGCGTTCTTTAAATCCGTTTTGTATTTTTTAATGAGTTTTCACACCATCTCAGAACAATATTTGCTATTGTGTGCTTTGTAACACCATGGTAACTGCTGAAAGTATAAAACCCCAATATTTGAAATAGAAATAGTGGTCCAAATGTACATTATTTACATTTTTGTGCTGCAAAATTTCAGCCATGGTGCAGAACATACTCCACTTTTTTTTCTTTCTTTTTTTTTTAATAACTTAATTGTCTTTGCTAACGTCATTACTCTTCGTTTTTATTTTTGTCTGTCACATGTAAATTGATACCTGTTCTAAGAATCTCTGAAGCCATTGTGTTGAAATCAGGACGTGAATTTTAATTCCCTGCCGAAAGAACCAAAATATTCAGGTGTGGGATTATACAGAGAGTGTACAGATCTGCCATATAAATAAGATTTAATGAAATTATAAATATATGACATTATATGAATTCAAATGTAGAATGTGAAATTTTGCTTAATTTTGTTTTTTAGTGTGAATCTTTATTTAAAAATTCTAACTCTGATTTGTGTGTCCTGTCGTTCTTTTGAGAGTTCAGATTGTTAAAGGAGCTGGAGTTGTGTTTTGTCTCATTCACACATGTTCAACACACAAATCCTGCACATTTAGGCTGAGTTCTTCTCTCAAACAGAAAACACCACCTTGTGATGTCATGTGGTAATATAGGAAAGAACTCCACTGTGTTTTTAAGCTCCACACACCTGCACTAGAATCACTTGGATAATATCAAGAATCTCAGACTTTCGGTCACTAGGCAATGCATACTGGGAAGGATTTTCTGAAAAAGTGAGCATCAAACCGCCATGTTTGTTTTCCCAGTGGGATGCGTCTGTTGATAAATCCGATCTTTTCAAGTCTTTTGAACCAAATCACTTTTGTTTCTGGTTCTGATATTGTCATATTTTAGTTTTGCTATTCGGACATTGTTAATTGTGTGGTTGTTGGATCCAAACAGTGGAAAACAGCTTGAGAAATGTGTTTGTGAACTCCACAGATACAAAAGGGAATCAGATCTGTGTGACTGCAAACCTCTGTTCAAACTGTTTCTCCTCCCAACGGAATTGAAAAATAGTGAAAGGCAAAGGCGATTGATCCACAGGAAGGACCAAAAAGGAAACCTCTGACTGCCTAAATCATCCCGAGTTTGTAGCGAACATTTTGTATGTGGAGACATCAAAGCAAAACCCCGATCCTTCACTCAACTTTGGTTACGAATTTAAAAAGTCAACGCCAAAGTGAAAGGCACCAACTGTTCACCAAGAAACACCTTCCACTGCAAAGAGACCAAGACGTGATGTTGCTGTAAAACCACAAGAACAAGAAAGTGCAGCTCAGTCTGTTTGTCTTCTGCACCTCTCACTTAACAAACGGGATCCTGCTTTGATCCACATACAAAATGTTTGTTGCAAACTCTGGATGATTTAGGCAGTCAAAGGTTTCCTTTTTGGTCCTTCCTGTGGATCAATCCTGCCCATCGCCTTCACCTTTCACTATTTTTCAATTCCGTTGGGAAGGGAAACAGTTTGAAAAGAGGTTTGCAGTCACACACATCTGATTCCGTTTTGCATTTATGGAGTTCACAAACACATTTCTCGAGCCATTTTCCACTGTTTGGATCCAACAACCACACAATTAACAATGTCCAAATCCCCAAACTAAAATATGACAATATCAGAACCAGAAACAAAAGCAATATGGTTCAAAAGACTTGAAAAGATCGACTTTGACAATAGATACATCCCACTGGGAAAACAAACATGGCGGTTTGATGCTCACTTTTTCAGAAAATCCTTCCCAGTATACATTGCCTAGTGACCGAAAGTCTGAGATTCTTGATGCGTGTATTGAGCTGTTAACTTGACTGTGTGACAGTTGTGCAGTTCCCTCTGTGGGGCATGTTGGCACACCCTTTTCCTGTCCCAGAAACTGAATACAACAGAAATATAAAATATGACGAATGAATGAGGAACATCTCAGCTAATTATTTTCAGTTAATTTTGTTATGTACACACCCAGAGTTATGAGAGTTGAACCGGGTTTTATGGGCGTGACTATATGCCAGGGGTCGGGAATGTGTGGCTCGCGAAACAGGTGTGGCTCTTTTGATTTGATTCGTCAAATCCGTCATAACTACACCGAGCCTCTATCCTAACCCTAACCTTAACTCCACATACAAAATGTTCACTGCAAACTCAGGATGATTTAGTCAGTCAAATGTTTCCTTTCTGGTCCTTCCTGTGGATCAATCCTGCCCATCGCCTTCACCTTTCACTATTTTTCAATTCCGTTGGGAAGGGAAACAGCTTAAGCCGAGGTTTGCATTCACACAGATCTGATTCCCTTTTGCATTTATGGAGTTTGCAAACACATTTCTCGAGTCGTTTTCCGCTGTTAGGATCCAACAACCACACAATTAACGATGTCCGAATTCCAAAACTAAATTATGACAATATCAGAACCAGAAACAAAAATGATATGGTTCAAAAGACTTGGAAAGATCGACTTTGTCAATAGACACATCCCACTGGGAAAATCAAACATGGCGGTTTGATGCTCACTTTTATCCTGCCACTGAAAAACAGTCTTACCCACTCCACAAAACACTCTGAATGAAAATCTAATTATTACACCAGTACTAGTCGATGTGAATGTCACAATGTGTTGATAGAATTTTTTAACTTTATTTGAAGTCGCTAAAATCAGCATTGCATTTGAAAGATTTATGAGCAGCAGCAGTGAGTTGTACTTCCTGATAGAAAGTTTGGCAACGGCGGACTGATATATGAGAAAATAGTGCCTCAACGTGCGACGATTCATGCGATTCAAGGTTAGTTTTATTTCAAACATTGTTCTATCAACACAGACATTTACATCGACAGTCGTGATCACAGATCTGCATCGGGTGTTTTGTGGAGTGGGTAAAGGCCTGTTCAAGCGTCAAGGCGTATACTTGGCGTTAGAATTCTGGCGTCAACGCTCTAGACACGTGTCCAGAGCCTCAGCGTCAGAAGTTGAAAATGCTGAATTTGTCACGTCAGACACACCGCGTCAACCAATCAGGGACGAGTAGCCAGTGGCCAGTGACGTAGCAACGTTATTATCAGGAAGACAGAGACACACCGGAGAACCAGGGAGCCACAAACATTAGTGAAGCAGAAATATGTACGCCTCAATCACCGAACTGATTGCCAGGACTACACTAGGACCAGACAGGACTAAACCAGGACTAGACCAGGACTTAACCAGTGTCATTAGCGGAGTACACACACACACACACACACACACACACACATATACGCCGCAGCCGTTGAGCCTCTGCTGACGTTTTGTTTGTTTTTTTTTTAACTTTTATTGCTTCAAATGAACAGTGTCCTGAGACCGGGCCTTCACACAATTTATATATTTACTTTTTTATCCCCCCTTTTTCTAGAAGAAGAAGAAGGTAAAAAATAAATAAATAAAAATAAATAAATAATAAGGCATGTTTGGGCATAAGTGTCTTTTTGAAAAAGTCAATCACTGGACCCCACCTTTTCAAAAATATCAACAGTAAACAGGAAAAAACTTTAAAAAATGTGGTGCTCTAAAACGTTTCACTGGTAGTGTATAAAAATGTAACATTATGGTAAACGGTCATTGTCAAGGTTAAATGTGTTCATATTCACATGCACAAACACTTCAAACACACAAACTCTGGTCTAATTGAGGTAAAATATTAATAGATAAGTGCTTTGTAAAGTAAGTGTCTTGTTTTGTTTTTTTTTTTCTTAAATATATGCTTTTATAGTAGTAACAGCTTATCAACATCAGAAACTACATATCCCATAATTCATTTCAGCGCAGACAACATGAAGAAATATGTTTTTTACTTGAATTCTTGGGATTATGACAGAAATAATTCACACCAAAAATCTTGTCAGGGTATTTCAAAAGGAGAAACGTGTCCTATCTTCAGTTATATCAGCCTCTCCAAAATATCGCAATAAATATTGTACCAAAAGATTTAGAAATCATTACATCCCTAATATATACATATTTCACTTTCATTGCATTTTTTTTTTTTAAACCAAGTAACATTTTTTCAAGGTTATTTTAATGAGACTGTCAGCATCTTTTACACTGAAGAGCACAGGGTGTCAAAATAGGATGTTGTAAGTTTGATTTAAGGCGGGTGTAAAGAGTAAAGAGTCAACGTCAGAATTCTCAGAACATTCAACAAACGTTTATCTTAATGATTCTTTTTATGATCATTCAATTTAAAGTACACGGCTTTGATTGTACATGTGCCAAATGACTCAGAACATAAAAAGACATTATGGTTTCATTGTTCATAATCCTGCAGGTCCAGGTCCTGTGGAGGAGGAGGAGGAGGAGGCACCGCAGCCGGTCTCTGGCCATAGTCTGGAAGAAGGAAAAGAAAATAATTTATTTCTAAAATTACAATTAGAAATATAAATGTAAAAGAAAAAATAACATCGAGAAATTTTCCTGCAATCATATCCATCAAGTCAAAGCAATAAATTGATTTGCAAATTATATAATGAATTAGAAAATGCAGAGGGGAATAAATTGTTGTATATAAAATAAAAATGGGAAAAGGAAAGTGAATTCAATATACGAGAGGAAGACTGGTATAAAATCAAAAGAACATACATGGCGAGAAAACCTGTGGAAAAGCACGATACGCTTCTTTAAAAACACCGGCACAAAGAGCTTCAGAGGCGGATACATCATGTTGGAGATTATGTGGGAATAAAAAGGCTGGACATTATCTTGTTTTTTGGAGCTGCACCAAACTGAATCAATATTGGGAGAAAATTAAACAAAAAGTTGAGGAAACATTTAGAGTTTTACATTTTGAAACTATATTTTTGGGCAAGCGGACAGATGACATCAAAGGAACAAAAAAATATCTGTGGAACATTCTGCTGAAAACAATAAGCAAAAAATGGATGCGTGACCAACTACCGAATTTGGAGGACTGGATTAACATTGCCGAGGACATTTCACAAATGGACTGACACACAAAGATTAGAACACGACAGGTATGAGGAAATCTGGAAACCATTAGGGATGTAACGATAACTGAAATATGCTGACATTGTTTCGTCAAAGTTCTCACAATAATATCGTGGCCCATCACAATATATCGAATTACAAGTCTCTTTTCTTAAATGAAGAGTTATGGTGCAACAATAGCTTAAAAAAAGACAGCGGGAACTACATAGACCATGATCCTTTGCTCCATTTCAGTGCAGACTACAAGAAGAAATAACAGTTCTAAGCACTTTTAAGTCTTAGTTCTTGGCATTTTCAGAGGAAAACGTTAACTGTTTGATTAGCCTCCACAAAATATCGCAATAAATATCGTATCGTGAGGTTCATACCGTGACGATATTGTATCCTGAGACTTGGATATTGTTACACCCCTAGAAACCATGTAAAGACATCTGAACATAAGAAAGAAAAAGAAAAAAAAAAAAAAAAAAAAGAACATCAGTGACAGTCCCTATCCAAAGCTACTCAAATGTTCACACACACACACACAAACAAATATATTTATTTATTACTTTGTATTCTTTAAGGAAAAACACAAAAAAGAAAGAGATATGTGAAGTGAAAGAAACCAAGCATGTGGAAGAAGGATGAAGGGGAAAAAACAAAAAAAGCTAATTGTAAGTTTGTGATTTGGAACTGTCATCTCTATTGGACTGTCAATAAAAAATTGAATAGTAGTAGTAGTAGTAGTAGTAGTAGTAGTAGTAGTAGTAGTAGTAGTAGTAGTAGTAGTAGTAGTAGTAGTAGTAGTAGTAGTAGTAGTAGTAGTAGTAGTAGTAGTAGTAGTAGTAGTAGTAGTAGTAGTAGTAGTAGTCAAAATGGCTTAAATATGAACCTCCTTTTGTGTAGTTTGGACTCGTTAGATTTCTTTACAAATATTACCTTTAGATAAATAAATACTTAGATTTTCTGACTTGTATTACTTATCATTTCACATTAAAGTCACAGTATGTAACTAAACAAACTAAAATAAATCTATGTTGTTTTTCATCTCACTGAAAAGCACGGGCGGGCTTGCGTCTCCACAAACCTGACTGTATCCTTGCACATGTTCATTTGGCTTTAATGTTCCACACACTGTCATAAAACATGTATCACCACAGAGAATGTGCAGAAGTACAGTTTTAACTTTCTGTTTCCATGGAATCATGCAAGTGCTGTTCCACCTCCAGAAAGTTACATACTGTGTCATGATAAATAAAACAATTAAATCATGATTCTCTCAATAGGGTCAGGATTTTAAGGATTTTGTATCAAGAGCATTTTCCACTTTTTTATTACCTCCGCCAAGGAGGTTATGTTTTTGCCGGCGTTTGTCTGTTTGTTTGTTTGTCTGTTTGTTTGTCTGTTTGTTTGTTTGTTTGTTTGTTTGTTTGTCTGTTTAGCAACATAACTCAAAAAGTTATGGACCGATTTTGATGATGACATTTTCAGGATTTGTTGGAAATGTGAAAAGGAAGAACTGATTTCATTTTGGGGGTGATCCGGAAGAAATCCTGGATTCTGGATCACTTTGAAATTTTAGTTAACATTGTGGTAAATGGGGCCAAAAATTTTGTTTCTCAATATCTCGATTAATTATTGACCAAACCCCATGAAATTTGACTCAGGGATGGACAATGGGATCCTCTTTCATATTCCAAATTGAAAGATACGAGACAAATATTTATGGAAAACACAATTAATATGAGGGGGACTGTAGTCCTTGGCGGAGGTCTTTTCTAGTTGGCAAATACTTTGACTTGAAATAAACAATGTGTCCAAATCTAGAGAAAATATTTAATCATTTGGTGAAATCTGACCAGTCAAACCTCAAAATTCTTGGGTGAGTGAGTGTCGTACCGTCTGTGCGGCTGCTCTGCTCTTGATGGAGAAAAGGATCAAACAGCACTTTGAGTTCAGTTTCAGCTTCAGCTTCATTTCTAAGGAAACAATAAAATGTTGACGTTATCTAGGTTTTATTGTAATGATTAAGTGTTCAAAGGTTAAAAACGTCCTATTTATTCATTCATGATTCACCAGAGAAAACAGTGAGTGTGCATGTGCTCCCTGTGCATGAGGAGGTTGTGGGTTAGATAAGATATAAGATAAGATAAGATATGCCTTTATTAGTCCCACAGTGGGTAAATTCCAGTGTTGCAACGCACAATTTCAGAACAGCAGGAAAAGGTAACACAGATAATAAATAATATCTTAATAATAATAGACTCCTGATCTCTGAGTAGAGTGCGTGTCCTTTCTCTGTTACTGTGGCACCAGACCAGTGATCTTTTTATTTGTATTAAACATTTTGATCTGTGGCTGTGCCCGTCAGGAGAGCGACTGTTCACATGCAATCTTGTTTTGACTGAAAACAAATGCAATGTTGATTTATTCATAAAACTAAAACAGTGGACTTGACGGCCACAGTGTTCATGGCTACGCTCAGACTGCAGCCTGAAGTGACCCAAATCTGATTTTTTGGCCCCTATGTGACCTGTATCTGATCTTTTAATGACAGTCTGAATGACACAGATCCGATTTTTTCAAATGCGACCCAGGACACTTGGATATGTGCTCCTGAAACCGATACATATCTGATCTTTTGACATGTGACTTCAGTCTGAACGGTCAAGGCGCATTCATCCACCTACACGTTATCAACAAGCCACAAACGTCACTATTCTGCGATGAAGTAGGCGAAAATTGTTAATGAACTGGCTACGTCTCCACATCCACACGTTCCTTTCAACCGACTCCCCCATAAAACACCACAACCAAAAACCTCGTCCTTCTCCTTCTCAATCTCCTCCTTAAAACAAGTAAGTTGTTCATGTTCTGGCTGCGGTACGAGAGGAACTTTAAAATCTCCAGGTGCTCGATGCCGTAAACACAGAGACGCTCGCTGCGGTTGACGTCGTCGTGTCTCCAGTGCGCATGCGGGACACTTTTGGGCCGTTTACTGTTCACACTGGAGTCACATACAAGTCGTATTTAATTGGAAATGTGAACGACCTCGCAAAAAAAATGGATTTCACAAAAAAAATCCAAATTGAGCGTTAAGCCCTGCAGTCGGAACGTAGCCCATGTTTATCATTTGGGTGACGCTTTTCACATGACACATGAATGTAAAAATCTCTGCTGTTTTAAAATTAGACTCATATGACTAAATATAACCTAAATGTGATGAGGTGTGAGCACAAAGTCTTGAACTCTGCCGTGATTAAGTCGGCTCTTTGTGGATTTACGTACAGTTTTTCTCCGTTGGTTTGGCTCATTTCTTGAAACAGAAATGACATTCTTAAAACTATAAGATCATTTGGCCAAACAGTCTGATAGTTCTGCCCAATATTACAGCTCATCAGCAAAAGCTCATATCTCTCCCAAAACTGTTCACACGAGCTTCAAAGCAGATTCCTTTCTCCTATAAAGAGTCAGGACCATCAAAATTGCAAAGATCCTTCTCAGTTTCTTTGGCTCTTTTGCATTCACTCAGTGCTTTTGTCAAAATAACCTGGATGGTTCAGCACAACTCCATAGATCACCTGCAAAAGCTCCGATCTCTCCCAAAACACTGTACTCGTGTGTCAAAATTACATTCCTTTCTCATATCAAGAGTCATTGTCCCCAAAATACATCGTCCCTTTGGCCTTGGTTCAGCACTGCAGCTCAAAATGACTCGATGTTTTGTCACTATGTTAGAGGTTTGACTAACACAGTACAATTATGGATAAAACTGAACAAAAGGATTTCACAGTAAGAGCAGCCTCCAAAGTTTGACACCACACACACGCATGCACGCACACACACACACACACACACACACGCACACACACGCACACACACACACACACACGCACACACTGCACTCTCACACACACACACACACACACACACACGCACACACACTCACACACACACACACGCACACACTGCACTCTCACACACACACACACACACACACACACACACACACTGCACTCTCACACACACACACACACACTGCACTTTTACACTGTCAACGAAACTAATCATTTTATTCACACATGAAGTCACTTCCCTACATGAGAGTACATAAAAAGAAAATGTACACAGTATTCTGTTCATGTACCAAATATAAACATATAAAAATATATATATAAAATATATCTAGGCTACAGTGCTGTAAATAAAGTAAATAAAGTTTCCACAGTAACAATTTCACTGGTTGCAGTCGTGACCCTTCCTCTCCTGGCCACCATCATCATCCTCCTGGACGTCTGCGCTGCTCGCTGTTTGAACATAGATCTCAGTGGATGTTTTCTCTTGCAATGCCGTGAGGAAAGAAACGACGCGCTCAACCATCCCCTCCACTCATCCCTGTGATGTCCTCACACGCAGCATCCATTCCATGTTCATACACTTCCAAGGGGAAAAAACTCCTCAACTGGATTGAGGTAAGGAGAGTTCGGTGGTAGAAGCTCCATGAGCATCTTTGGATGTGGAGTGAACGAGACCCTGATGAGCCACGGTGGAAATTCATATTGTCCCACACAATCACATAGTGTGATAGGAAGTTCACCTGACTGTCAGTTACTGTCATGAATTTATTAAATGTTCCAAAAAAATGCATATATGATGTTCATGGTGTCATGTTCTTGACTAATTTTGACAATTGAACAGACTATTGTGCATATGATGACTCAGACAATGAAATCAGTCTGACATGTTTTGGAGAGAAAAACCATTAGACTGAGAATCAGCTCATCAGTTTAGATCAGCAAGATCAATTTATTTGGAGAATGTGCTAAACGTGGCTCATTGCGCAAACTGTAGGTGTACAGAACCATGTGCAAAGATGCACTGAGACATTTATAATCTGATGAAATCAGTGAATCAATGAAATAAATGCCATTCTGTTGTGAATGACTGCAAAGCGGTTTGGAAATTTGTCCATGTTGTTTTGAGAATGTCATTTCTGTTTCAAGTGAAGAAAAACTGTAAATATCTTTGAAATGTGGGAAATTAAAACTGTGGGAACAAAACATGTGAACACAGAGCAGTGGCTGCACAGGCACAGCCGTCACACAGAGCACACATCAAACCATGTGCACACAATAAACAGCAGATAAACAGAGTGCAAGAAAAGACATGAATGTGATGTACTGTAATAGATGACTCCCTGTGGGTGAGCCAGGCCCAGTAAACATAATCATGTACATAGTACCTGTGGGCACATTCAGGCCTGATCCTCAGATCTCACTCTTATGTAAAGACAATCATTTTGACCTACAGACAGTGGCGGAGTTAGAAATCTGGGAGCCCAAGGTGAACATGAGTTTGGGGCCCTCACTATAATGCACCATTTTTTTTCTTTTTTTAAATTTTATTTAAATCTGTTTTTCCCCATTGTTCTTGACACGTGCACATCTCTATTTATTTGAATTATGGTGGATTGGAAACTTGTCTTACTAGTTTGGAAGCCCACTAGAAAACCAGAGCTGAAAGTCGCTTTATTTTTTTGCTAGTACAATTATATTTTTGTTTACATCCATTATTTATGATTATTATTAGTAAACTGCTCTCATTTTATGTCATACTGAGAGAAAATCAAATTACCATGAGGCCTCGGCTATTAGTGGCACTGAGGGCAATTGTTTGGGGCCCCTCCAGGTTTGGGGGCCCTAAGCAGCCGCCTATTTTTGCCCAATGGTAGCTCCGCCTCTGCCTACAGAAATAAACAGGAGACTTACGTGTACCACAGAGGTGTCGCCAAGACCGGACCAGCCAGAATACACAGAGCAAAGAGCTGAGTCCACATGTTGGAGATGCAGCAGAAAGGATGAAACAAACACTATTCATTCAAACGAAAACAACAAAGAATATGTTTAAAGAATAATAATAGAAGTTAGGGTTAGGGGTCCTTAGGTTACGTTTACACTGAAACTAATCACCGTATTGGAAACAACTTGTGTCCAGACACGTCGTTTCTGTGTCCGCAGTCAAAGTGTTCCCTGTCCACACAGAAACGCAAAACCGCCTGAAACGCTCGTCACGTGATGGGCTGGTGTCACGTCTTCACAACGTCCCGACGTCACGTGAGCGGTAAAAACAAGGAAGTCTGAAGTTGCAGCAGCAAGGAGTTCCCCAAGGTTCAGTTCTCGGCCCCATTCTCTTCATCCTCTACATCAGAGGTGCTCAATACGTCGATCGCGATCTACCAGTCGATCGCCAAAGTCGTGTGGGTAAATCGCCGTGTCTCATGTCGAACTCGCGTTTGGACTCGGTCTTGTCTCTCACTCAAGGTCTGACACTCAACAAGTGTGATCATATTTCTTTCCGGCCGCTGCTGTTGGCAATAAACTCCTAAACATCCTACCTGTCCATCTGCCTCACGTCAGCACGCCGCCCCTCGCCTTTTCACGCTCTCGCTCCTTCCTGCGTACAGCCAACACAAGCCCCTCCCACAGTGCAGCTGATTAGAAGAGCAAGACCAAACGTGAAGCAAAAACTAGTCTAAATTTGTGTTACAGTGTTGGCACAAAGCAGGTCTACAGCATAGAGCGGATCTACAGAACAGACCTACTGCCACATTTGGCTGAAGTTTGTCTAACAAAAGTGACAAATGCATCTGTGTTTGTCACGATGTGCGTTTGGTTTGGTAAACATGCAGAGTTTTGTGTAAAGTGCCAGAGGAAGTTCTCTTAAAGAAGGGGTTCTCAAACTGTGGGTGAGGGTCCAAAAACGGGGCACAGAGTGTTTCAGTGCAGTTTGCTTGGCTTTGTATTAGGTCGATCTTTATGACTTGGTCATTTTGTAAGTAGCTCGCATGCTGAAAAAGTGTGAGCACCCCTGCTCTACATCCTCCCCCTCGGTCACATAATTCGCTGCCATGGCCTCCAGTTCCATTGTTACGCTGATGACATCCAACTCTACCTGTCCACCAAAACCATAACCCCGGCCACACATTCCACCCTCCCAAACCGCATCTTCGAAATAAAGTCCCGGCTACAGTCAAACTCCCTCCAACTCAACTGTAGCAAAACTGAAATAATCATTATCGGCCCCAAAACACTAACCAGAACTCGCAATAACTTCTCCCTCTCCATTGACGGCTCCTCAGTCCCCTCCTCCTCCCACCTCCGTAACCTCGGCATCCTCTTTGACCAGACCCTTTCCTTTGAACACCACGTCAAACACATCACCAAAACCGCCTTCTATCACCTCCGGAACATCGCTCGAGTCCGCCCGTCCCTCTCCCCTCAGTCTGCTGAAACCCTCATCCACCTCCTGCCTCGACTGCTGCAACAGCTGCTCTACGGTTCACCCTCCAAACTCCTCAGTAGACTCCAGTACATCCAGAACTCTGCTGCCTCCCCGCCTCCTCACGCGCACCTCCTCCTGTGAAAACATCACCCCTGTCCTCAAATACCTCCACCAGCTCCCCATCCCCCAGCGCGTTCAGTTCAAACTCCTCACCGTTGTGTACAAGTCCCTCCACAACTTGGCCCCCACCTGCCTCTCTGAGCTCCTCCACCACCACACCCTCGCCCGTGCCCTCCGATCAGCTGATGCCAACCTCCTGTCTCCCCCCGCTAGGACTAAACCTAAGACCTGGGGCCTTCTCCGCCACTGCTCCCACCCTCCGGAACTCCCTGCCCAAACACATCAGAGACTCATCCACACTCCCCACGTTTAAAAAAGCCCCGAAAACCCATCTCTTTAAAAAAAAAACTTTCATTAACTGTCTTTTCTCTTGTTTGTCATTGTTTGTCTTCCCATGTAAAGCGTCTTTGTGTATTTTGAAAAGCGCTATACAAGTGTTATGTATTATTATTATTATTTTTAGATGATTTTGAGCCGAGGGAGATGGCAAGTGTAAAAAGAGTCTTTTCCTGGACCGACGACGAGGTTCAGTTGTTACTTAGCGTAACACTGGATTTTAAGACGAGCATGGGGGCTCAGAGTGAGGACTGACTCTTTTCTGTGTCTGCAAGTCTTCCCTGTCCACACAGCTTTGAGCAGATTTGTTTATGTTTAACAGAAATGAAACTTAAAACTGCTTGGCTCATTTGCATAAACTGAGCTCAAAAAAACTGCTCGCTGTCGTGCGCTGATACAGTTCAGCTTCAGCTATTTGTGTTCTTTCTGTGCTTCTGTTGCGTTTGAGATGGTTCATGTTAAACTTTTCAGAGATTATACGGTCTATGTGTTCACTCATATGCATAGACTTTGCATAGAACTACATCAGCGTGTCAGCGTTTTCAGGCGTCCACACGGTGCCAGATCAGATCTGTACTCAAATGAATTGGTGGGAGCTGGCGGCACCAGATCGTTCCGTCTCTGGAGCCGTTTTCAATTGGATTAGTGTGGGTGAACTCTGCATTCGCAATTAAAATGATTTGAATACGTACTAGTGTGGACGGGATTTTACGGCACGGTGGCTGAGTGGCTAGCACTCATGCCTCACAGCAAGAAGGTTCTGGGTTCGATCCCCAGGTCGCCCAGGGCCTTTCTGGATGGGTTTCCTCCGGGTGCTCCGGTTTCCCCCATCAACCCAAAACATGCTACAGGTCTCCAGAACAGTTGATAGTCAAGGTCAGTTAAATACAATCAATCAATGAACCTGTCCAGGGACAACAGGTGGAAATTAGCACTGATGCTACAACCTGATGTACAATGCATCTCTCCTGTCACGGTTAATGCGAAAATTGTGCGCTGTCCCTATCTCAAATAAATAAAATAAATAAAAATTAGACTGTTGTCATGTGAAGATGAGTTGCTTTCCTCTGACCAGTCCTCTGGTCAGAGGTTTTTAGTCCCAAGATCTAGAACAAATCATTTTAAAAGGAGCTTTGTTCCAGCTGCTATCGTACTTATGAATAAACTGTAATCTATTTATCTAAGATTGTGTTTTTACCATATTTAAGATTTATTTATTGTGATTTTATCCAAGCGTGATGGATGATTTTAATTGGTTGTTTATGGAACAAACCAGTCTGCACTGGAGCACTGTAACATTTTATTTTGTAATTGTGAGTTTATGTGTGTTTTGTGGATGAATGAAATGTGAAATGTGGAACCCGCCTCTCAAATCTGCAAAGCAAATTTACCTACGGGTACGAATAAAGCAACCTAACCTAACCAGGGGTCTCCAACCTTTTTCCTCCTGTGAGCTACATTATGTAAAACAAAAATGCCAGAGAGCTACTGAATTGAGCGGTCGCCAGAAATTTAGTAAATATAAGAGCCATGATGAGCCGATGAGGTACAGTTAGACATGTATAAAACATGACCCATTATCTAGTTACCAGTGAACAAAATTAAGCATCTAATCATCATCTATACATTTACAAAGAAAATAGGCATTTAATCAATCAAATTTGAGTTATTCTGCTTATTCTGCTTTATACAGCTGTTACAGTTTGTGTAACAGACAATGTGTCCCCGCTCAGAGTGCCGGACCTGCTGTCGCTGGAAACAAACGCTGAGTTATTCTTGGGTCTGGTCCAGTGGTAACGGAGCGAAACGGGCAGATTTTTGACATTCAAATGTCTCTTATTCAGAAACTAGAGGGACTATTGAAATAAGTAAAGTATCAGAATGTAGGAAAGAGTTACACTCCAACAGGGTCAAGTTAAACCTGTGATATTCTTTCAAGTTGTTGACAAAAAATTTAAAAACTCATGTCGGTAACGGAGGGAATGAAATATGCAGCACTTTTTGGGCAATAAATCCAAACAGTGATAACTCTTGGTTCTCACTTACATATCCTTAACAAACTGGTTTGAATATTTGCTTCATATAGTTTTCTACCATATGGTACAAGATTAGGTTGAAAAACCTCTTACTTTTTGAGTCATGAGATTTTTTATTAATAAAGGTCATGGTAACGGAGGGAAAAGTAACGGAGGGAAAATTGTGCAAACAAGTAGAAGGTGCAGGATTTTACATCATTTGCCGCTTTTTTCTTCCGAATACTTTAATATTACTTCAAAATGAAAGGAAACTATTTCTATAAAATATGTCAGTCCTTCCAAGCAAATTTTTATCATTTTAATACTTTTTTTTTTTTTTTTTTTTGAAAAATCATGTACCTTCATCAACAGTTCAAAGATGGAATAACACGAGATATGATGAAATACATCCATTTATTTACATGATTTTCAGGTCTTTGAAATTTGGGAAATAATTTTTGTTCCATGTTTCATACATGGTCTGTTTAAAACAGATGGAACTTTAGAACCAAAAATGGTACAGAAAAAAGGTCAACAGTTTCATAAACTAGAGTACATATGTATCTGTTCAATACATTTTTATATCAGATGCATTAACTTGAATTTTTGGCCTTGATGTTTACTTCTGCTTGACTCTTACAGTTGCACATTTCATAAGAGCCACAGATCTGAGCAAGAAACTCATGTCAGTCTCATGAACACAAATCTAACGAGACAACGTAAACAAGTTTACCATTTTCATTTGTGAATCCTAACACAAAACCTCGCTCTGGTGTTATTTTATTTTTAACGGGTCAAATTTAGGTCGTCTCCTCTCTGAAACCTGAGCCAGGATCACATGAAAACATGTTGAAACAAAACACAACTCTGGATGTGTTTGTGATGAATATAATAATATAATAATCTGAAAATAAAATAATACGGGCCCCTTAATCGTACTATCCCTGTCAAATAAAGCAATAAATAAAAATGTATTTATAAAAGGCCGTACTGTTAAAGCTATAACATCTCCATGGAAACAAGACGGTGTGACAAAGTGACAGCGCATCAATCCTTGTATCATTCATTTATTCATTTTTCAAATAATGAAGAAAATTATTTTTCTTCATTATTTGTCTTCACAACCAAAATGAAAAAAAAAAAAAAAAACAGCTAAAGATTCATTTTTTCAGTTTTCGATTTTGTGTTTAAATGAATAATGGAAAAAATGAATAACGGCTGTTTCCCGTTTCCATGACTTAAACTGTGATACCGGAATAAACCAGGACTGAAACAGGACTGAACCAGGACTAAACCAGGACTAAACTAGGACTAAACCAGGACTAAAACAGGACTAAACCAGAACTGAACTCGGACTAAACCAGGACTAAACTAGGACTAAACCAGGACTGAACCAGTACTGAATCAGGACTAAAACAGGACTAAACCAGAACTGAACTAGGACTAAAAGAGGACTGAATTAGGACTAAACCAGGTCTGAACCAGGACTAAACCAGGACTAAACCAGGTCCTGGTTCATTTTGAAAAACAAATGAACTAGTGATTACACTGATTTACCTGTTTAAAGGCTTTATGTTCTGTTTGCAGTGTAATAAAACACACAGTGTACTTTGACCGCGTGTCCTTTATGGTGCAACCTGACGTGGGCAGGGCTGCACCTGTCGACTGCTATTTAACATCAATGGGCCATTTTCAAGGAAGAAAACATATGTACACACAAATTCACTCCCTTTATGTACTGTATGCTTCAGCAACATCAGGCAAATCAAAAACTGCCCTTTGTACTCAAGTCCAAAATATTTAAATCAGTACAGTAGTAAAGAAAAATAGTGACAGATAAGAGTGAAAACCTCCTGTGAATGTGGATTTTACACAAAGTTAACACTAAATACAGTACTTTTTTTCATTTAAAGTACCTATGACAGTTTTAACTTCTCATTTTACCATACCAACTTTATTTATTAAGCACTTTTAAAACTTTACAGCTGGCCAAAGTGCAGAACACAAACACAGAATAGACAAGGACAAACACAATATACAACACAATCCACAATACAACTACTGAAAAACATATAAAACAATAAGATACTCAACAACAAGAACTGTACATCTCACCTGTTGAAAAGGTGCGTTTTTAGGAGTGATTTAATAACAGGTACAGACTCGGCCGGTCTAATCTCTAAAGGCGACTGGTTCCAAAGTCGTGGGGCAACAACAGAAAACACACGGTCCCCACAAAGTTTAGTCTTTGGGACGACGAGCTGGACGAGGCAGGAGGCGCTAGGCCATAGTCAGGCTGGCGCCATCTAGTGCCTCCGCTCAATTTCATTTCTCTCCAGCGACTAGGTCAGGAATCAGAATACACTAGAACAGGGCTGTCAAACATATGGCCCGGGGGCCAGATCTGACCCTCCAAAACCTTTAATCTGGCCCTCGGCTGATTTTCTACTAAAATATATAAATTATATTTTCTATTAAAAGATTGGTAATTTTCTGTGGTGTTTATCATAGCAGCGTCTCCAGTGTCTCTGTACGTGGCCCCTCCCACCAGAGCAGCACAAATGAAGACTTGTCTCTTTCCAAACGCTCTTAAAGGACGATCGTTTTGACTGTTGACCGTGACAACCTCATCAACAAAATGTCCAACATGAGAAAAGTGGAGCCGAGTGCAGGATTTTCCAAGAAAAATTGATTTATTCCTATTTGCATCCAAGTTAATGTTAAAACATTGTGTTGAAATTGCATTTTTGTTAAAGTTTCAGGTTGTTCATAATATTATAATATTTTGTAAAAGAAAGAGTTTATCAATTAAAAAAGATTTCTGTAATAGATTTGTGTTTCTCTGCACAAATATTTGAACTTATTGTTATTTTTGGGGTTTATATGCCATTTTTTTTTTTTTCTGGCCCCTTTGGGATCAAAGTAGGTTGGATACAGCCCCCAGACCAAAACGAGTTTGACCCTGCTGCACTAGACGGTTCGCAAAAAACCCGGAAGTGCAGGTTCGGGCACGAGCCAATCAGTGAAGAGACATACATTCTGTGTTGGCAACGATTCCCAAAATCGAAGATTTAAAGCCGGAACAAAGAGAATGTTTGGTGAATTTTATCAAGGGGAAAGACGTTATTGTCGTTCTTCCTACGGGATTTGGGAAAAGCTTAATATACCAGTTAGACCCGTTAGCAGCGCATTACATACATCACAGCCAAATAGCAGCGATTGATTAAATGAAAAAAGTACCCGCCTATCGTCGAGTGAATGAATTCTACCACTTTCTACGAAGTGAAACCGGCTGATGAATCAGGCTAGCTAAGCCATGCAAACCCTTAAAATTAAATAAAAGAATTTTAAAATCAACCCTAAAAGACGCTGGGAGCCAGTGGAGAGAGGTGAAAATATGTGAGACGCTCTCTGTGTTTCTGGGTTCCAGTTAAAAGTCGAGCTGCTGAGTTTTGGACCACGTTGCAAATGGCAAAGTGCATTTCACCAACATAAAGCTCATTACAACAGTCCAGTCTAGTTGTCACAAACGCACGCATGACAGTGTCAGTTCAGTTGTCTTAGCTGGAAAAAAAAAAAAAAGATTTTACAATAGCACTAATTTGTTTATCAAAATTTAGATCAGGGTCCAACTGGCTTCACTAAATGATAGAGTGAACCCAGGTCCACAGCAAAAGAAGAATTTGAGAGCTCGGGCCAAAAATCATAACTTCAGATTTTTCCAGATTTGACTGAAACACAATTAAGATCATTATATTTAAGAGCACAGAAATACAGAATATGAATATCTGACAAAAAATGTAAACAAACACCTTTTATATAAATATATTTGTGTGTTTACATTTGTATGACTCAAGGGCATTTTTCTCTCTCACTGTTTATTTTTTCATTTGTTTGTTTAAGGATTTAAGCGTCTTTATGTCTGTAAATCACTCTGCATTACCGTGTGTGTGATTAGTGCTTGCCTTGCCCATTTAAAAAATTTATTTATTTTTTTTAGCCATGCTTTAAAATACGTGAACAAAGACATTTGATCAGGATTGTGTAGTCTCGGTGCGCAGGTGTCTCATGTGTTTTGTGCGTACGAGTCGGACGAGTTTTTTATTTGCTTTTGTTTCCTCTGTTTGCTCAACTGCTCTGAATCTTTGTGAGGAATGGCTGGCAGCGGACACATGCACATTCTCAGCGGGGATGGGCCATACCACTTTCCTTTTGTATGTCGTGTTGTGGTTTTCAGATTCTAAAATGTGATGACGTCGGGCTCCCGGATGGAAATAAGAACAGGCTTTTCCTATTGATTGAATGAATTATCTGAAAAATTAATGGTAACACTTTATAATAACTCCACCTTATTTAGCCTTAATAAAGCATGAACAAAGACTTAATTAATAATGATTCATGCTTAGTAACTACTTAATTACTACCTGAATTAGCACTTAACTTACACTTAATTCACCTGTGCTGTAAATAGTTACTCATAAGTATTTCTTAGTTAATTACTCATGAACTAACCATTTGTGTGTGCAAATGTATATTTACGTGTGTAAATGTATATTTAATACAAATTTGAACATTTATTAATGATTAGTAAGCCATGAGAGAATGATTTACTATTATGCATTATTGTTTCTCTGGAATTTGACCAACTTTAACAAATGCTTAATAAAGCATAATTAGTCTTCACTTTAGAAAAGCTCTAAAAAAAGACTTAACTAACAGAAAACAGCTGCCTGAATGATCATTGCAGTTGTATTATTAGTAAATCATTCTCTCATAGTTTACTAATCATTAATAAATGCTCAAATGTGAACTTAAATATGCATTTGTAAACATGCAAATGGTTAGTTCATGAGTAATTAAGAAGTATTGAGTAACTATTTACAGCACAGGCGAATTAAGTGCAAGTTAAGTGCTAATTCAGGTCGTAATTAAGTCGTTACTAAGTGTGAATCATTATTAATTAAGTCTTTGTTCATGCTTTATTAAGGCTAAATAAGGTGTAGTTATTATAAAGTGTTACCAAAATAATTCTCAAATGTGAAACCTGAACATTTCTATTACTGACTAGACCTTATTACACAGAAGTCTGCACTTTAACAAGAATCAATTTACCGTTTTACCTCCTGTGTTACATAATATTGGCTTGTGATCTGAATGTAAGATCTTTCAATTCAAATGCAATCTAAAATATTCTTTTAAATCATTAGAAAACCTTCCAAATAAACACACTAACAGCAAAAAGTGGAGTGATAAAATCAACTCTCGCAGAATCAACTTTAACATTTTCTCAGAGTTTATATGAGTCCAATCTGTTCTAGAGTTAATTTAACATTTTTGGAAATGTTAATCAAGTAACACTGGACCAAAGTTCCTGTTTAACCCCGAAATCCAGAGGTATATGAACGTTTTGAGAGTAAACAGATAACACTTTGTAGAGTTATTCTGATTTCTTTCGCTAAACAACTAAGAGAAGCTGAATTAACACTAAGAAAAGTTGAATTAACACTAAGGGAAGTTGATTTAACACTAGAGGAAGTTGATTTAACACTAGAGGAAGTTGATTTAACACTAGAGGAAGTTGATTTAACACTAGAGGAAGTTGAATTAACCTCAACCACATCAACTCTGACAAATGACCCCAACTCAAACCGCCATTTAACTTTCAAATAGTTAAAATAACACTTTTGGTGTTAAAAACAACTCTGAAATATTTTACCCTAAAATTTTAACCCTCCAGTTTTTGCTGTGTACACGTCATCAAGTCATCATAAGTCGCACCAGCCAAAAAATGCATAATGAAAAAGAAAAAAAAAAAACATATATAAATCACACAGGATTATAAACTGCACTTTTTTGGGGAAATTTACTTTAAAAAATCAAAGACCAGGAACTGACATTTCATCTTGAAATGTTAACATTCATTTAAACACAACATTGAAAACTGAAAAAATGAATCATTATCTGTTTTTTCATTTTGGTTTTGGAGACAAATAATTAAGAAAATAGTTGTTTTTTTCTTTTCTTTTTTTTTTTCCCATGTTGGTTTTATTTTGAAAAACAAATGATACACGGATTAATTATGCTTTCAGTTTTGTTGTCTTAATTTATATTTTGTGTCATATTGTTTTGTTTACTTTTTGCCTCATAAGTGAAATTGTAAATCTTAACTTGCTGTTCATACTCTGTTTTTATTTTATTTTATTTATTTTTTTTTTTTTATTCTGTCATTTTTTTAAATAAAGTTTGGCATTATAAGTACCTTTTACTTCAGCCTAAACCCTTTTGGTCATGATCTATGAAATTGTAGTCTATGTTTTGTTTTATTTTGTTTTGTAGTTCCGCAAAATGACCAAATAAATGACTATTTCTAAATATTAAATGATAACAGCTTGAACAGTTTCCACTTGACAAACACCTGATAGTTCCTCTCCAGCCCCACAGTGTTTGTTGTTTTTTGGTTCCAGATCAGAAACACACTGTACTCCGTCGATCAGGATCAGCCAGTTTCAGAATGAATCAGAAAATGTTAATGATGTATTAATTATGCCTGCAAACATAAATGTAATAAAACACAAAAATGATGTTTAAAGTATCAGGGGAAAAAAAAGCGTTTCTTGTAAATTCTGTTCAGGACTCTACACAGCAAAAACTGGAGGGTTAAAATTTTAGGGTAAACTATTTCAGAGTTGTTTTTAACACCAAAAGTGTTATTTTAACTATTTGAAAGTTAAATGGGGGTTTGAGTTGGGGTTATTTGTCAAAGTTGATGGGGTTAAAGTTAATTCAACTTCCTCTAGTGTTAATTCAGCTTCCCTTAGTGTTAATTCAATTTTCTCTAGTGTTAATTAAAATTTCTCTTGTGTTAATTCAACTTCCTCTAGTGTTAATTCAACTTCTCTTAGTGTTAATTCAACTTTCTCTAGTGTTAATTCAACTTCCTCTAGTGTTAATTCAACTTTCTCTAGTGTTAATTCAGCTTCTCTTAGTGTTAATTCAACTTTCTCTAGTGTTAATTCAACTTCTCTTAGTGTTAATTCAACTTTCTCTCGTGTTAATTCAAATTTCTCTTGTGTTAATTCAACTTCCCTTAGTGTTAATTCAACTTCCCTTAGTGTTAATTCAACTTTGTTAATTCTTTCTCTAGTGTTAATTCAACTTCCCTTAGTGTTAATTCAACTTTCTCTAGTGTTAATTCAACTTCTCTTAGTGTTAATTCAACATTTCTCTAGTGTTAATTCAACTTTCTCTCAGTGTTAAATTCAACTTCCTCTAGTGTTAATTCAACTTCTCTTGTGTTAATTCAACTTCTTAGTGTTAATTCAACTTCCTTAGTGTTAATTCAACTTTCTCTAGTGTTAATTCAACATTTCTCTAGTGTTATTCAACTTCTTAGTGTTAATTCTTTCTCTAGTGTTAATTCAACTTTCTCTAGTGTTAATTCAACTTCTCTAGTGTTATTCAACTTCTCTTAGTGTTAATTCAACTTCTCTTAGTGTTAATTCAACTTCTCTTAGTGTTAATTCAACTTTCTCTCGTGTTAATTCAAATTTCTCTTGTGTTAATTCAACTTTAGTGTTAATTCAACTTTCTCTAGTGTTAATTCAACTTCCCTTAGTGTTAATTCAACTTTCTCTAGTGTTAATTCAACTTCCCTTAGTGTTAATTCAACTTTCTCTAGTGTTAATTCAACTTCTCTTAGTGTTAATTCAACATTTCTCTAGTGTTAATTCAACTTTCTCTCATGTTAAATCAACTTCCTCTAGTGTTAATT
>NW_026571140.1:38024367-38074367 GCF_026225935.1 Boleophthalmus pectinirostris
TCTCTTCATCTGTCTCTGTCTTCACCTGTCTCTCTCTTCCTCTCACCTGTCTCTCTCTTCACCTGTCTCTCTCTCACCTGTCTCTCTCTTCCTCTCACCTGTCTCTCTCTTCCTCTCACCTGTCTCTCTCTTCCTCTCACCTGTCTCTGTCTTCACCTGTCTCTCTCTTCCTCTCACCTGTCTCTGTCACCTGTCTCTCTCTTCCTCTCACCTGTCTCTCTCTTCACCTGTCTCTCTCTCACCTGTCTCTCTCTTCCTCTCACCTGTCTCTGTCTTGTACCTGTGGAGTGTGTGTTGCAGTGTTGTTATGTCTTTCTCTCGGTCCCTGGCGGCTCGGTCCCTGGTGTGTGAGGCTTGTGCGTCCCACAGCTCTTATGACGTACGTGTGAGAGACACTGAAACTGTCAGGACACGACCCTGATGTCCTAAAGTGGCTTCATCTGCCTGATTATGAACAACGTGAATCAGACATTATGTTAAAGTGACAGTATGGAACTTTCCTGGGACTGCATGATTCCCTGGAAAGTCAAAACCGCATTTCGGAAGATTCTCCTTGGAGACAGATACACCGAAAAGCTTTACTTGTTACCGCCAACATTTGTTCACTGGATAAACCGTCTGCTGTTCTTTCCAAAACTATAAGATTACATTTTCTACATGAGGAAATGTACAGACTTTTTTCAAAAAAGTCTGCACCTGCCTGCTCCTCTGACTCTGCACCTGTCTGCACCTGTCTGCTCCTCTGGCTCTGCTCCTGTCTGCTGCACTGCCTGCTCCTCTGACTCTGCTCCTGTCTGCACCTGCCTGCTCCTCTGACTCTGCTCCTGTCTGCACCTCCTGCCTCTGCTCTGGCTCTGCACCTGTCTGCTCCTGTCTGCTCCTGTCTGCTCCTGTCTGCTCCTCTGGCTCTGCACCTGTCTGCTCCTGTATGCACCTGTCTGCTCCTCTGGCTCTGCACCTGTCTGCTCCTCTGGCTCTGCACCTGTCTGCTCCTGTCTGCTCCTGTCTGCTCCTGTCTGCTCCTCTGGCTCTGCACCTGTCTGCTCCTGTCTGCCTGTCTGCTCCTCTGGCTCTGCACCTGTCTGCTCCTCTAGCTCTGCACCTGTCTGCTCCTGTATGCACCTGTCTGCTTCTCTGGCTCTGCACCTGTCTGCTCCTGTATACTCCTGTCTGCTCCTCTGGCTCTGCACCTGTCTGCTCCTGTCTGCTGTCTGCTCTCTGGCTCTGCACCTGTCTGCTCCTGTATGCACCTGTCTGCTCCTCTGGCTCTGCACCTGTCTGCTCTGTCTCTGTCTGCTCCTCTGGCTCTCACTGCTGCTCCTGCACCTGTCTGCTCCTCTGGCTCTGCACCTGTCTGCTCCTGTACTCTGTCTGCTCCTCTGGCTCTGCACCTGTCTGCTCCTGTCTGCTCCTCTGGCTCTGCACCTGTCTGCTCCTGTATGCACCTGTCTGCTCCTCTGGCTCTGCACCTGTCTGCTCCTGTCTGCACCTGTCTGCTCCTCTGGCTCTGCACCTGTCTGCTCCTGTCTGCACCTGTCTGCTCCTCTGGCTCTGCTCCTGTCTGCACCTGTCTGCTCCTGTCTGCACCTGTCTGCTCCTGTCTGCACCTGTCTGCTCCATGTCTGCTTTGTTTGTTTTGTTTTTGTTCATTTTGTTAACACTAATTTACATTCCGATCTGCTTTAGTTAATCATTGAAAACACGAGAGACAGAAGAAAAATGACCTTGAGGAAGTTTTGCATTTTTCTCCCTGTGTAAACTGAACAGTGTCACCTTTAGTTTTACAAATGAGCGCAGGTCACCAGAGGGGGCAAGATTATTTGTAGAGCACAGTTTGTACACAAAGGAATTCAAAGCCCTTTACAGGATAAGAAATACATAAAAATCACAATACAACAAATCAAAACATAAATAATCATCAAAAAAATTTAAAAGAGAGACATTAAATGAGAGATAAGAACCGTTTTGAGGATGGATTTAAACAGAGTCAGAGTAGAGGTCTGTCTCCCACATTCAGACTGTTCCAGGTTTTAGCTGCAGAAAACTGAAACTCTGACTCCCTGTGTTTAGTCTGGACTCTGGACTCCAGCAGGAGGCCGGTCCCTGAGCTCCTCAGAGTGCAAGATTGTTCATACGGCACTAACATGTCACAGATGGACTTGGTGCTTGGTCATGGAGACACTTGTACACAAACAGAGCCACTTTAAAGTCTCTGAGCCACAGGGGGAAGGGCAGAGACCTGAGGACAGGACTTATGTGCTTGTACTTCCTAGTTCGAGTCAGGACCCGAGCTGCAGTGTTCTGGATGTTCTGCAGCATCTTACAGCTCGTTGGAGAGACCAGTGAACAGACCATTGCAGTATCTAACCTACTGGAGACAAACTGTCAGAGTTAACATTCAGTACTTAAACAAGATCAGTCAACAAAATACACAAGACACAAACAGTTGAATTAATTCTGCCACTTGCAAGGGGGAGAGGAGGGAGGACTCCACCGATCTGATCGTGTTCCTGCTCGCAGCCCCTCTCTCCGACTCACCCTTGGTGTCAGCTTTTATTCATCTATCACACCCACAGTTACACAGTCACATGATATGCATAATCGTATAGGTCAAAAGAGTAGGCAAGGCAAGGCAAGGCAAGTTTATTTGTATAGCACAATTCCTACACAAAGTAATTCAAAGTGCTTTACAGAATAAGAAATACATTAAAATCATAATAAAAACAAATCAAAACATAAATAATCATGAAGATTAAAATTAAAAAAGAGAGACATAAATTGGAGAGAAGAGTGCGGAATGAAAACCTTTCAGTTATATGCACAGTTAAACAGAAATGTTTTGAGTCTGGATTTAAACAGCGTCACAGAAGAGTCTGTCTCACATGTTCAGACTGTTCCAGGTTTTAGCTGCATGAACCTGAAACTCTGACTCCCCTTGTTTAGTCGTGACTCTGGGCACCAGCAGGAGGCCGGTCCTTGAGCTCCTCAGAGTGTGAGATGTTCATATGACACTAACATGTCACAGATGGACTTTGGTGCTCGGCCATGGAGAGACTTGTACAAACAGAGCTGCTTTAAAGTCTCTGAGGCACAGGAGCCAGTGCAGAGACCTGAGCACAGGACTTATGTGCTCGTACTTCCTAGTTCGAGTAAGGACCCGAGCTGCAGCATTCTGGATGTTCTGGATGTTCTGGATGTTCTGCAGCGTCTCACAGCTCGTTTGGAGAGACCAGTGAGCAGACCATTACAGTAGTCTAATCTACTGGAGACAAACGCATGGATAAGTTTCTCCAAGTCTGCTTTAGACAGTAAACCTTTGATTTTTGCTATGTTTTTTAGATGGTAAAAGGCTGCAGATGTTATTGATTTGATGTGGCTGTTAAAGTTCAAGTCTGAGTCCATTATTACCCCTAGATTTCTTGCCTGATTTGAAGGTTTTAGAGAGAGAGACTGGAGGTGACTGCTGACACTGTCCCTTTGTTTTTGTGGACCAAACACGCCCTGTCTAACATTTGTACAGCGTTACCTTTATCTGACCCCGTGGTAGATAGTTGCAGTCTTCTCCACCACATGTTTAACCACAACTGTCCCCTCAGACACCATAGCCCCCTCCACTCTCACTGAATCACACTTCCACACATTTACAGTTTCTGTTTTACATCATAAGCTCTTAATAATGACACTATTGATCATAACATTTGTTTCAGCTTTGATAACATTAAAAGCATATATATACACATTTTATTCTCACACACAAATGCATGGATAAGTCTCTCCAAGTCTGCTTTAGACAGTAAACCTTTGATTTTTGCTGTGTTTTTAGATGGTAAAAGGCTGCAGATGTTATTGATTTGATGTGGCTGTTCAAGTTCAAGTCTGAATCCATTATTGTCCTTAGATTTCTTGCCTGATTTGAAGTCTCTTTGTTTCTGTGGACCAAACACTGTGACTTCTGTCTTGTCTGAGTTTAGCTGGAGAAAGTTGTTTTGCCTCCACACACTGATCTGTTGGACGCAGTGGCAGAGTGAGTCCAGAGGGACGTAGATCTGAGTGTCGTCTGCAGAGTTTTGGTAGGACACATTATTTGCTGCGTATTAACTGGCCTGTAGGGGTCAGCATGTAGAAATTGAACAAACGGAGACCCAGGACCGACCCCTGATGCACCCCACAGGTCAGGGCCATGTGATCTGAGACACACTTTCCAATTTCATGAAAGTCCTTCCTGTCTTCTAGATAGGACTTGAACCAGTTTAGTGCAGTACCAAAGATGCCCACCCAGTCCTCTAGTCAAGGATCGACAGTGCCAAAAGCAGCACTCAGATCTAACAGGATCAGGACTGAGACTTTGCCTGCATCAGTGTACAGGCGGGTGTCGTTTGTCACCTTGATAAGAGCAGTCTCGGTGCTGTGGTGGGCTCTAAAACCTGAGGAGGAGTTGTTCATTTGGAGAAAGTTAGATGTTGGTAAAAAGCTTTTTCAAGGACAGATTTGAGATGGGTCGAAAATGGTTCAGTACTTTGACATCAAGACTTTAAGACTTCTTTAAGAGAGGCTTAATGACCACAGTTTTCAAAGCCCTTGGGAATGTTTCAGATTGAAGTGATGAGTTAATTACGTGAGCGAGCGGTGAAAGCAAATTGTTGAGGACAAACTTTAGAAATGTAGTGGGTAACACGTCGAGGCAGCACGTAGATAAACTTAGACTGGTGACGATCTCTAGTACAGTTTTGTCAGTTACAGATGCGAAATTTTTCAGCTCTTGTGCCATTTTGCTCGGCCCTCCGGCACTCCCTTTTCTGCGCCCTGACCTTCATTCCTCCATGGAGGTTTTTTTCTTATCTTTAATCATGTTATCCTTCATTTGGGCAATGGCATCCAGAACATTCAAAACACTCGAAATCACAAAGTTCAACAAATCATCAACATTAGAACATGAGGAAGTGTCTCATTTCCGTGAACTGTGCACCTGTGTTTTCATTTATGTGTATCTTCGAAAAAAACTGCAGGACGAGCCGGTGGTTTGGGAATAACAGACAGGTCAAAGAAGACACAGAAATGATCAGACAGAGCAACATCAACCACCGTGACGTTTGAAGAATAAACAACTTTCTCACAGACATGCTGAGTCAGACCAAAAGTTTCAAGGACAGCACTGTGCTCTTTATCCACATGTACATTAAAATCACCTGTAATGACCAAACCATCAAAGTCTGTGCAGCATCTCAGTAAAAATCATCAATAAAACTTTGACAGTGCTGAGGAGGTTTGCATATGACTATTTAGAGTATAGACGGTGATTGTTTTAGCTCCAATTTGAAGGAAAAATTCAAATGATAAAAACACTCCAAATGACAACCTGTGCGTAACCAAATGATCTCTAAAAAAATGCACGCACTCCTCCACTCTTTTTGTTTGCTTGTGTTTTAGATTCAAATTTGAAATCGGGAGTGGTTCATTTCACTAGCACTGCATTATCTGTGTTTTTATCAAACCATGTTCCAGTTAAAAACATGACGTCAAGACTAAAAGAAGAAATAAAATCATTAATTACAAATGATTTGTTACATTAAGGATATTATCTTCTTACAGGGAATGTGAACTAAATTTCTGATTAGACAGTCTACGATGTAGCTCTAGATATAGCTCCATCACAGGGCCCCGGTCTGACTTGACCGTGCTATATTAGGTGTGCGAGAAGCCGTCTTGATTCCTGATCTGATGAAGCTTTCTAGATGATTGGGAAGGGCCATGGGTGAAGGCAGGGAGGAGAAAGAGAGTGAAGAGTCTGTTGATGGAGTAGATATAGCAAAGAGTACCACGGGCTGGTCTGTGGGCAGGGGAGGTGCTGGGTGCTGGGTCTGAGACCTCTGCTGAAACTGGTGATGGATCCTTCATTGAGTTAGGTGGAGGTGGTGGTTATGCTGCTGAATTGTTCTCTGGATGATTGGGAGGTGATGATGCTGCTGAATTGTTTTTGTAGGGGATTGGGAGGTGGTGATGCTGCTGAATTGTTCTCTGGGGGATTGGGAAGTGGTGATGCTGCTGACTTGTTCTCTGGAGAATTGGGAGGTGGTGATGCTGCTGAATTGTTTTCTGGATGATTGGGAGGAGGTGATGCTGCTGAATTGTTCTCTGGGGAATTGGGAGGTGGTCCTGCTGAATTGTTCTCTGGGATATTGGGGATGATGCTGCTGAATTGTTCTCTGGGGGATTGGGAGGGGGTGATGCTGCTGAATTGTTCTCTAGAGGAGGGGGAGGTGGTTGTGGCACTGTTGGTGATGACACGTTGGCTGGTTCTTTTCTCTCACTCATTCATTCTCTGTTTGTATGTTTACATCAATTTGTGACAGTGATAAAAATCTGCATAAAGTTTTGGAAAAGACACAGCATCATCCGATGATTTGTTAAAAAATGTAAAAATGGTTTAAAAGTCTTGGTTTACTTGGGAAGAAAAAAAAATCTAAAGTAGACACATTATCTGGAGATTGAGGAGGTAAAATGATTAAAAAGCAAAGTAAAGAATGAAAAAGCACTCTTCAGAAACAGGGGATAATACTTGTTATATTTACGAGAAATTGTACTTTTCAGAGTACTTTTTTTAGCAGCATACTTTTACTCCTACTGGAGTAATATTTTCTCTTGAAGTAACTCATACTTTTGGTTCCTCTTTCCACCTTGAGTAAATCTACAAGTGACAAAATCTTTATGTTGACCACATGAAATGATTTGAACTTTTGGGTTTCTTGTGCTCCTTCAGATATGATTTCATTTGTCTCATTTTTGTGTTGAAAAGACCAGATTCTCTGCAATATTTAATATTTTGTCCTTTAAATTACATTAACTTCAAATCATAAATCAGATGTCACATCTCAGCCGTTATGAGAAAACAATGTGGTTTGTTTGGAAGCAGAAGTTTACTAAGGTAACGTTCTCTTCTCAATATGAGTCAGGTCAAGTGAGGTAAGTAAAGGCAGGTAAAGCTCCCAGTAACTCTTCACTGTCCCTCGGTGCCTCACTGAGCTGCAGAATCTGGCTTTTCCTGGAGCACCATGGTCTGGGAATCAATTACAGAAAGATCTTCAATTGAAATCTATGGTGTCACTTTATAAGTTCAAGAAAATTGTAAAAAGTGCGGTGACAGAGACCCGTGTGAGTTTTTCTTGAGAGATGTTTTAGCTGTGTTCACTTCTCCGCACGCAGTATTACCAGCGGCCCACATCATAGCACACTATTCAAATCACTTTAAACAAATAATCTAGTCTTTGTATGACACGAACTAAAAACTCGAGGAGGTCATATAAGATCATCAATGTAAAGCATGAGAGTTATTAAAATGTCAGTGGAGAGGCGCACTCCTCCTCTCACAGTGGAAGTGTGTAATTACAACAGGAATGAAGAGGGTTCAAAAGGCATGTGTCAGGTTAGTCAGGTCATTAGATTTAAAGGATCCATATTACACTTTTTTCTGACTTGTGTTATAATGTATTTTCCTCATCACAAATAAACCTGGAGTTGTAAAGATGCAAAAAAAAAAAAAAAACCCCAAGGCACTCACTGGTTCAAAATAAAATGCCTTTATTAGTTTACGGCATGTCTTAATGGACAACTTAAAAAAGTCCCGACGCGTTTCAGCCTATGGCTTTCCTCAGGGGACAAACAGAACTGAGAGCAAATCATGTGAATTAAATACAAAAACCCACCAACAGGGCGGCTCCACCTGGAAGAGGAGGAGTGGAGACTCACCTGTGGACACCACCTAATAACGGCACAAGATGACAGTGTTAAAAACAGTGGAACATCATAGAGAACGAAATGTTTACAAAAAAATAAAATAAAATATATACAAAATATACCATGCAGTATAAAAATGCCATGCAGTTATAAAAACACAGAGAAGTCCAAATCTTCATTAAGCCCAGGATATTTTGTTGCCTGCAATTTAAAAATCCAATAGGTTTCACATTGTTTGAGTTTAGCAATCCCGTTTCCTTTTCGTAACCAGTCTGGTATATGGTCAATTCCTTGTATCTGTAGATTCGATGAGTTACTGTCATGGAAGTCCAAAAAGTGTCTGGCCATAGGATAATTGGTATTGGCTGTGTGGATAACTCTTACTTCTGGTTCCTCTTTCCACCTTGAGTAAATCTACAAGTGACAAAATCTTTATGTTGACCACATGAAATGATTTGAACTTTTGGGTTTCTTGTGCTCCTTCAGATATGATTTCATTTGTCTCATTTTTGTGTTGAAAAGACCAGATTCTCTGCAATATTTAATATTTTGTCCTTTAAATTACATTAACTTCAAATCATAAATCAGATGTCACATCTCAGCCGTTATGAGAAAACAATGGGGTTTGTTTGGAAGCAGAAGTTTACTAAGGTAACGTTCTCTTCTCAATATGAGTCAGGTCAAGTGAGGTAAGTAAAGGCAGGTAAAGCTCCCAGTAACTCTTCACTGTCCCTCGGTGCCTCACTGAGCTGCAGAATCTGGCTTTTCCTGGAGCACCATGGTCTGGGAATCAATTACAGAAAGATCTTCAATTGAAATCTATGGTGTCACTTTATAAGTTCAAGAAAATTGTAAAAAGTGCGGTGACAGAGACCCGTGTGAGTTTTTCTTGAGAGATGTTTTAGCTGTGTTCACTTCTCCGCACGCAGTATTACCAGCGGCCCACATCATAGCACACTATTCAAATCACTTTAAACAAATAATCTAGTCTTTGTATGACACGAACTAAAAACACGAGGTCATATAAGATCATCAATGTAAAGCATGCATTTCATTTCAGAGTTATTAAAATGTCAGTGGAGAGGCGCACTCCTCCTCTCACAGTGGAAGTGTGTAATTACAACACACAAACATATTTAAGATGAGTTTTCCTCTCAAACTGCAACCACTCTGGTAACACAGGAAGTGCTCCACTGTGTTTTTAAACTCCATACAGTTTCACTAGAATCATTTGGATAATTGCAGACCTGGAATTACTAATCCATACAAAACAAAAGTTAAAACTGTTAACTTGAAAGCTACCACATCATGACATCACAAGGTGGAGCAGAGTATTTTGAACTTTGCAGATGTACATTCAAGCCCAAAATTATTCATACCCTGACAAATTTGGACTTAAAGTTACTTTTATTCACCTAGCAAGTTTTTTCTTGATTGTAAATGACACAGGCGTCTCCCAGGAGATAATAAGATGAGTTACAAGAGGCATCATTGTGGAAAAATATTATTTCTCAGCTTTTATTTACATATGAACGAAAAGTGGCATGTCCAGAATTATTCATACCCTTTGTAAACTGTCAGAGTCTATGGTAAAATCCAAAGTTTTATACCATTCCAAACAGCACAAGGTGTTGTAAAACTTCCTAATTCCCCTGATTCATTGGGAAGAGCTGTTTTAAGCAACTGAACAGGTGAAAAACAGCAGGTCTTTGCAGTTGGTTTGTGAACAGTGGCTAAGACAAAGGAGCTCTCTGAGGATCTGAGGCTGCGTATTGTGGCTGCTCACAAGTCAGGAATGGGCCATATCTAAATGTTTTCAAGTTCCAGTGGCTATAGTGCGAAGAATTATTAAAAAATTCAAGATGTTCCACACTGGAAGCCAAAAGTGACACCTGTGCTGGGCAGGAGGATAGTGAGAAAGGTGAAAAAGAATCCACAGATCACCACCAAGGCCATCCAAGTGAATCTGGGCTCTGCTGGTGGCAACATCTCAAAGCAGACAATCCAACGGACACTACATACTGCTGGGTTCCATGGACCGAGGCGGATGCGACTTCTCCAGATAAGACAAACAAAAGCCTGTTTAGCCTTTGCAAATGTTCATCTGGACAAAGAAGAAGACTTCAGGTCTTCTGTTTTATGGTCAGACGAAACAAAAATAGAATTGTTTGGCCACAATGATGTACTGATGATTTGCCGTAAAAAAGGAGAAGCCTTCAACCCTAAGAACATCATCCCCACGGCCAAACATGCTGGTGGGAACCTAATGCTTTGGAGATGTTTTTCAGCCAATGTGCCAGGGAGTCTAATCACAGTAAACGGCACCATGAATAAAGAGCAATACATCAAGATTCTCAACAACAACATCAAGCAGTCTGCAGAGGAACTTGGACTTGGGCACCGGTGGACATTTCAGCATGACAATGACCCAAAGCACACTGCAAAATTGGTGAAGAAATGGTCATTGGACAGCAACATTACCGTTTTGCAGTGGCCCAGACAGAGTCCTGACATGAATCCAACTGAGAATATGTGGAGGGAGCTAAAGATCAGCGTGAAGGCAAGGAGATCCTCCAATCTGAAAGCTCTGGAGCTCACCGCTTAGTCTCCTCTGAGCTGTTCTGAGTTTGGAGTTGCGCCGTTTGAGGAAAAGGGGTGTGTCAGTGCGTGTCGCTTAGCAACGTCCTCGGACCTCCAAGTCGGATGGATAAACGAAATGCACCATAATAATAAAGTAACTCAAACATGTGAATGAAACAAAGCTCAACTCCAGGTTTGTTTTTGAGGAGGAAACAGCATTATAACGTCACTTAAAGTTCACAAGAGTCAATTTTGTGAAATAACCTTTAAAATTTTACCAGTTTTGTCTCATTTTGTAAGGCTGGTGAATACTCCGGCAGCAGACGTAATTCATAATAACTGTTATCTAGCAACCATAATGTTTACCATAGCATAACATTGTCTAATGCTGATAACACATTTATTTGGTTAAATTAATGTTTAATCTGTCCCGAGCTTCCGTGTAGAGGGATTCTCTTTTAAAACGCTGACCTTCTGAGACAAACTGCCACTTCACTGATGGAAAACTAGATAAATATTTACCATCTATTTCCCCAGACCAGTTAAAAATTAGACCAAAATCTGAGAATAGCAGTGAATCATTAACAGTGCTCACACTTTGACTCCCTTTACAGTCATCAGCCTGATGATCTTTTTCTTCAGTTCTGTGCAGTAGAAACATGTCAGTAAAGCCTTTAGCCGTCATGTTCCAAATAAGAAGTGTAGAAGTGAAGCATATATAATTCAATTCAATTCAATCTTTTATTAAGAACACATAATATCTGCTTCACAGTATTAAAAAAAATAGTAAGAATAAAAAAAAATTCACCGTATTTTCCATACTATTAGGCTTACTTACTTACTTATATATATAGTTTCATTAGTTTAATACATTTATTTTGAGCCCAGGTAATAACGAGTGCCTCCTTTGAATCACAATGAATAGCCAGAAATTAACTATTGTAAAACGTTGAAGTTAATGTGATTAAATGAGATTCAGGAGCTGGACCACCCCTCAAGCTCCTCTACATCCAACCACAGCTCATCTAAACCACGCCTTCAATTACCCAGAAGCCCTATTTATACTGTGAATCCTGACAACACCCCGTCCCTCCCACCCGGGTCTTTCGCCCGTCCTCCAGTCCGAAAACATCACCTGTAGGGGACGAGGGGGTTCCCATTCAGCAGGGTGACCATTTTGGATTGGAGATTATACCCCCACCCAACGCATTTATCAATCAACATCTTTCATATTCCGTTGTTGTGACGTGGTAAGAAATTACTTCAAAACCTGTTACAAAGCATGTAATAAGTAAATTAAACTCCACAACCTGCCATGGCAAACAACTACACTTTCTTGTTTCTATTATTAAACCATAGATCTGTGGTTCCTGACTCCTCCTTTACCTGTCTGGCAAGTATCCTTCTGCGTGAGAAGCTAGTGTTTTATTTAGACTTCTAGATGTACTTAGATAAACATTACTAAACAACAAGCAAATAACTTTGACACAGTTGGAGCAATTGTGGTTAATACAGACGAAACAGAACACTAATAATTATAATGTACTTATTATATAATAATTATAATGTACTTATTATATAGAGTTATTAAAACCACTTACCAAACAAATAAACACATTGACAGACTATGTGTTGGATTAGTTGGGGATCAGATATATAATAAACGGATACTAAAACATGTGTTAATTAAGAGTTTGATTGACAGCCTATCAGCTAACAGATAACGAGGCAGTGTCGTTATCTATTGGCAAATGTTTAGCCCCACCACGTCCAGAGTTGATGAATTTTTATTCTCTTTTTTTTTGTCATCATAATTACAAGGCTGCTGCATCTCTATAATCTATCATTGACCATTTGAAACAAAAAAAATCCTCCATACAACCTTTAAGATCAGAGGACAGATTCTCGTTTGGACCAAATTCTGTCGTGGTGCCCAATACGTCGATCGCCAAGGTAGTGTGGGGAGATCGCAGTGTTGTGGTACTCGTCTCTGACTTGATCATGTTTGGACTCAATCTTGTGTCTCATTTGAGGTCTGACACTCGACAAGAGCAATCATATTATGGCAGTTGCTGTCGGCAATAAACTTGTGCTGGCGTGCTGGAGCATCCGGAAGTGTGCAGGAGTGTACGGGAGCGTGAGGAAGCTTGCTGGAGTTTGCTGGAGCATGTGGGAGTTTGCTGGAGTGTGCGGGAGTTTGCTGGAGCATGTAGGAGTGTACGGGAGCGTGCGGGAGCTTGCTGGAGCATGCGGGAGTTTGCTGAAGTGTACGGGAGCGTCTGGGAGTTTGTCGGAGTGTGCGGGAGCTTGCTGGAGGGTGCAGGAGTGTGCGGGAGCTTACTGGAGCGTGCAGGAGTTTGCGGGAGCGTGCGGGAGTGTGCAGGAGCTTGCTGGAGTGCGCAGGAGCTTGCTGGAATGTGCGGATGCTTGCTGGAGCTTGTGGGAATTTGCTGGAGTCTGAGGGAGTTTGCTGGAGCGTGCGGGAGTTTGCTGAAGCGTGCTGGAGCTTGTGGGAGTTTGCTGAAGTGTGGGGGAGCATGTGGGAGTTTGTCAGAGTGTGCAGGAGTGTGCGGGAGCTTGCAGGAGTGTACGGGAGCGTGCAGGAGCATGCAGGAGTGTGCGGGAGCTTGCTGGAGTGTGCGGAGCGTGCAGGAGTGTGCGGGAGCGTGCAGGAGCTTGCAGGAGTGTGCGGGAGCTTGCTGGAGTGTGCGGAGAGAGCTGCAGTGCGGGAGCTTGCGGAGTGTGCAGGAGCTGCAGGGAGTGGAGTGTGCGGAGCTTGCGGAGTGTGCGGGAGCTTGCAGGAGTGTGCGGGAGCGTGCAGCAGTGTGCGGGAGCTTGCAGGAGTGTGCGGGAGCTTGCAGGAGTGTGCGGGAGCGTGCAGGAGTGTGCGGGAGCTTGCAGGAGTGTGCGGGAGCTTGCAGGAGTGTGCGGGAGCGTGCAGGAGTGTGCGGGAGCTTGCAGGAGTGTGCGGGAGCTTGCAGGAGTGTGCGGGAGCGTGCAGGAGTGTGCGGGAGCGTGCAGGAGTGTGCAGGGAGATTGCTGGAGCGTGCGGGAGCTTGCAGGAGTGTGCGGGAGCGTGCAGGAGTGTGAGGGAGATTGCTGGAGTGTGCGGGAGCTTGCAGGAGTGTGCGGGAGTGTGCGGGAGCGTGCAGGAGTGTGAGGGAGTGTACGGGAGCTTTCTGGAGCGTGCGGGAGCGTGTGGGGCGTCTCTCTGTAGCTTGTGTGCTCATTTGGAACTCGTGGATAATGTGTGGCACATCACAAACACACACGCTCCCTACGCGCAGCTTGTCCGCAACAGCGTGTGCCCTCGTGTACCAGGGCAGGTTAAACTTTTTAAAAAATCCTACCTGTCCACCTGCTTCACATTAGCACACTGCTCCTCCCCCACATCACAAGGAGGAGTATTTTCTGTTTCAGGGACAAGTAGAGCACTTTGAATTACTTTGTGTACGAATTGTGCTATACAAATAAACTTGCATTGCCTTGTCTAGATTAATAATTATAGTTCAAGTAAATTGTTTCACATGAACTCGTTCTAGTTTTTGCAAATTTAAGACAGTAAAAATCAGGTCCAGTGCCTTTCAGAATGCAAAAAATATTCATGTATTTTGTAACCTTGGAAATGTACAGATGCACTGATTAGTTAAAATATGATTTGAAAATGGTTCCTGGATAAGAAGAGCTAAAACCATGTGTGTATTTTGGCAACACCAGAACAAAACAGGGCATGACCTTAGATACACATTTTAAGAGCTGGCTGACTTTCTACTGAATCATTGGTTAGATGTGCCAAAATATCTGTGGACTTACCAGAATGTCTAATGATGGGTTTGGTTTGGACACGGCAGGTGCACTTTCAAGCAAAATTAAATTTTGTTTCTTATTTTAAGTGCAGAAAGTTGTTGTTTTTCTTACTTTATGAGTAGCAAGTTGTGTTTTCATATTTTAAGTAGAAAGTCTTATTCCACTGGCAGATTATTTGACTTGTCACATGAAATTTACTCAAATCATGATAAATCTTGACTTGACGAGATTTTGTTTTTGCACTGAAAATAGATAAATAAACACCAAGGAGACCACACGACTTATGCGGAGTTAAAAGCCAGAGAATAAAATTGTATCTTAAAATGAGATTGAAAACACTGACAGTGCTCCTCAGTACAAACCAGGACCTCTTCAGTCTCATGGTCTAACATTAAACTAGGGTGACCAAACGTCCATTTTTGCCTGGACATGTCCGTATTTTGTGTCCTTTCCTGGGCGTCCTTTTTTTTTTTTTTTTAAGTGATGCAAATGTCCGGATTTTCATTATTATTGGTGGCATTAAACTGAGCGTCTCTTGTAGCTCTCTGTGCACTCTGAAGGAGCAAGCAGATACAAACAGTCGGTCAGTCTGGAACATGCCGAAGCACAAATGCACATTTAACAATGACTTGTACAAGAAATTCTCTGTTTTCTGTCCCGGTCGGGACAAGTGGGAGACCATGTGCACAGGTTGTGAAGTGAGAGTACAGTGTCCCTCGTTTATCGCGGGGGTTACGTTCTAAAAATAACCCACGATAGGTGAAATCCGCGAAGTCGTCAACATTATATTTTACAATTATTCTATCTGTTTTAAGTCTGTAAAACTCCTCACCACACACCTTATACACTTTTCTCAGACAGGACACGTACAACCCTTTTTACTTCCTTCTTTAAACTTATTGCTGCTGTCGTCCTGTTGTTATTTTCCTCCTTGTTTATGTAACGAACTGAAGATTAATTTATTCCATAATGGAGCCCTACAGTGCAGAGTCCTGCATGGATCTATTTTTGGAGACCCACAGTACAACACCGCACGCGCCCGTGAACCTGAGATTATATCAAACTTTAGCGCTGCCTACACCACGGACTGAACTAAGACTAAACCAGGACTAACCCAGGACTGATACAGGAGTCACTGTCGGGACGGGCTCGGAGGTGACCGCAGGAGAAAGGACCAGCTCAGCTCCGCACCTCACGGAGGCAAACACGGCAATTGCCCGATTGCGCTTTGTGGACAAACTGCTCGGTGTTCTCTCTTGTAAGTCCAAGATTAGTCCTGGTTTACCCTGTAACCTGGTTTAGTCCTGACACACCTGTGTGTAAAAAAATAAATAAATAAAAAATCCGCGAGACCGTGAAAGGTGAACCACGAGGGACGCCTGTAGCTCAATGTCGAGGCCCCACCTCCCACCCCCGGTAAGGTGTCCGGGTTTTCACAAACGGAAATATGGTCACCCTAATTAAACAGAGAGTGTCCAGGGGAAAAGACACAGCCCTGTGGAGCTCCCAGTGTGTGAGACGCTGTTCCTCAGACACACGCACTGACTTCAAACCTTGCATTTGAAGGATTTATGTCTGATATATGAGAAAATAGTGCCTCAACATGCGACGATTCATGTGATGCAAAGGTTAGTTTTATTTCAAACATTATTCTATCAGCACAGACATTTACATGGACAGTCTGGTGTAATAATAGATTTTCTTCGGGTGTTTTGTGGAGTGGGTAAGACTGTTTTTAGTGGCAGGATAACTATGGCCATTGACATGCACAACAATTTTAACTATTTTGATAGTTCTTTTATCGAAAGTCTTCTTACTTTTTCTTTTATTTGCTGGTTTCAATCCTCGTCTGTGAAGGATAAAAACAAACTGCAGAACATTG
This sequence comes from Boleophthalmus pectinirostris, assembly GCF_026225935.1. Lineage (NCBI taxonomy): Eukaryota > Metazoa > Chordata > Actinopteri > Gobiiformes > Gobiidae > Boleophthalmus > Boleophthalmus pectinirostris. Next base: position 38,040,368 of record NW_026571140.1, read on the forward strand.
TTAAAACCTGCTTGAAAATCACAGGGGTCAAACTGAGGGAGCTGCGTTCTTTGTGGGAGGAACAAGTGCTGAGCAAAGCCGAGTGTCTCCTGGCTCAGATTTTATCCTGATGCCTTCATGGCGTCGGTTTTATGCTCCGATACGAAAGACTAACCGGTTCTGTAAGTCTTTTGTGCTCTCTGCTGTTAAGTTGTTAAATTCTAAGGGTACAGTTTTCTGAATGTTGTGCACTGTAGTTTGTAGTTTATTATTGAGTTCCACTGTTGGACTGTAATGGACTGACCCACTGTGTGTGTTTGTGTTTTGTGTTTGTGTGTGTGAGAAAAGAGAACTGCTCTGAGATGCTGCTAATGAATTGCCCTATGGGATCAATAAAGTTTTCTGAATCTGAATAGTCTAGCACCAACGACCTCTGCAAATACAAGCAGTGTTGGGAAGGTGACTTTTAAAATGTATTCCCCTACAGATTACAGATTACATATCCCCAAAATGTAGTTTGTAACATAATCCATTAAATTACTTAAGGCGAGTAATGTAATCTGAATACTTTGGATTACTTGATATTGTCACGCTTTTTAAAACTACATGAATGTACCAACCGCATCCTGCAGATTGTTTGTTTTCTTCAAATTGGCTGTTGAGCCCAAGTCTCCATGAACAGGTGGTTATTTGCTGTAGAGAAGCAAAGACTAGGATCTTAACATGAAACATTTTGTCTGCTAAAAGACAATAAAAAGAACAGTGTTTACTTAACCATATTAAAAAAAAAATATTGATAGAGAAATGCTTTTTATATGAGGTCACTGCTGCCTTAAATTATGTCCACACTATTGTTAATTGTCATATATTGTCATATTGTTTAGTCCTCGTTTTAGCCATGTAATCCATTTATTTCAACAAAGTAACTGTAATCCAATTACCACTCATGGAAACAGTAACTGTAACTGAATATAGTTACTCATAATTTGTACTCTGATTACATAACTCCAGTACTTGTAATCTGTTACTCCCCAACACTGAATACAAGGACTGGGTGGAATATTTAAAAAAGTGTCTCCACACGTCTCCAACACTCTGGTTCACTAGGAAATGAGGCCCTACGTCCAAAATTCTGTACTGTCACTTTAAATCCAATTCGCGGTCTACTGACGACAGGAATCATGAGGGAAACAGTGAAGCAGAACATCCTTGAGTCCAGAACATGCCGTGACTCCAGAACATGTAAATGTTTTCGGATTAGAGTCACCTCCTCCTTCGTGCAAGTCTCATGGTGGAGGAAGACACCATCAGGCCTGAGAGCTTTACCTGGATTATGTCTTTTAAATGGTCCATCTCATGCAAAATCAACTTTTCAGAGCTTTCTACCTTCTAAGTGTGGGTCGCCAAAGTTATTTTTAGATTGATTCAGCGTTTTTTTTTAACAAATTGCAGTGTATTTCTGCCACCCTCCCACGTGACAACGAACTAAAGCTGCTACAATGATGAAGCGGACAGCTGCACCTATGACGCGTTTGACACAGCAGAAGGCACTGTGCTTTCTCAGGACGGGCGGGGGGATGAGCAATAGTTGGTCTTTCATAGTTCCTGGTCTGTGACTGTCTCCAAGAAATCAGTAAGATTTCATAGCTATTGGGTAATGGATGTTCCAAAACCCAAATTGTGCTTGTTTATGTGCAGAAGATACAATGTGAAAAGAGTTATTTTACATGAGATGGGCCCTTTAAACAGCCTGTTTCTATCCTGCTCCTGAACTGAGAGGGCACTGGGGAGGAGGGGGTCTGCGGTGGGCGGGGCTGGAGTGAGAGGAGGGTGAGGTCGAGGAGGAGTGTCGTCAGGCACAGATGGAGCTATTGTCAACCTCGTGAATCATCCCTATGTAAATATATGTAAACATGATGGTTCACATGGCAGGTTCATGCCAAACATTATTACATTCCGTGAGCCTCCAGCAGCCTTTGTTTTAGAGCAGGAGCCACCTAGTGCCTCCGCTCAATTTCATTTCTCTCCAGCGACTAGGTCAGGAATCGGAATACACTAGACGGTTTGCAAGACCCCCAGAAGTTGTAAACCACATACCAGCCAATCAGAGAAGAGCTGTGAAGCCATGACGTCCAACTCAAGCGTCTGTCTGGGTCCCTTTTGCGGAACAGCACGACAGTAAACAAAGCGGTGCATTTTTCCATATATATTAATGACCTCCCTCAATGCTGTCCTACTGTTAATGTTCAAATGTTTGCTGATGGACACTGTGTTGTATGTATCTTCAAAAACACCAGTTCAGGCTGACAAAAAACTGTGACTTTGAAGTGACTATGCACAATGAGAAAATTCAAGCAGTCAGTGAAGTTAAATACCTTGGCCTCATTCTAGATGAAAATTTAAAATTTACCGGTCACACAAAATACTTGGCGAAGAAGATTAAGACTAGTCTCAGTTGCTTTCGTTTCATACGTAAAGATCTGTCGCTCCACACCTCTAAACTATTCATGAACACAATGATCTTCTGTCATCTGTCTTATTGTATCGCCTCATGGTCCCAGGCCTCCTCAACCAAACTGAAACTGCTTTGTTCATTACACAAACTGACCCTTAAAGGTTGTATAGAGGATTTTCCAAGGAACGAGAAATCCAGCGACTGTTTGTCCTTTTTCAAATGTTGCGCATGCGTGAAACCACCTCCCCTCCCCCACAGCTCCTACGTAGAAACGCCTCCTCCTCCTTACGCCAGAAACAGGTTTGTTTACAGCCGCTGCACATGACTTGTAAACAACTAACTACAGTGTTGGTTAGGCAAGACGGAGAAGTGAGGAGCGGGTGAGGACGCAAGGAGGAAGAGCGGGGAAGAGTCGGATCGGGCAGCGGGGACAGGAGCAGGAAAGGGGTGCAGAGAAGGTTGCACGGAGATTCAGTGCGAATGAACTAGCTACAACACGCAGCAGCAAGCGGACTCTTTCTTTGCCTTGAAAATGACGTTTTCAGACATAGGATATCGCTTTCGTGTCCTGAAAAACGTTTGTCTAACTCTTGGAAATAAAGTACGTTTTCATAATAAGCAGAAGTGACCTGTCCAGGAGTAATTTGTGGACCAATGCGTCAGTCTTTAGACTCTGCGTCTGCTTCAGTCGCGTCATCGCTGGAATGAATCTATAAGAATCACCTTAGTTTGGCTTCGCTGCTTTTCCCCTTTTCTTCTTTCAGCGACCTCAAAAACGGACTTTCTTTTGCGGCGAACTGCTCCTGGATTCTTGTCGCCATTGCAACAAACTTTGTGCGAACTGCGAGGAAGATATAGGTCAAAAAAGCCGCTAAGAACTGTTGCGTTGGTGGAGTAAACAGCGTCTGTGCGTCTTGCGTCTGTGGACTGCGTGACAGTCGTACGTAAACCACGTACCGGCGGCGCAGGCAAGTCAGTTACACTAGAAACGTAGGGAGTTTGATCGACAGCCTGTCAGCTCACAGATAACGAGGCAGTGTCGTTATCTATTGGCAAATGTTTAGCCCCACCACGTCCAGAGTTGATGAATTTTTATTCTCTTTTTTTTGGTCATCATAATTACAAGGCTACTGCATCTCTATAATCTATCATTGACAACTTGAAACAAAAAAAATCCTCCATACAACCTTTAAGGTCCTTGACAAAAAGCCCAAACACTGGCACCACTGTGAAATTGCAAAGAAACATCAACTTTTTAAACTTGGAAAATTTTATCAATTTTAATAATCTTAAATTATTTTTTAAGTGTCTTAACTGCGATACACCATTACACTCAGAATTTGCCAGGACCATAAAATGTTCACACAGAGCGAACGCAAGAGGCGCTACTAGTGGTAATTGTGATGTTTTTATGTACAGGACAAACTCTTGGTCAGTCCTCGTTCTCTTTTAAAGGTGCTAGTCTGTGGAACGGTTTACCAGCTCATTTAAAACTGGAAACTAATAACAACAAACTTTAAAACTAAATTTAAATTATTGTATGTTTCCAATCAAAAATGCATCCACTGAAAATGTACTGTATATATTTTATCTGTATGTAATTTATGTGTCTTGTATTCTCTGTTTTTATGCATGTAGTTTATATTTTTATATGGACAGGTGTTGAAAACTTGCACTCAAAGCAATGCATCTGGCTTGTCTAATGCAATTGTGATGTCCTTAATAAACATAAATAAATAAAAAAAAGATGGATGTAGACGAAGACAGACATTCTGTGTTGGCAACGATTCCCGAGATCGAGGATTTAAAGCCGGAACAAAGAGAATGTTTGGTGAAGTAAAAAACTGAGGCACTCAAAAAGTACAAAATAATTAAAAGCCTTTAATATCACATGGCAGATAAAGTTAAAATCACTTTATCTGCCATGTGATTTTTTCTACTTTGTATTTGAGACTGGTTCCTACACTGAAGAGCACCAAAAGGACAATTCTGCACATTTTTTGTATATCCAAGTAGCACTCCTGCATCCCAAAGCTTTGCAGAATGTTTGGTGAATTTAATTTTATCAAGGGGAAAGACGTTATCGCCCTTTTTCCTATTGGATTTAGCTCATTACACACGTCACAACCAAATAGCAGCGATTGGTTAAATAATAAAAGTACCCGCCTACTGTCGAGCGAACAAATCCTAATGCTGCGAATGAGGCTGGGAGTCTTCTGCCTGGAGCTCAGGAGCCACAAGAAGCTCTCCACCCTCTTCCAAGCATCTCCCAAGGTATTTATTTATTTATTTATAATTTGTCATATTTTAGGGATTGGATACCCAGCACATCCACAACAGACAGACGTAACTACATATAAATCTAACACGCATACAAAAAAACCCACAAATAAATAATAATAAAAAATAATAATAATAATAATAAAAAAAAATAAAAATAATAATAATAATATAATAATAATAATAATAAAATAATAATAATAATAATAATACCTTAAAAGCCTTAAAAATGTAAATACAGACATGCAAACCCTGCACCCCCCCCTTTTTTTCCGATTATAATATATATATATATTTTTTTCAATTATTATTACAGTTTTTTTCCTAATAATAATAATATAATAATAATAATAATAATAATAATAATAATAAAAAATAAACAATAATAAAATTAAAAAAAAAAAAAAAGGGGAGGGGGTTGGGGAGGGTGTGTGTATGCAGTGTTTGCATGTGCGCATTTATTTTTTTAAGGCTGTCAAATCAAATTTACATTTACTTATTTTCTTTTCCCTTCCCATATCTTTCGTTCGTTTGTTTTCTGCAACCCCAGAATGCGTAACTATCTCCCAAGGCATTTCTGAATTATACGTACTGTGCTGAATATCTAACATCTGATTAATCACCAAGTCTCATGTCGATGCTGCTGATAAATTAGATAATGGTTTGTGTTTTTTAGGCCTTTAACAGTAAAACATCTCAGGCCCTTATGTTTACTCAGTTTCGCATGACTTCTAAAATTAGTAGCTCTCGTTCTGGTTTGGTAAAGGAAATTCACCAGAGCAAAAACGGGCATTGTGTTCGACGTTCCACATGAGCCAGGACTTACTCAGGTCACGCTGGTTGAACACTAGTGTTATAACTTTTTTACAACCTCTACACCAGGGGTCACCAACACGTTGCCCGCGGGCACCCAGTCGCCCGTAAGAACCACATGAGTCGCCCACCGGCCTGTTCTAAAAATAGCTCAAATAGCACCACTTACCAATGAGCTGCATCTAATTTATTTTGTTTGCGCTTCTTGTTTAAATCAAACTTACACATAAACTGGAAATAACAATATATTTTTAAAAAAACTTAAAAAAATGTTTAATATAAATGAACTATGACCTAGTTTCGTTCAAAGGTCAGTATGATGCGCTACCAAAATGTAGCGTCTACGGCAGATTGCTACGACCAAACAACCTAGCGGGCGCAGCGAAAATGAGGAGATGACTGACCCATAAAAAGATGGCAGAAAAAAGAAAGAAGACATATCATTTTCAGGACGAATGGGAGGTCGAGTTTTTTTTTACGACTGTGAAAGGAGCATGTGTTTGTATTATTTGCGGGGCGACTGTGGCGACGGCAAAGCGGCACAATGTGGAGAGACATTTCACAACGTGTCACACAAACTACCATGCTAACTATCCACAGGGCAGTGCACTGCGAGCAGAAAAAGCCCGCGAGTTAAAGGCAGCTTTGTGCAAACAGCAAGCTTTTTTTACAAGGCCAGTTAAAGCCTCCCAAAAAGCAACCGAAGCCTCATTTAGAGCTACGCAATTCTTGATTAAAAAGAAGAAGGCATTTTCAGACGGGGAGGTAGTTAAAGAAGCAATGATGTTAATTGCTAAAACTGTACTTGAAGACGAGAAATGCGGAACCGACGTGATCTCCAATCTCTCCGATGTTCAACTGGGGGCAGCTACGATGGTAAGAAGAGTATCTGCGATGTCCGGGAACTTGGCCGACCAGCTGGACCGTGATCTGGCGAGGTGCAGGTGGTTTAGCATCCAGTGTGACGAGTCGGTGGACAGCAGCAGTACGGCGCAGCTGATGATCTTTATCAGGATGGTGTTTGATGATTTCTCCACAAAAGAAGAACTTCTCACACTACTGCCCCTAAAGACAACTACGAGGGGAGTTGACATATATAACGCGGTGAAGGAGTTTTTGGTGGAGAAAAAAGTGCCCCTGGAAAAGCTGGTGTCAGTGACTACAGACGGGGCTCCTGCTATGATCGGCCGACACACAGGATTCATTGCTCATTGTAAAGGTGACACAGAGTTCCCAAACTCCAATACCAAATATCATTAACTATTAATAATGACATTTAGTTAAAGGTAAATTGAGCAAATTGGCTATTTCAGAAGTGTTATCAAACTGGTAGCCCTTCACATTATTCAGTACCCAGGAAGTAGCTCTCGGTTTCAAAAGGTTGGTGACCCCTGCTCTACACCCTGTATCATATTTTGATGAACTTTTGCTAGTAATGAAAGGAATTGACCTTCAGTTGGTCATATTTATGAAAAAAGTTCCCCCAGACTCAAAATTAAGTTTTCGTAAAGTCTACTAACTACCAGAATAATATTGTTAGAAGGTTAATATGTGTTCAGTCATAAAATAACCAAAGGGGCTCGGTCAAGCAAACAGACACACAGAAACTTTTACAGGTAGTTCGTACATTAGGCAATTTGAAATTTCCATACCCTTTAAAATGATAAGTTCTCTCTCTCATTTTGAATAAGCTTTGAATATGATCTAATATTATGGTAGTAAATCATTGTCAGCTCTGAATAAAATTACCAGAGGGCCCGGTCAAGCAGAAGTAAACAGCAAGGCCAGAAATTCAAGTTAATGCATCTGATATAAAAATGTATTGAACAGATACATATGTACTCTAGTTTATGAAACTGTTGACCTTTTTTCTGTACCATTTTTGGTTCTAAAGTTACAGATGTTTTAAACAGACCATGTATGAAACATGGAACAAAAATTATTTCCCAAATTTCAAAGACCTGAAAATCATGTAAATAAATGGATGTATTTCATCATATCTTGTGTTATTCCATCTTTGAACTGTTGATGAAGGTACAGGATTTAAAAAAAAAAAAAAAGTATTTGAAATGATAAAAATTTGCTTGGAAGGACTGACATATTTTATAGAAATAGTTTCCTTTCATTTTGAAGTAATATTAAAGTATTCGGAAGAAAAAAGCGACAAATTATGTAAAATCCTGCACCTTCTACTTGTTTGCACAATTTTCCCTCCATTACTTTTCCCTCTAAAAAAATCTAAAAAATCTGCCCGTTTCCCTCTGTTACCGCTTAACCAGACCCAAAGGCAATTTTCTCTTTAATAACACAGGAACAAAACACATAATCAGGGTAAAGATATAGGCCACTAAAAATAAAAAAATGATGATTGTCAGTGTTGGTTTGCAACGATGAATCGAAGTGGAACGTTGCTCTTGTCTTACATGCGGCATGAATTTCCTGCATCATTCTGATTGCTCGTTCACAGCGTTGGTTACTGCGTGGGATATCAGTTCTTGATGGCTCTTGCTTCCAATGTCTTCTGAGACTCCCCAGTGCTGATTGGTCGGGCGCTAAAGCCTCCTCTAACTCTGTAAAGTCGACTCCACAGAACTTCTGGTCTGAGAACCATCGGTCGGCCCATGCAGTGCAAATGACGAGACAAACTCACTTCAGCCTATTTTTATTTTTTTATTTTTATTATGCATTTATTTTGGGCAAATAAAGATTTAAATTTATATAAAATGGAACATATAACATAAGTGAAATCATAATAGAAATGAAAATAACAACAAAAAAATTTTAACTATTATTATTACTATTTTGCCCAAAAAAGAGTGGGAAGAAGAAAAATGATTTAATCCCACCCCTACTCTTTATAATCTGACACAATGAGTTTATTTTGCATTTTTCAGACATTTTGAATTAAACTATATGAACTATTTACAAGTGCAGACAAAGAGTCACTGTTATAGTTCGGTAGTATAACATAAATGTACCAACAATGGTAAAGTTAAGGATACAGACAATGGTAAGAAACAACAAATACAAGTCATGTAACGGACAGAACAAACCAGCAATGGTAAGAAAACAACAAATATAAACCTGCGCTACAGAGGCAGTTTTGTTCTAATATTATGACCCACTCTTCATATACTGTGACCAGACCATATGTTTATATAACAACTTGAATTTATGGATATTTTGGCGTTGCTTGAGACGTGTATCCAGACTGTTCCAGAGTTTTACACCACATACAGACACACAGAAACTTTTACAGGTAGTTCGTACATTAGGCAATTTGAAATTTCCATACCCTTTAAAATGATAAGTTCTCTCTCTCATTTTGAATAAGCTTTGAATATGATCTAATATTATGGTAGTAAATCATTGCCAGCTCTGAATAAAATTACCAGTAGGGCCCGGTCAAGCAGAAGTAAACATCAAGGCCAGAAATTCAAGTTAATGCATCTGATATAAAAATGTATTGAACAGATACATATGTGCTCTAGTTTATGAAACTGTTGACCTTTTTTCTGTACCATTTTTGGTTCTAAAGTTACAGATGTTTTAAACAGACCATGTATGAAACATGGAACAAAAATTATTTCCCAAATTTCAAAGACCTGAAAATCATGTAAATAAATGGATGTATTTCATCATATCTTGTGTTATTCCATCTTTGAACTGTTGATGAAGGTACATGATTTAAAAAAAAAAAAAAAAAGTATTTAAAATGATAAAAATTTGCTTGGAAGGACTGACATATTTTATAGAAATAGTTACTTTTCATTTTGAAGTAATATTAAAGTATTTGGAAGAAAAAAAGTGACAAATTATGTAAAATCCTGCACCTTCTACTTGTTTGCACAATTTTCCCTCCGTTACTTTTCCCTCCGTTACCATGACCTTTCTTCATAAAAAATCTCATGAGTCAAAAAGTAAGAGGTTTTTCAACCTAATCTTGTACCATATGGTAGAAAACTATATGAAGCAAATATTCAAACCAGTTTGTTAAGGATATGTAAGTGAGAACCAAGAGTTATCACTGTTTGGATTTATTGCCCAAAAAGTGCTGCATATTTCATTCCCTCTGTTACCGACATGAGTTTTTAAATTTTTTGTCAACAACTTGAAAGAATATCACAGGTTTAACTTGACCCTGTTGGAGTGTAACTCTTTCCTACATTCTGATACTTTACTTATTTCAATAGTCCCTCTAGTTTCTGAATAAGAGACATTTGAATGTCAAAAATCTGCCCCTGTTTCCCTCTGTTACCACTTGACTGGACCCAAAGGCAATTTTCTCTTTAATAACACAGTTATTAAATCCTCTGTTCCTCTCCTGTTCTTCTCTTCTTCATTCTCCTCCTCTGTTTCTCTCTTCTCCTTTGCTCCACTCCTGTTCTCCTGTGCACTTCTCTCCTCCTCTGCTCCTCTTCTCATCTCATTTCTCTTCGTCACTGCGGTACAACTTTCATCCTCAATTAACACGTTTTAAGGAAGTTGAAGTAAATATTTAAACGATTCGTTGAGGAACTAAACACTGTAAAGGAACTATTTAACCTGTTAATTAAAGATACATACGTCAACATCATTATTTTTCAGTTATGTAATCGTGGCGAAGGTCATAATTTATATTCCTCAACAGCAGATATGACATATGTAGAGTTATGTAACCTGGCAACAGATCTAAATCGTTATTATGATTTGACAAAATTAATTACAACAACTTTATTTTGTTAAATCAATGTTTAAACTGTCAGAAAAACACCATCCCTGTACGTAAATTGTGTTTAATTTGGATTTAAGTGATCGGATTTTGTTTTAAAGCTGCACTGCGAAACTTTTCTGACCACCTGTTGGTCTCCATGGCGATGTTAATGCGTTAAACTGTCCACATTGATGATAGTAAACGAATTTGTCTCACATTTATTCAACGACGAGTGTTTTTATTGCTCAAAAATATCTTTAAAAAAACATGGATTTTTACTGCGAGTGGGGTCGCCTCTCCACAGATCTAACCTGTGATTTGGCTTGCAAGTTCCAGCGAAGATTCTTAAGTTTATGGAGACACTGTGGAACATTCTGGTTACGTCTCCATGGCGACAGAAGCCGTGGCAAACCCTCCAACGGTTACAGAGAGGACCTTTAAAACTCACAGCTGCTTCCTTCTGTGTATTTTTGTACTTTGTTATTTTTAATTTACTCTTTTTTTCCCTATGATAAATATTTGCAAAACTCTCCCAGCAAACAAAACAATAAGTAGAAAAACATTACGTTTGTTTATGTTTTGGTTGATTAAGGTTTTCATTATAAAGTGCGACTTAATTACTGTAACAAGTTTAAATGAAGATATAAGTCGTGTGTGAGACTGAACTGGCACAAACGTTCTGATTCTACTGTAGTTCGTGAAACACCAGCGCCCCCTGCAGTCTGAAAGTGTGAGTGCAGTGAGGCAGGTACATTTCGGGCGTGTTTGTGTCACCTCCACACTTCCCTCTGCTCCTTCCTGTGTGTGAAGCGCTCACTCTTCATTCTGAAATATCTGGTTAATAATGACAGTGACTGTGAGAAAGATACAGAACATCTGCGTGTGAGCTTCATGTTTTCCTCTGTGGGTGGGACAGATCTGTAACATCCCCGTGTCGTGTACCCCCCCCCTTGGCCACAGGAGAGCTCACCCGGGTGGGGTAAAAAGATGAAGGTTTTGGCGTAAAAGTCCATTGAAGGGCCCCTGACATTCAGATGAAGATGTTCATAATGCTTTATCTTAGTAAATGGAAAACTGTTGGAGCATTACAGATTAAGAGTGATTCATTTAGATGATAGAGGCAAGGCAAGTTTATTTGTACAGCACAATTCGTACACAAAGTAATTCAAAGTGCTTTACAGAATAAGAAATACATTAAAATCATAATAAAAACAAATCAAAACATAAATAATCATGAAGATTAAAATTAAAAAAGAGAGAAGAGTGCGGATTGAAAACCTTTCAGTTATTTGCACAGTTAAACAGAAATGTTTTGAGTCTGGATTTAAACAGCGTCACAGAAGAGTCTGTCTCACATGTTCAGACTGTTCCAGGTTTTAGCTGCATGAACCTGAAACTCTGACTCCCCTTGTTTAGTCGTGACTCTGGGCACCAGCAGGAGGCCGGTCCCTGAGCTCCTCAGAGTGCGAGATGGTTCAGAGAGGAATTTTTGTGACCTATGTTAGACTAAGATACTTGTTTTGTTTCATTTTAATCTGATTTGTTTCTTTTACTTTGATTTGCAAAGAATTTAAACAAATTCTTTCAATTTAATTTCCAGGTTTGGGTTGTTTTGCATTAATTTTTGTAACCATTATGTTTGTGTAAGGACTTTCTGTTCTTTTGACAGTTGACCCTTATTACAAGGAAGTTATGTTTTTGCCGGCGTTTGTCTGTTTGTTTGTCTGTTTGTTTGTTTGTTTGTTTGTTTGACTGTTAGCAACATAACTCAAAAAGTTATGGACCGATTTTGATGAAATTTTCAGGATTTGTTGGAAATGTGAAAAGGAAGAACTGATTTCATTTTGGGGGTGATCCGGAAGAAATCCTGGATTCTGGATCACTTTGGAATTTTAGTTAACATTGTGGTAAATGGGGCCAAAAATTTAGTTTCTCAATATCTCGGTTAATTATTGACCAAACCCCATGAAATTTAACTCAGGGATGGACAATGGGATCCTCTTTCATATTCCAAAGGCTGATCCGGATCTGATCCAGAAGACTGATTTTATCGCAATTTATATAAAAAATGGGGGTAGTCCTTGGCGGAGGTCTGCGCTCTCTGAGTGCTTTTCTAGTTTGACTCTGATGTGTAAACCCTATGTGCTGAGCGGTGTTTAAGAAGCCTGAAGACAATGCGGGTGCGAACTTCCTGCCCCTTCGACAAAGCGGAGTGGCAGTTAAGCTTCACACCTAAGGAGGGGGAGAGTTGTTAATGGCTGATGTTTGCGGCTTTTAAAAAGTGTTGCCTGTACTTGAAAAAACGTGTGTTATGTGTGACGTTCTGATCGCTTTGCATATACCTGGGTGGAGTCCTGTGACCTTAGATAAATACTGAAAAATCTGCATAGAAACAGAGATCCTGATTTGGTTGGCACTGGCCCCTCCGGCAGTAATTTCGCTTAGGAGGTCAGATCTATAATTCAGACTAGGCAGTGCTTTATAGCTGACCTGGTCACAGGGTAATTTCTCCAAAAGGAAACTTGCATAGTGATTTGTCCTAATTGTTTTTGTATGAGCTTTTAATATAGCGACTACTGAGTGAGCTGGCTATAAGTCGCCCTGTCGTGAGCAAACTTTTGCATGACAAAAAAACAGTGACGCCAGCGACAGGAGTGGTGCATAAGGTAATAAAAAGCTGAAAAATAAGACAAAGACAAATCACTTGTTGGGATCTTTTGTTGAGTCTCTCCCTTTAATTAATATACATATACTCTTACCACGAGCGAGTCCAGTCATCCATGAGTTTCTTACAAGAAAAGCAACGATGGGGGAAATTCTCTAATGCAATGTTTTTGATGTAAAGCTAAATCTGGTTAAATTCTTTGGGGCACTGTCAAAAATGAGTATTTGGCAAATGATTGTGAGATAGAGAATAGAGTATGTCATAGAGTGGTTTCTAAAGCTCAGTGAAATTGTAAGTGTTCCCCAGGTGATACTTTAAGGGTTGTTAAAGTTACCTGTATGGTGTTTCTTAAAGTTAAATAATATTTTTGAGTGTTGTTAGTTATTTGCATTGTGCTTTTAGAGTTAAATGATATTTTGAGTGTTGTCAGAGTTATCTGCATTGTGTTATTAAAGTTAAGTGATATTTTGAGTGTTATTAGAGTGATATAAAAAGGTAGTGAGACTCAGGCTGTGTAATATAGCCCTGGTTCTTTAACACCCGTCCAAGAGGATAAGAAACATTTTGATACAACCAGAAAAGTTTTGAAATATAGATTCAAGATTTAGAAACCAGGGATTTAGAAATCTGGATCATTCTGATCTGGATTTGAAGCCCCTGCCCCTGGGGACCTGTGATCTGTGAATGATGCTGTGAAACGGTTTGTCAAAGTCTGATCCCGTCAGATCTCAGAAGCTCAGCAGGGCCCGGCCTGGTCTGTACTTGGATGGGAGACACTGGGAAACTCAGGAGCCACAGGGGGTGTGTGTGCTGGTGGTCCGAGGGGCTGATGGCGCCGATTGGCACAGCAGCCGGGCTTCTGTCAGTCCGCCTGAGGGCAGCTGTGGCTACAACAGTATCTTACTGTCACTGTTTCTGGAGTGAATGAATACTACTGAATAAAGCTCTGAAAAGTGTCTTTGTGACATGTGTCTGTGAAAAGTGCTACATAAATAAAGATTTACTTATTTACAGTTTTGTTTTGTTTTTTCCCCTTCAGAATCTTCAGAGCCTGGAGTTCCTCTGTTTGATGAAACAATGACGGGTTCTCTCTCTCCTGTTGTAAAGTATGGATGCTATTCAAGTTTTGAAGAAAATCTCAGTTCTATGTAACTTTCTGATGGGTATTAAATTATATCAATGAGGCACCATATTATGGGAAATGAATGAAAATGGACTGTTTGTGATTTAAAGCACTTTATAACATTGTTCTCTGAACAAAAACACACCTGGAGCTGTAGTTTTGCTTCATTTACACTTGTTTAATTAATCCATTCATTCAAAGTCGTCTTCTCTGAGCACTCAGATTTGCTCTTTGTGCATACGGTCAGTTTTGTTACATCATAGATAAAACTGAAGACTTCTGCACAGCCCATAAACCATCAGCCTCTCACCTGATTCTATCTGTGTTCACAACAAACACACGGCTCCTTTAGCTTTGCATTCAGGGGATTTTTTTAACTTTCACATTTTTTCATTCCTGTTTCTGGCAGCAAAGGGAGTAGAGATTTAAGGGAATGTATTTTACTGAATGTAGACATTATTTTAAGATAGAAAATGTGAAATATTTAAGGTGACCAAAAGCATGTTTCAAAGGGATTTAAAGCCACAAGAAGCATAACATGTGTTGTTAAGTTGAACATAAACTCTGTGTGTTAATGTGACGTGTGTCCGTGTGTTTGTGCAGGTACTTTGCAGCAGTCTTGGCCTTCTGCTGCCTGATCCTGTTCACGATCTCCACTTTCTACATGAGGTGAATGTCATTTAGAGAAGAATAAACAACTTAAAATGTGTCAAACTGTAAATGTTGTTTATTTTTATTTCTGCAGCAAACAGATTCATTTCCATAAAAAGGTCCCAGACGTCCCAGTGATCTCGCTGAAGGATCTGGACAGCAAGCTCAACTATGGGTGAGAATAAGTTCATGTGCAGAGTTAAAGTTTGTGGTGGGTTAGGGTTAGAGGTGCTGGACTCGTCTGAAATGTTCCACACTGTGATGTCACCAAGTGAAGTTACATGTCAGAGTTGTGACACTGAGCTCACATACAAACAGTGTTGTTGAGTAACAGATTACATGTACCACAGTTACGTAATCAGAGTACAAATTATGAGTAATTGTATTCAGTTACAATTACTGTTTCAGTGAGTGGTAATTGGATTACAGTTACTTTGTTGAAATAAATGGATTACACGGCGGTATTTTCCTGTTTTCACATTTTGGGCTATATCCCTTTTTTATTTTTTTATTTTATTTTTTTGGTAATTTCACTCATTGCCGGACACTAAACCAGGACTAAATCAGGATTGAACCAGGACTGAACCCAGGTCTAAACCAGATCTAAACCAGGTCTAAACCAGATCTAAACCAGGTCTAAACCAGGGCTAAAACCAGGTCTAAACCAGATCTAAAACCAGGTCTAAACCAGGGCTAAAACCAGGTCTAAACCAGATCTAAACCAGGTCTAAACCAGGGCTAAAACCAGGTCTAAACCAGGGCTAAAACCAGGTCTAAACCAGGGCTAAAACCAGGTCTAAACCAGGGCTAAAACCAGGTCTAAACTAGATCTAAACCAGGTCTAAACCAGGACTAAACTGGGGATAAAACCAAGTCTAAACCAGATCTAAACCAGGACTAAACTAGATCTAAACCAGGACTAAATCATGCCGCACGGACCGTGTCTCCTCCTCTTCTATCAATAATATTTTTAATTTGGTTGAGTAAAGACTCTGCCTTTTTATTTTCTTTTAGCAAACAAAACTTCTTATGTGAAGATCTCCTCATCTTTGCTTCTCTACAGCAAATCAAGTAATCCAGTATTCAGATTACTTTACTCACTTTAAGTAATTTAATGGATTACATTACAAACTACATTTTGGGGTATGTAATCTGTAATCTGTAGGGGAATATATTTTAAAAGTCACCATCCAAACACTGTATACAAACACATGTTTTTCAATGTATTTTTGAGCAAACAAAATGCAATAAAAATGGAATATAAGAACTTTAATGCCACACTGTGGAACATTCCAGGCAGAGTGATTACATCCACAGGTGGCGGTCTCTTAATCACAAAAGTGTCCCCATAGAAAAAGTGAACACAGCTCTGTGCTCCAGGGCCCGGACTGCAGTCGTGACCCAGACCGAGTGGAAGGCTCCCATCATGTGGGAGGGCATGTGGGACCCTCTGGAGTACGACCGGGCCCACCAGCAGAACCAGACCGCTGTGGCCCTCACCGTGTTCGCCGTGGGAAGGTAACTGTCATTTGGCCAAAACAATGAATCTTTCTTTTCTGGCGCTGATATATTTTTTATAATATGTGAAGAATCCCTCAGTCGTCCAGGTAGAATCCATGTCGAGAAGAAAATTCAGTTTGTCGACTGGACAAAAGTTAGTTTGGTTGAAGACGTTTCGCAGCTCATCCAAGCTGCTTCTTCAGTTCTGGTCAGATGCTGGTCGACACTTCCTTATATCTGCAGGGAGGAGCTAAATAACTGAAACTAACACACCTACTTGTTTACAGTTTCTGTTTGTTAGTTCGGCCTATTGACCTGTACTCCTATTTACAACTCCATCCTCAAACCTAAATCAAAACAAACAACAGGTGTATCCAGGTCAGGTCCAGAGGTGAGGAAGCTCCATTATGGCCATGAATTGTTCTGCTAATTAGACCCACACCCTGTACAGGTCAATAGGCCGAGGTTTCAGTGTAGTTAGCTCCTCCCTTCAGACAGATATAAGGAAGTGTCACCAGTGTCTGACCAGAACTGAAGAAGCAGCTTGGATGAGCTGAGAAACGTCTTCAACCAAACTAACTTGTGTCCAGTCGACAAACTGAATTTTCTCCTCTGCATTTTTTATAATAATTTTTTTTTTTTGCCATTTTATAATTTTTTCTGCTGAAACAAACAAATATATCTTCTGGTCTTAATTCCATGCACATGAAAAAGAGACGCCATTCAGCACAAAAAAGTCTCCCAGATCCCTCTAAAGTGTGAAGTGTCGGTAAAAGCGCAGGGTTTCACAGACAAAGCAGCAAAAGTATGTCCAGTTTTTTCACACTGCAAAGTAAAGACCACCAGCCATGGATCTAGAATAAAACCTGGATAAGACATTCCCCGTCTGTCCTGGCTCCAGACAGACTAGTGGTCGCTCCAGTTACTGCAGAAAGAATTCTCCTATAGAAGGGGAATTCACCCTGCCTGTGTTTGGCTGAGAGGTTGGAAGTTGGATTTTGTAGGTTTCTTTTCTTTTTTCACAACTTTTTAACATTTTTATCTTGGATTCATGTTCCAGATTTTATTAGAGTTCTTTGCCACCAACACTGAACTGTTACCATGGAGATGAACACTATAAAACAAAATATTATATCTTCTGAATGGGAAAAAAGTCATCAAAACGAGGGGTGTCAAATTATCGCGTGAATTGCGATTAATTAATTACAGTCATATATTTAACGCGTTATGTTTTTTAATCACGTTAATCTTATTTTTAATCTCTAACTTTACTGTTTCTGTACGCGAGTTGCATTAGTATAAAATCTGTTTTTATGTGTTGTTAGGACACATTCCCGTTCTCGCCGCATCTGCGATAAACCTGCACACGTCTGATCTCTGAAAACATCGCGACACAGACACAGAACAGACTCACCTTCAGCATCAACATCCCTCTGTCACAGAAAGAACATCTATATTCCACTGAGTCGTGTCCTTTAGTCCAACAGAAGTTGAACCGCATCAGCGACACAAGAGCATTTTTTTTTTTCTCCACTTACTTTATGTAAATTATCCATGCAGTTTTAAGTTTCGTTTCTGTGAGACTTGCACAAAGCTGCATTAAACACATTATAATGTCAAACGGGCTGATGTGGCTCTAGAGTGTTTATGGTTTATATGTCGTAAAGTTGAGTTTATTCATGCAAATTAGTAATAGTAATAATGATGATACTTATATAAAAACGTTCATGATAGTATGAAAATAATGTAATAATGAATTCAAATGAAAATACCTCAAGTTGAAGGCTTTTCTCAGCAATTTTTTGCTGAGATGAAAAAAGAGATTAATTAGATTAACTAATTACAGGTCATAATTAATTAATCTCTCAATTTTTTTAATCGCTTGACAGCACTAGTCAAAAGTTGCATATTCAGTACCAGGAAATCTATAAAATATGAGAAATGAACTAGAGACTTTAACGGTGTGTACGTCTCCTTCGCAGGTATCTTGATGCCTACCTGGAGAAATTCCTTGTATCTGCAGAGAAGTACTTCATGGTTGGATTACCCGTCATGTTTTACGTTTTCACCGACGAACCGGAGAAAGTCTCCTTGATCCCCATGGGCTCCCAACGCAACATGCGCGTCATCAAAGTGGAGCGGCATTCCCGATGGCAGGACATCTCCATGATGCGGATGAAAACTATATCCGAACTCATCATTTCGGAGATTCAGTACCTGTACCCTTACGTTTTTTGTTTCGACGTGGACCAAGTATTCACCGGGCGGTTTGGGTCCGAAGCTCTGGGGGAATCGGTCGCCCTTCTCCACGCTCATTATTACAAGTTGCCAAAGAACCGGTTCACTTACGATCGCAACCCGAAGTCCAAAGCGTGCATGGAAACCGGGACTTCTACTACCACCACGATTTACGGAGGAACATGGGAGAACGTGAAAAAGATCGCCGACGAGTGCCTGGCAACATCATGGAGGATAAGAAGAACGACGTGGAGGCGCTTTGGCACGACGAAAGCCATTTGAACAAGTATTTTTGGCTCCATAAACCGACCAAGCTGCTGTCTCCCGAGTACTGTTGGGATCAGTACCTTCCCAAGCAGGATATCATTGTAATGCGCTTAGTTTGGGCGATAAAAGACTATGGAAGATTGAGGATTTCGTCACAAGATTCAAAGGAGAAATGAAGGACTGTTTGCACTGGCCTTTATTGATTTTCTTTAAGGCAGACGGTTTTAGTGAAATGTATTTACCTTGACATGTTTCGGGGAGGGATGTCCGTCAAATGCTTGTCTACGCGGAGATTATTAGTTATTGCTTTGTCTGGAATGTTTCACAGTATGGCATTAAACGCTTTTATCTTCACGGAGACCAAGCCAGATAAAGTTACATGTCAGATCTGTGGAGAGGCGACCCCGCTCACCAGCGCTATAGTGGGGATTTTTTTTTTTAAGTGGGGGTACGTGATTCGTGGCGTCATAATCGCCTACTAAACCAGGGCTACACCAGGACTACACTAGGACTAAACCAGAACTAAACCAAGTCTAAACCAGGACTATACCAGGACTAAACCAGGACTACACCAGGACTAAACTAGGACTAAACCAGAACTAAACCAAGTCTAAACCAGGACTATACCAGGACTAAACCAGGACTACACCAGGACTACACTAGGACTAAACCAGAACTAAACCAAGTCTAAACCAGGACTATACCAGGACTAAACCAGGACTACACCAGGACTACACCAGGACTAAACCAGAACTAAACCAAGTCTAAACCAGGACTACACCAGGACTAAACCAGGACTACACCAGGATTAAACCAGGACTACACCAGGACTAAACCAGGACTACACCAGGAGTAAACCAGGACTACACCAGGATTAAACCAGGACTACACCAGGATTAAACCAGGACTACACCAGGACTAAACCAGGACTACACCAGGAGTAAACCAGGACTACACCAGGATTACACCAGGACTAAACCAGAACTAAACCAGTCTAAACCAGGACTATACCAGGACTAAACCAGGACTACACCAGGATAAACCAGGACTAAACCAGGACTAAACAGGACTACACCAGGACTAAACCAGGACTACACCAGGAGTAAAACCAGGACTACACAGGATAACCAGGACTACACCAGGACTAAACCAGGACTACACCAGGACTAAACCAGGACTACACCAGGATAAACCAGGACTAAACCAGGACTACACCAGGAGTAAACCAGGACTACACCAGGATTAAACCAGGACTACACCAGGACTAAAACAGGACTAAACCAGGATTAAACCAGGACTACAGGACTACACCAGGATTAAACCAGACTACACCAGGATTAAACCAGGACTACACCAGGATTAAACCAGGACTAACCAGGACTAAACCAGGACAGGATTAACCAGGACTACACCAGGATTAAACCAGGACTACACCAGGATTAAACCAGGACTACACCAGGATTAAACCAGGACTACACCAGGACTAAACCAGGATTAAACCAGGACTACACCAGGATTAAACCAGGACTACACCAGGACTAAACCAGGACTACACCAGGATTAAACCAGGACTACACCAGGATTAAACCAGGACTACACCAGGGCTACACCAGGATAAACCAGGACTACACCAGGATTAAACCAGGATACACAGGACTAAACTAGGACTACACCAGGAGTAAACCAGGACTACACCAGGATTAAACCAGGACTACACCAGGATTAAACCAGGACTACACCAGGACTAAACTAGGACTAAACCAGGACTACACCAGGATTAAACCAGGACTACACCAGGACTAAACCAGGACTACACCAGGACTAAACCAGGACTACACCAGGATTAAACCAGGACTACACCAGGACTAAACTAGGACTACACCAGGACTAAACCAGGACTACACCAGGACTAAACAGGACTAAACCAGGACTACACCAGGACTAAACCAGGACTACACCAGGACTAAACCAGGACTACACCAGAAGTAAACCAGGACTACACCAGGACTAAACCAGGACTACACCAGGACTAAACCAGGACTACACCAGGATTAAACCAGGACTACAGGATAAACCAGGACTACACCAGGACTAAACCAGGACTACACCAGGATTAAACCAGGACTACACCAGGACTAAACCAGGACTACACCAGGAGTAAACCAGGACTACACCAGGACTAAACCAGGACTACACCAGGACTAAACCAGGACTACACCAGGATTACACCAGGACTAAACCAGAACTAAACCAGTCTAAACCAGGACTATACCAGGACTAAACCAGGACTACACCAGGATTAAACCGGACTACACCAGGACTAAACTAGGACTACACCAGGACTAAACCAGGACTACACCAGGAGTAAACCAGGACTACACCAGGAGTAAACCAGGACTACACCAGGAAAACCAGGACTACACCAGGATTAAACCAGGACTACACCAGGATTAAACCAGGACTACACCAGGATTAAACCAGGACTACACCAGGATTAAACCAGGACTATACCAGGACTAAACCAGGACACACCAGGATTAAACCAGGACTACACAGGATTAAACCAGGACTACACCAGGACTAAACAGGACTACACCAGGATTAAACCAGGACTACACCAGGATACCAGGATAAACCAGGACTACACCAGGATTAAACCAGGACTACACCAGGACTTAAACCAGGACTACACCAGGATTAAACCAGGACTACACCAGGATTAAACCAGGACTACACCAGGACTACACCAGGATTAAACCAGGACTACACCAGGATTAAACCAGGACTACACCAGGACTAAACTAGGACTACACCAGGAGTAAACCAGGACTACACCAGGATTAAACCAGGACTACACCAGGATTAAACCAGGACTACACCAGGACTAAACTAGGATTAAACCAGGACTACACCAGGATTAAACCAGGACTACACCAGGACTAAACCAGGACTACACCAGGACTAAACCAGGACTACACCAGGACTAAACCAGGACTAAACAAAGACTACACCAGGACTAAACCAGGACTACACCAGGACTAAAACTGGACTAAACCAGGACTACACCAGGACTAAACCAGGACTACACCAGGACTAAACAAGGACTACACCAGGAGTAAACCAGGACTACACCAGGATTAAACCAGGACTACACCAGGACTAAACCAGGACTACACCAGGATTAAACCAGGACTACACCAGGATTAAACCAGGACTACACCAGGACTAAACCAGGACTACACCAGGATTAAACCAGGACTACACCAGGATTAAACCAGGACTACACCAGGACTAAAACTGGACTAAACCAGGTCTAAACCAGGACTACACCAGGACTACACCAGGACTAAACCTCGACTAAACAAGGACTAAAACAGGACTAAACCAGGTCTAAACCAGGACTACACCAGGTCTAAACCAGGACTAAATCAGGACTAAACCAGGACTAAACCAGGTCTAAACCAAGTCTAAAAAAAAGACTAAACCAGGACTAATCTTGGAGAGCGAGAGGGAGAATCCCGAGGTCATGGAGCAGCGTGTCTGCAAAGCTCAATCAGGCGATGGTTGCACTTAGTCCCCTGGGGCGCGAATCTCTGCACTGGACCTTTCGCCTGCAGTCACCCAACAGTCTACGTGGGCTCAGTCCTAGTTCAGTTCTCGTTTAGTCCTGATTTAGACCTGGTTCAGTCCTGGTCCCTCATGTCGCAGGTCACTATAGGACATTAGTGCAGATATCATGAGTCTATGTAGTTTGTTTTCATTGTTGCCAAAAGCTCCAGTTTGACATTTAAGTTGTAGCTATTTTATATTTGCTATTACTTTTTTATATCTCACGTCGGGAGAAGAGGGTGGACGGCGAACACCCCTGCCTCTCACAGTCAGAACGTCTGTTTTTCAAGGTATTTTTGAGCTATAAAACCACCTGTAATTCAATAAATGTAAAGTAGGGCTGTTTAATGTCACACTGTGGAACATTCCAGGCAGAGCAATGACATCTCCATAGAAACAAGCAGGTGACGGACCCCGAAACCAAAAAGTTACATCGTGCACCTTCAGTACTGCTACTCTTATCGATACTAGTCTATCCGGTACTTTTACAGCAAATGATAATCCATGAAAATAATAATAGTTTTTTGTTTTTTAGCGTAAAATAATTCATTTTTCTACTCATTTAATCCGGATATCGGTGCCAGTAATGAAAAAAAATGGCTTGAACGGATATCGGCTTACAAATATCGGTTCAGTCGATATCCGGTTTGGACATATCAGTTTGTTTGGATCAGTTTTGTCTTAAAACAAATACATGCAGGGATGTAACGATATCAAAATCTCTCGGTACGATATTTTCACGGTACGGTATTTATGAAAATGTACTTGTGAAAATTCCTTGACAAGACTTTAGTCCTGTCGTAATCCAAAGAACTAAGACTTAAAAGTGCTTAGAATAGTTATTTCTTTCTTCATGTAGTCTGCTCTAAAACTGAGCAAAGGATCATGGGCGATGTAGTTCCCTCTGTTCTTTTAGCTGATACTGCACTATAATCGTGAATTTAAGCAAAGAGACTTGTAGTTCAATATATTGTGAGAGTCAGTGATATTATTGAGACTTTTTACGATACGTTCACAGTATTTCGGTTATTGTTACATCCCGAGTTTTCTCTCTATTACACACCTATTTTGTCAGACTTACTACCGTGAACAGAGCCCACCGGAAGTTGTATTTGCATCTTTCCAAACATCTTCCTGGTTTGCGACGTACCGTATTTTCCAGACTATACGCCGCACAATCCAAAAAATGCGTAATGAAGAAGAAAAAAATATATATAAGCACTGGACTATAAGTCGCACTTTTAGGGGGAAATTTATTTTATAAAGTCAGAAACCAGGAACCGACATTTCATCTTGAAAGTCAAGTTCTAGTAAAAACAATAGAACAGAGAACAACAGACTGTTAACGTCACATATGAACAGTTCTTCAGATAAACTATAACATAAACAACAGAGCAGAACAAGTTAAACAAACTCTCCATCTCACTCCAAATCACTAAATCCATTCACTTCTTCATCCTCGGTGTCACTTCTGAGCAACTCCGCGACCTCCAGAGGTAAACAGAGCGCCGCTTCCTCTTCTGTGTCGCTGTCGTCAGACTCAGCATCAGTTCCAATTAGAATTATCCCGGCCTCCCGGTTCCCATGAAGCTGTTCTCTCCATCATCGCTTTCCGTCAGTCCCTCACAAGTTCCTCGCTCACTCCAAACTTTCTTTCTGCGACTCGATTACCGTTTACAGCTGAATATTTCACAACTTTCAGCAGGACAGCAGAGACATGCGCAGTAGAGGCAAGGCAAGTTTATTTGTACAGCACAATTCGTACAGAAAGTAATTCAAAGTGCTTTACAGAATAAGAAATACATTAAAATCATAATAAAAACAAATCAAAACATAAATAATCATGAAGATTAAAATTTAAAAAAGAGAGACATAAATTGGAGAGAAGAGTGCGGAATGAAAACCTTTCAGTTATATGCACAGTTAAACAGAAATGTTTTGAGCCTGGATTTAAACAGCGTCACAGAAGAGTCTGTCTCACATGTTCAGACTGTTCCAGGTTTTAGCTGCATGAACCTGAAACTCTGACTCCCCTTGTTTAGTCGTGACTCTGGGCACCAGCAGGAGGCCGGTCCCTGAGCTCCTCAGAGTGTGAGATGGTTCATATGACACTAACATGTCACAGATGGACTTTGGTGCTCGGCCATGGAGACACTTGTACAAACAGAGACTGCTTTAAAGTCTCTGAGTCCACAGGAGCCAGTGCAGAGACCTGAGCACAGGACTTATGTGCTCGTACTTCCTAGTTCGAGTAAGAGTAGTAGGAGTAATAGGAGCAGCAGAAACTGACACACGAGACTAGAGCCTCTCGCGGCTTCAGTGTGAAAACTTTAATATATAAGTTGCACAGGAGTATAAGTCACAGGAAACACCCAAACCATGAAAAAAAGTGCGACTTGTAGTCAGAAAAATGCGGTAAGCGTGAATAGAGCCTGTTCTGAAAACAGCTCGAAACATGTCACAACACTTCTCCCTCGTAAAATTGTCTGTCTAAAAGAAAACGATGATGACTAATGTAAACAAACCAACAATTTGCACTGCAGTTTTGTTTGAAGTGATGACGGAACTGGTTAAAATGAAAGGGTGTGTGAGCTGAGTTTATTCTAGTCAAGATAAATGTTTACATCAAGAACTGTATAGTACAAACAAATGAGAAATGCACTGAGAGTGGCAGAGTTCAAACTAAAACATGTTTTTAAAGGTCTTATATTACACAAAATGGATTCTTGTGAGCTTTAAGTCGTGTTATAATGTTTCCTCATCAAAAACACACCCGGAGTTGTTTTGTGTCATTCATATGTTTGAGCAATCCTTTATTATTAGTCTGTTTACATCTCCAAAGCCCAAAATGCTCTGTACCATTTTGAGATCGGCAATTCCGGGGTTGAGTTTAAAAACACAGAGGAGCACTTTCTGTATTAGACTTTGACTTAACAAACTTTACTGATCCACGAGTGAAATGATCTGGAAACTCGATCGCAAAATGTTAAAAAAGCAAAGAGGAAAAATGATATAGAAATGGAAATAATAAATTCAGAGTTGTTTTTTGTTTTGTTTTTTTTTTTAGTTTGAGAGAAGAACTCAGCCTAAAGATGAAGAGTTTGTGTGTTAAACTTGTGTGAATGAAACAAAACACAACTCCAGGTTTGTTTGTGATGAGGAAACATTAAAACATAGATCAGAAAATGGTGTAATATGGGCCCTTTAACAGTTTGAAATCAGGTCCAGGGTTGTAGAAAGTGCCAATAATTAAAAGCCAAAGGTGCACTTTTCTGTTTCGGGGACCCGCTTGCCTCCAGGGAGATGTTACTTTTATCAGTTGTAGATATTTTATTGCTTAAAGGTTGTATGGAGGATTTTTTTTTAGGTTCAAATCTTCAGTAAAAGTTTAAAATGACATTACAGAGACGCAGCAGCCTTGTAATTATGATGACCAAAAAAAAAAGAATGAAAATCTATCAACTGTGAACGTAGTGAGTCCAGACAAACATCAGCCAATAGATAACGAGGCTCCCTCTTTATCTATTGGCTGTTAGGTTGTCAATCAAACTCCTTACATTTCTAGTGTAACTGACTCGCCGTCGGGCGGGGATGACGTGGTTTATGCAGCGGTTCTTAGAGGCTTTTTCAAACTGTCCCTTCCTCGCAGTTCGCACAAAGTTTGTTGAGATGTCGGACGAGAATCCACGACCAGTTCGATGCAAAAGAAAGTCGGTTTTTGAGGTCGCCGAAAGAAGAAGAGAAGGAGAAAAGGAGCGAAGACAAACTAAGGTGATTCTTGGAGATTCCTTCCAGCGACGGTGCGACTGAAGCAGACGAAGGGTCTAAAAACTGACGCGTCGGTTGTTAAATTATTTCAGCAGTGATTCTGAACAGACACTGGATGTAAACAAGTGTGATTTCTAGAGTAAAGAGGCGGGAGGAGGAGATGTTTCTACTGAGGCTGTGGAGGAGGAAGGTGGAGTCACACAAGCACAACATTTGACAAAGGACTGTCGCTGTATTTTTCTTCCCTGAAAAAATCCTCTATACAACCTTTAAACTAATTCCTTGAAAAACTGACAGCCGTCTTTGCACATTTCTAACCTGTAACTTTGCGTAAAATAAGTTTAATGCCACAGTGCGAAACATTCCAGACATAGAGGCAAGCAGATGACGAACCCTCCACCAGGAATGATGCATTTTGATCTTGATTTGATTTGAGTGATTTGTTTGTCTTTTTCAAACTGTGACATTTGTGCAGGACTAAGGTGGCGTCCACACGACAACGTTTTTGGGGCGAAACGGTGAAGTTTGGATTCGTTTTGGTCTTTCGTCCAAACGGAGCCGGCGTTTCGAGTTGGCGAAAATTGTGGGTTTTTTTTTAGAACGGCGTCGCAACCGAGACACGCTGCAAACGCTTAATTCTAACAACACGCACCACGCAGATTACGCACACGGATCAATAACAAAAATTACTGTCGGAATTCTCATCCAAATCTTAAAATCTGGCTAAAAATGAAAATTTATGTTTAAATTTTGCAAAACAAAACTGGGGATACATCTAAAAATAGGCAAAATTATTTTAAAGTTTAAAAACGTTGTCGTGTGGACGTGAATATTTATTGATCCGACACGCGTGTGGACGTGAATATTCATTGATCCGACATGCGTGTGGACGTGAATATTTATTGATCCGACATGCGTGTGGACGTGAATATTTATTGATCCGACATGCGTTTGGACGTGAATATTTATTGATCCGACATGCGTGTGGACGTGAATATTTATTGATCCGACATGCGTGTGGACGTGAATATTTATTGATCCGACATGCGTGTGGACGGGAATTTTTTTCAACCCGAAAAAAAACCAACCAAAAAAAACCAAAAACAGGAGCGTTGTCGTGTGGATGTAGGATGAATTTTTAAAATCCATGCGCACTAAACCTTGGGCACAGCTTTAGTGTTCAAACCCACAAATGAAGGCCAAAGAATAATATTAAATAATAAATAATATTTTTAATTTATGTTTAAGCTTTAAGTGAATGACTGGACTATAAAGTGTTCTCTCCAGCGCCACCAACTGGATAAAAGTTAAACTGTGTATTAGACCTGCTGACCTGTAAATAGTCAAGAAGTGCTTCAATGTTATGGTGGTTATTATTTCTTTTTACTTTTTTTCCACTTCGTGTGAGCACAAAAAATGGTGGTGTTGAATTACCCAGGGTTGTTACGTCACAGGTAAAAGTGCAGAGTTCTCCATAGTATTTCTCCCATACTGAAAACTGGGTTATGTCGCCGTCTACTGGTATTAGAGGGAATTACATGAACTCTAAGGTACGTTCAGACTTAAGGCTCAATTGGGATTTTTTTTTTTTTGTGAAATACGATTTTTTGTGACTTGTATGTGATCTCCAGTGTGAACTTTAAACGCCCCAAAGGTGTCACATGTAGCAAGTGTGCTCAGTGTTTACAGAAGTCTTCTAAACGCTGGGCTTGTCTCTCAAAATCCGGTCGAGTTCTTCGTAAAATGGACAGGTTACACGTCCACGGCCGCTTCGTTTGTTTGAGTCTTTAGCCTCCTTGTATTTGTCTCCCAGACTCTTTATTTTTCGTTGACGTCGGAGCCAGGACCGTCTGTAGCCGCGCTCGGACATTCCTTTGGCAATCATCTCAAAAAAACGCCAGGTTCTGATAAGACTCCTCCAATTTGTCCTGAATACACAGATCCCCACAAATATTAATGAACTCTTTACCCTCGCTTTCCCTCCGTTGACGAGACTCTGAGCCTGACGTGTAGGTGGGATGAATGTGACCTGGCCGTTCAGACTGAAGTTACATGTCAAAAGATCAGATGTGTACCGTATTTTCCAGGCTATTAGAACGTGCTCTTAAGACTCTAACCCCATCAAAAAACGACCGTGTGCCCCGCAATCCAGAGCGCCCCATACACGAATCCACTCTGGTGTCCCCGCACGACTTCAGTAAACTACAGCGCAGAGCAGACAGCGACCGCACAGAGAAAAACACAGCCACACTCATCACTCCACGCCGACGAGGAACGGAACGGAGGAACGAACTGAAAAAGCGAGCGCAATGTGCCGCTTCTAGACACGACTGAACAACTGAGTCACCGCGAACACGCCGACAATCCGTTGGTCCCAGACAGCACCCTCCCTACACGCCACAACTGAACAAAGCCCAGAGTCACCGTGAACGCCACAAACAAACAAAGTCCCACTGACCCGTCCAACTGTTGTGTTCCGTTTAAGGTCCAGTGCGGTTTATTTGTGAAAAAAAGTTCGAAAATAGACCATTTAATGACAGTGCGCCTTATAATCCAGAGCGCCTAATAGTGTGGAAAATACAATATCGATTTTAGAAGCACATATCCAAGTGTCCTGAGTTGCATTTGCTCAGACTCTCATTAAAAGATCAGATACAGGAGCATAGTGGCGAAAAAATCGGATTTGGGTCACTTCAGGCTGCAGTTTGAACATCACCAAACACATGAACAGCAGAAATTTGACACTTATTCAATAGTAATTACCTCCAGTGCCAGCAGAGGGCGCCCCAATCCCAGTCCCCAGTATAAGGAGCGCACCTTTTGTAACATGGTGTCTGTAAATGGTAAAGTTTTATTTTAAGTTTTATAACATGAAATGCCAAAGCAAAAGTACTTAAGAGCATGTTTAAAAGCCAATAAAAAATAAATAAATAAAGCTGAATATTTGTCTGTTAAAGAGGGGGTATTGTACTTCCATCGAATATTAACTCCAAACTCATAACTTATTTACAATCCCAGTTCCAAGGAAGTTAGGACGCTCTGTAAAACTTAAAAAAAATACAGAATACCACGATTTGCAAATCCTTTTCAACCTATATTGAACTGAATAAACTACAAAGACACGATATTTACTGGTCAAACTGATAAACTTTATTGTTTTTATGCAAATATTCACTCATTTTCAATTTGATGCCTGCAACACGTTCCAATAAAGCTGGGACAGGGGCAACAAAAGAATGGGAAAGTTGGGGAACGCTTAAAATCCACCTGTCTGGAACATTCCACAGGTGAACAGGTTCATTAGAAACAGGTGAGTGTCATGACCGGGTGTTAAAGGAGTTTTCCCCGAAAGGGCTCAGTCATTCACCAGCAAGGACGGGGCGAGGTTCACCACTTTGTGAACAACCGTGTGACCAGTCCAACAGTTTAAGAACAACATTTCTCAACGTACAATTGTAAGGAATTTAGGGATTTCATCATTTACGGTCCATAATATCATCAAAAGATTTAGAGAATGTGGAGAAATCTCTGCACGTAGGAACGTTGGAACGTGTTGCAGGCATCAAATTGAAAATGATGGAATATTTGCGTAAAAACAACAAAGTTTATCAGTTTGAACATTAAATATCATGTCTTTGTAGTTTATTCAGTTCAATAAGCCAGTTTCATTTAATTGTTGACAAAACGCGCGTTGCATGCTGGGAATTATTTTGGTCTGCGGCAAGAAACACTAATTCAACACGAGAAAACACGTAAAGGGTATTGATCCCGGTTATTTATCCACTCTAACGGCAGAGGACCCAAGACCATTTGACCAGAAATTGGTCATAAGCATCGATGGAGCCAAATCACCCTTTTCAACCCTGACAAAAGGTGGAACAAACCAAATTTCTGGTCTGAATCTCCAACTACCTGGACAAATATTCACTTGGGCGATATCCACAATGACTTGGTGGAAACTCCTGGGCCATTCACAGCAGAAAAGATGAAAACCTCCAAGAGTCTCGATGTGTTGTTGAACTTGTTGGAGTCCACGGTTTGTTAGGATCTTCTACGTTTGCTCTGCGAATGTTTGAAAGCCGTTTAATTCACCGTTAGTGGTTCTTTTCACTCGGAATACAAAAAAAAGACATTTTCCTTCTTCCGTGCTTCTATTTGTGCATCCGATAATGCAGCAGGAATTTACCATTATCGGGGATAAATACGCGAGGTTACGCACTGTGTTTGACGCTATCGTGTTTCTTGCCTCCGACCAAAATATTTCCGCGGCTTTTAATAACAATGACGTCAGCTGAAACTCGCCTGTATAGGTTGAAAAGGATTTGCACATGATTGTATTCTGTATTTTTTTTAGTTTTACACAGCGTCCCGACTTCATTGGAATCGGGGTTGTAGATCACCGTGTTAACTTTCATTATAAAAAACAAAACATTTGCCAAAACAACAAATTAACATGCTTCATAAGTTTCAGTTTCATCATTGAGCGCTCCCTCCTTTGCTCTTTGTGCTAAGTCACTCCCCCTCCAGAGCGCTATCACAACAAAATCACGTTTTGTATCATGTTTTTGCACGTTTGTGGAAAATTGTTGAACAGAATCTCGCAGCGAAACGTTAAAAATTGTGCGAATACAGCCCAGGAGAGATCTCTAGATTACTCAGACATGTGTGGATGACATTTAAAACCTCCTCAGGCGTGTTTTTGATGAGGGAACTGCGTTATAACATGGAAGAAAGTAGAAGAAATACCTCTTTAAGACAATCACTATCCAAGACACTTTTACAAACCAATGATTGTAAATATTTTGTCTTTATTTATTTTTTGGTATTGAAAGAAGTATGTGATGAAATTACTACTGGACTTGTTTTCTATTTTATGATACATTTATACTGACAAATGTTTTTATTCTATGTTTTGCACTGAAGGGGAAAGCAGCTCTACTTGAAATCTACTAATGTGATCATATGTACAGTTATTTTAATTCAGAATAAACTGAACAAAACAAAACAAAATACTTTTTTATTAAACTGAACACTGACTTGTTTCACTTCGAGAGATTTCATTCTTTTCCAGACAACTGCAGATCCAAATTTAGTCCTGGTTCAATCCTTGTTTAGCTCTGGTTTAGTCTTCATTTAGTTTTGGTTCAGTCCTGATTCAATCCTGGTTTAATCCTGGTTTAGTCCTGGTTCAGTATTAGTTTAGCCCTGGTTTAGCCCTGGTTTAGTCTTGGTTTAGTCCTGGTTTGGTCCTGGTCCGGTATTGGTTTAGTCTTGGTTAAGTCCTGGTTTAGTTTTGGTTTAGTCTTGGTTTAGTCCTGGTTTAGTCTTGGTTTAGACCTGGTTTAGTCCTGGTTTAGTCCTGGTTTAGACCTGGTTTAGTCCTGGTTTAGTCCTGGTGTAGTCCTTGGTTTAATCCTGGTTTAGTCCTGGTTCAGTATTAGTTTAGCCCTGGTTTAGACCTGGATTATTTTTGGTTTAGTCCTGGTTTAGTTTTGTTTTAGTCTTGGTTTAATCCTGGTTTAGTCTTGGTTTAGTCCTGGTTTAGTCCTGGTTTAGTTCTGGTTTAGTCCTGGTTTAGTTCTGGTTCCGCTACAGACGCAGTTTGCTGTTTTGGCTGGTTCGCTCTCTGATTGTCCAATCACGGGTCTGAATCCGGTGACGTCGCCGTACGGCCCTGGCGACACCAACTCAAAATCTGATTGGTTGAAGCAACAGTTTGTGCTCGAGTTCCTGCAGAACAGATTGTGATGTGAAGGCCTCAGGGACACTTCTTTGACTTTGACTCTGCCTGGCAACAAGTGACAACTGAAATGTGATTGGTCAAATGTTTTAATATGAAAACACATGTGTGGAAGCAGCACAAGCATCGGAAAAGCTCTGAAAGGAAGCGGACGGACCATTTAGAACAGGGGTCTCAGACTTGCGGCTCCAGGGCCCAACTGCGGCCCTCGGAAGGATTTTTTTCGGCCCTCCACTTAATTCCAAAGAATAATGTCAGTGCGGCCCGCGGTAGATGTACACACAATCCCACCCCCCAACACGGGCCGCACTGACAGATGAAGCTGCAATCGGTGCCCGTGCAGATTCACAACAACAGATTATTAACACAGTTTACATCCCAAAACTCAACTTACAGCAGTTGTGAAGCAACGACTCTAAGTGGATCTGTTAATACGAGTACACGTGCACATACGGCGTCACCGAAGAACCAAAACAAACTGGTGGTACACGTGTGCACACTTCACTTTATGCTCCCACAACCACAGTATCAGAGCAGAGGAGGCGCTGACAGAATCCCCCTGTTCATAAGTATGGGACTTTTATTGGAGGGGGTAATAAGAAATAAAAAGACATTGACAGTCTGTTTACCTGTTCAACACTCGGTGTGTAATTTGCTGGCAACCTGATGACCAAGCTCCACATGTGCGTCGCCAAAATCCACGCACACTCAGCGGCAAACACAGCTGTCCCATCAACATGCAAGCACCACAAAACTGCAGTGATCTATTCCAGAGGCTTGACGACATGTTAGCAAAAAGTACGAGGCAAAAACAAGCGTCTTCCATCCATGTTTGACATACGAGAAGTGTGAGTGAAAGTTCACAATAGATGAAAATGTATTGAACGTAAGTTGAAACTTTACACTTACATTCTGAATACATTTTCATGTTCTGAACTGTTATTAAAGATTAAGAAAGTGTGTTGCGTGTTGTTCTTTCTCTCTCTCGCTCTTTTTTCGTACACCCGCTATTTATCGAATATTCAATGCGGCCCAGCCTCACTCAGACTTTATCTAATGTGGCCCCCAGGTAATTTGAGTTTGAGACCCCTGATTTAGAATTATAAACATAAACAAATGTGCACAAAGCTGAATTATATGATCAAACGGGCTGATGTGGCACTATACTGGTTAGGGTTTATATGTTGTAAAGTTGTGTTTATTTATGCAGAAGATTTTAATGAAGAATCTGCTGCAGGGTAGAACTTGTACAATAGTGTTTGGAAACATTGGGTTTGATCTGTGCAGGGGATTGTGGGAAACCTCGTGGCTCTTTACTGCTGGTTAGGAGCCTCCTGAGCTTCCTCTGTTTAAGGAGCTCATGGTTGTTTGTGTTTTTCTTGGTTTATTAAACATATAATTCTTTATAAGGTTATGTCAAGAGACCAGGATACTCCATTTGATTGTGTCCACAGGGATATGAGTGTCCCGGTTTGTATACGCAGTATCCTGAATACTGCCATAACCGGGCTAATGGTTAATAACCGGGATACTAATGTGCATGTAAACACACTCCTTTTGTTCATTTTATTATTTTATAGCAAAATTCTCTTTTGACAGTGTGTGGTTTCCATTTCTCTCTGACATAAAGTCTTTGTTTCGTTGTTTGTCTGCAGCTCTGGGTTTTGCATACCTGTGTGTTGAGTCATTAGTGCAGGAGAGAGAAAAACCTGTTCACTCACTGATTTTCTGAGAATGTTATTTTAGACAAAGCTCACGTCACCTTTGTATGTGTCTTTTTTACTCATTAGTTTTGTATTCATTTAAACTACAGTGTGAGGTTAAGACTGTGGTGCATTACTGGTAACATTCAAATCGATGCAAAGTGAATAATTTCATAAACAAACAGAATAAACAAATGGCTGTTTATTCTGCACTTCCTTTTTTACAAAGTCAGGACAAAAACATCAGTTGAATGTGGTCAGAGGTGGGAAGAGGAGCCTAAAACTGTGCTCACGTAAGAGTAATATTATTTGAAAATAATTTTACTCACGTAGAAGTACAAAATAGTGATCCCAGAAATTACACAAGTAAGATTAAAAAAGTGTTTGGGAAAATGCTGCATAAAAATACATGTAATTTGAAGGACAAAGCAGTAATGCATCATGTCATACATTTAACAATTCATGACAGAACTAATATCCACAAAATATTGCTAAAATAAAAAATGAATAGATTTT
>NW_026571140.1:38076867-38136867 GCF_026225935.1 Boleophthalmus pectinirostris
TACATACATACATACATACATACATACATACATACATAGACACATACATAGATACATACATAGATAAATAGATAGATACATACATACATGAGATGGACACATGATTAATCCACAATTTCCTCAAATCACAAAATCAATACTTGGAAATTTTAACTGTTATATTTCTCCTTAGTTCTTGCTTGATGTCCTCATATATATATATATTTTTTTACCTGCATGTGTTTCCTAGAATAGAAAGAATGGACAGACATTCATCACCTGTGAGGCACATCGGCTCTTCTGTCGGACATATTGTTTTAGAGATTTTGTTATAATTTTTTATTTTTTTGGTACTTGGAAAGGTTGACCAGTGGGTGGCAGTGTGCTGCGTGAGACATTAACGTCCACTGTAGTGACTGATGTGCAACTGTGACATTCAGGCTCATTTATACAGGAGAAAACAACTATTGAATAGACACATCAAGAATCTCAGACTTCCAGGTCATTGCGCAGTGCAATACTGGGAAGGACAAGTGAGCATCAAACCGCCATGTTTGTTTTCCCAGTGGGATGTGTCTATTGACAAAGTCGATCTTTTCTAGTCTTTTGAACCATATCACTTTTGTTTCTGGTTCTGATATTGTCATATTTTAGTTTTGGGATTTGGACATCGTAATTGTGTGGTTGTTGAATGTCCTAACAGCGGAAAACAGCTCGAGAAATGTGTTTGTGAACTCCATAAATGCAAAAGGGAATCAGATGTGTGTGACTGCAAACCTCTGTTCAAACTGTTTCTCTTCCCAACGCAATTGAAAAATAGTGAAAGGTGAAGGCGATGGGCAGGATTGATCCACAGGAAGGACGAAAAAGGAAACATTTGACTGCCTAAATCATCCCGAGTTTACAGTGAAAATTTTTTATGTGGAGCGCCAACAAAGCGGGATCCTGTTTGTTAATCGAGAGGTACAGAAGACAAACAGACTGAGCTGCACTTTCTTGTTCTTGTGGTTTTACAGCAACATCACGTCTTGGTCTCTTTGCAGTGGAAGGTGTTTCTTGGTGAACAGTTGGTGCTTTTCGCTTTGGCGTTGACTTTTTAAATTTGTAACCGAGGTTGAGTGAAGGATCGGGATTTTACTTTGTTGGCTCCACATACAAAATGTTCGCTACAAACTCTGGATGATTTAGACAGTCAAAGTTTCCTTTTTGGTCCTTCCTGTGGATCAATCCTGCCCATCCCCTTCACCTTTCACTATTTTTCAATTCCGTTGGAAAGGGAAACAGTTTGAACGGAGGTTTGCAGTCACACACATCTGATTCCCTTTTACATTTATGGAGTTCGCAAACACATTTCTTGAGTCATTTTCCGCTGTTAGGATCCAACAACCACACAATTATAATGTCCGTATTCCAAAACTAAAATATGACAATATCAGAACCAGAAACAAAAGCGATATTGTTCAAAAGACTTGAAAAGATCGACTTTAACAACAGACACATCCCACTGGGAAAACAAACATGGCGGTTTGATGTTCACTTTTTCGGAGAATCCTTCACAGTATGAATTGCACAATGACGGGAAGTCCGAGATTCTTGATGTGTCTATAGCTGTCCACTAAGTTTTAGAATAATAAACATGATAATGATAATAACAAATACTTCTATGGCGCTTTTCATGACACTCAAAGACGCTTCACATAGATCAGGAAAGACACGAACACAAATGAAAGAAAAACAGGAGATGCAGCTTATAAATGAGAAAAGCCAGTCTAAACTCAGGGAAACCTCCAAACAGGTCTTTTAGGGATGAAGATGAAACTCAGAAAATTCTACAAATCATTCTAAAGTCATGTTATAATGTTGTTACCTTACTGGTAGATAGAGACATGTACATCCAGCAAAAACTGCGACTGTGTGCTGGGTCCAAAGACAACAATAGTACAAAAAAAGGAAAGAGATTCGCACTGCAGTTCTGTGAAGCTCCCAGATTTTTATTTCAGTGACACCACAATGTGACATTTCGAGCCAAGCCTTTTTGGATGGATAATGGATGAAGAAGGTCTCGAAACATCACATTGTGGTGTCACTGAAATAAAAATTTGGGAGCTTCACAGAACTGCAGTGTGAATCTCTTTCCTTTTTTTTGTTATAATGTTGTTACCTCCAAAAAAAAAAAAAAAAAAAACCTGGAGTTTATTTTTATTTAATTTATTTATTCAGTATTTTACCAGGTAAGTCAGTTGAGAACACCTTCTCATTTACAATGACGGCCTGGCCAAGAGGCACAAACAGAAAACACTCACACATCATCTATAACAGGGTGTCAAACTCATTTTGGTCCGGGGGCCGTTTCCAACCGACTTTGATCCTAAAGGGGCCGGATCAGAAAACTCATGTCATATAAACCCCAAAAATAACAATAAGTTCAAATATTTGTGTAGAGAAACGCAAATCTATTACAGAAATCTTTTTTAATTGATGAACTCTTTTTTATTATAATATTATAATAGTATGAATAAACCTGAAACTTGAAGAAAAATTAAATTTCAACACAAAGTTTTAACAATAACTTGTATGCAAATAGGAATAAGTCAATTTTTCTTGGAAAATCCTGCAGTCGGCTCCACTTTTCTCATGTTGGACATTTTTCTGATGAGGGTGTCACGGTCAACAGTCAAAACGATCGTCCTTTAAGAGCGTTTGGAAAGAGACAAGTCTTCATTTGTGCTGCTCTGGTGGGAGGGGCCACGTACAGAGACGCTGGAGACGCTGCTATGCTAAGCACCGCAGAAAATTACCAATATTTTAATAGAAAATGTAATTAAAATATTTTAGTAGAAAATCACCCCCCGGCCGTATGTTTGACACCTGTGATCTATAACATGAAACAGTGAATAGAGATAGAAGACAGTGAAACAACTGCAGATTAAAGATATAAAAGTGTTAAAAACGTGCAATTGTCCTTTAAAATACTCTGGATGGAGTTTTTAAAAGTCGACAGAGGTAAAAACGAACTAAGTTTTAAAGCTGAAGGTGGTTCCAGTCACTTGCTGCAGAAAACTGAAATGAGGAGCGGCCCAAAGCTGTGCGGCTTTAGGAACAACCAGGGTTATGTACATGTTGGAGCGCAGTGTGTGTCTGGAGCTGTGGATGTGCAGGAGTGAGCTTTACCAATTAAACATTTATAAATGAACAGTAACCAGTGGGTTTGTCTCTGGATGTGGAGAGAGGGTCACTTCACCACAGAGTAAAGTGTGCAGTGATGGTGGTGAATGGTGCACCTGTGTCAAAGCAGATGGCGCAGTGTTTTTTAATGCAGATCTGTAAACTCGGTCTCCATCGTCAATGATCGGGAGGATTGTACTTTAAGCTGTGTGAGTTGTGTTTTGTTTCATTCACACATGTTTGAGTAACTCTTTATTACTGCAAGTCTGTCTAATAAAGTGTTACTCAAACATCCAGATCTGTTTTTGACGAGGCAACAACATTATAACATGACTTAAAACTCACTCGATGGTCAATTCTGCGTAATATAGGACCAACTTACACAAAAATGATTATGTCACCTTTGTCCTTTTGATTATTTTATGTTTACCAATAACACTTATTTTATTATTATTATTTAAAATGTGAAATGTCTGAGTATTTTAGCGATCTGTCCCAGGCCCTGTTTAAACCCTACTTACAGTTCTCTTTACGGTCCTGTCCGTCTGAAGGGGGACTGACGAAACTGAAACTTGTTAAACATTTTAAAGGTGCATTGCTTCCTCTTTGTCTCCTCTGAGAAGTTATTGCTTTGACCGGAATGTTCCACTATACAATTTTAAACACTTCCAGCAAGCATTTCTTCATTACGGGTGTTTTTATTGCTCAAAAATACAGCACTTCCTTCTGTGAATAGAGGCGCCTCTCCACAGATCTTAATCGTAACGTGACATAGTGCTTGTGGTATTCTGCTTCGTGATAGATCTGTATATTTAATCTGTACTGTTGAACATTCTAGACAAAGATAAACAGGTGGTGGAAAAGTTACACACCTTTAAGACATTGTTTTGTTTGTTTTGTTTTGCTTTTTAAAGGTATTTTCATTGTTTTCAGAAAAACAATGAACGATAGAAAAGAAAAACAAACAAAAACGTACACAGGAAAAAAAAAAAAAAAATCTAGTTAAGTTAAAAATGACTTAAATTAAGAACATTTCAAATTGACAAGTACAATTATTACAATTAGTATGATTCATCAGCCGGTTTCACTTTGTGGAAACCGTCTGACCTCGCAGCATTAGGATTTGTTCACTCGACGGTAGGCGGGTACTTTTTTTATTTAACCAATCGCTGCTGTTTGGTCGTGACGTATGTAATGCACCAAATCCCGTAGGAAGAAGGACAATAACGTCTTTCCCCTTTATAAAATTCACCAAACATTCTCTTTGTTTCGGCTTTAAATCCTCGATCTCAGGAATCGTTGCCAACACAGAATGTCTGTCTTCATCTACATCCATCTCGACTGATTTGTTTACTGTTGCGTTGTGCCACAAAAGGGACACAGACAGGCGCTAGAGTTTGACGTCATGGCTTCACAACTCTTCTCTGATTGGCCGGTGTGCGGTCTACAACTTCCGGGGTTCCTGCAAAACGTCTAGTGTTTTCCGATTCCTGATCTAGTCGCTGGAGAATGAAATTGAGCGGAGGCACTAGGTGGCACCAGCCTGGTTACAATTATCTACCAATGGAATAAGTGTGTTTTTCTTAATTCAAGCAACATTCAATTTTGTTTCTAATGTTAAGTTGTTAAGATGTTCTTATTTTAAGTGTAGCAAGATGTATTTTCATATTTTAAGTACAAAAATTTTACTTTTCAAGTGAAAGTTACACAAATCATGGTCAAACTTTGTTAATTCAAGTAATTTTAACTTGACTATAGATTTTAGTTTTTTGTAGTGTAATAACATTTCCATGGAGACAAACATTTTTATACATTTATTTTCCTAATTTTCAGAAAAACAACAAATGAAAGAAAAGAAAAAATCTAATAAAGACATACACTGGGAAAAAAATAAATAAATAAACTGAGTCAATTCAACTTAACAAGTAAAATTATCTACCAATGGAATAAGTGTGTTTTTCTTAAGTCAGACAATACTAAATTTTTTTTGTTGTTTTTCTTATTTTAAGTGTATTTTAAGATGTATTTTCATATTTTAAGTACAAAAAGTCTTGTTCCACTGGCAGATCATTTTACTTGTCAAGTGAAATTTACTCAAATCATGGTCAGACTTTTTAAATTCAAGTCGTCTTAACTTGACTAGATTGTGTTTTTTGCAGTGTACAACATATTAAAATAAAAAAAGATAAGAAAGCGAGAAGAAAGAAAGAAAGAAAGACAGAGGAGAATTGTTTTTTAGCCAGTAGAGCATTTTCAAAACAATAAAACGTAACAAAGTGATCTTAATATGTATTGACTGAAATACAACACCTCCTCTTTAAACTAGGACCCAGAGTTTCATTCCTGTGAAGTTTCTCTCCACGTCTCATCTGCCTTTTGTGGTTTGAAAATCAGGTCGTGTGGCTTTTGGAAAGAAGAGGCCCTTTCAGTGAAATGCTCAGAGACAAAAGATGTGATTGTGGGCGTGGTGAAAGAGGAACGAGACTGGAAGCAGACGGCAGACCAGATCAGTCCAGAGGAGACGAGGAAAGGAGGATCCCATCTCAAACAGGTAAAGTCGACACGTTTTCTTCTTATTCTGAAAGGTTTGTTGATTTATATTGCTCTCAAAAACGAATTTCTTTCATAGATACTGCAAAAAATATATGTGTGAAGATAAAAACTAAGAAAAAAGTGATTGTATTTCTGCTTGAGCTGATTTGAAAAAGTCTAACCCTGTACAAACCTTTAAAAAAAAACGGTATAAAGCTTTATATTTTGAAGGTTTTAGAGCTCTCGAATGAATTAATTACACTTCAAAAACAAAATCTAGTCAAGTCTCTAAGTTAAAATGACTTAAATTAAGAAAGTTGCATCACGATTTGAGTACATTTCTCTTAAAAAGTAAAAATATCTGCCAGTGGAACAACACTTTTTGTACTTAAAATATGAAAATACACTTTGCTAGACTTAAAATAAGAAAAACAACATTTTTTTTACTTAAAATATGAAACAAAATCAAATGTCAAATTAAGAAAAAGCTTTATATTTTGAAAGATATATAGCTCTGGAATGAATGAATTAAGCTTCAAAAACAAAATCTGGCTAAGTCTCTAAGTTAAAATGATTTAAATTAAGAAATTGTCATCACAATTTGAGTAAATTTCTCTTCAAAAGTAAAAATATCTGCCAGTGGAATAAGACTTTTGTACTTAAAATATGAAAATACCACTTTGCTGCACTTAAATAAGAAAAATAACAACTTTTTGCACTTAAAATAAGAAACAAAATCAAATGTCAAATTAAGAAAAGCACATTTATTCCATTGGTAGATGTTGAATCAACTCAAATAAAGCAAAATCTTCTTAATTTAAGTCATTTTAACTCACTTAGATATTGTTTTTTCCAGTGTACGCATTCAGTTTTGTTTGTTTTAATTTAAATTTTGTCTCAGTAAGTCGCAAGTGAAATTGTAAATGCAAAGTTGCTGTTCTTTTTTGCAATACTGTCATAGTTAAACCGTGTTAGGGTTTATAAGTACTTTTTAATATCGTACAGTGATGCTCATGGACTGGTGTTTTTATTGTTTTTTTGTGTGACTGATGTGGTGGTTTGAGGGGAGCGACGTTTGCATGTGACCGGGTATTTATCGCGTGTAGATCGTTCCAGCTGAGGTTTGATGAAACGGTACAATTTTACTGTTACATCCTTCCAGTACTCGTAATTTTAAACGTTAAACTTGTGTCTGTCTGGACTCCGAGGTATTTTTGTCGAGGTTCAGGCCGACACGAAGACGGCAGGTTTTACACTAGTGGGACTGGATTTTATTTACATTGAGCTGTAGACCAGACTCGTCTCACCAGTTTGGGACATGAACCGTAAACTGTGAGGACTCGTGAGGTGCTGTTGCCTCGTGTGGATTTCACGATGTCGTCTGCAAATAGTTGAGCGTGGATTTTGGGACGGATCGCTGGGAGATCGTCGACGTACAGGGAAAAGAGCGCTGGGCCCAGAATCGATCCTTGTGGGACCCCGTCGGAAACACAAGCGGAGAGTGACTGAATACAGGCTGAATTCTGACGGTTATGCAGTCCCCTTTAATTGCCCCCTACTGACCCGATCTGTAACTGCCCCGTTAGTGACCCAGTCTGCGTTTACCCTCCTAGTGACCCAGTCTGTAGATGCTCCCCTAGTGACCTCGTCTATAATTCACACCCTCATGACCCGGTTTGTAACTGCCCCCCAGTGACCCAGTCTGTAACTGCCCAGTTAGTGACCCGGTCTGTAACTGCCCCCCTAGTGACCCAACCTATAACTGCCCACGTAGTGACCTGGTCTGTGATTACCCTCTTAGTGACCCAGTCTGTAATTCCACCCCTCGTGTTTCAATCTGTAATTCTCCCTCTTGTGACCCAGTCTGTAAATGCCCCACTAGTGACCCGACCTATAACTGCCCCCCTAGTGACCTGGTCTGTGATTACCTTCTTAGTGACCCAGCCTGTAACTGCCCCCCTAGTAACTCGATCTGCAATTCCCCCCCCCAGTGACCAGGTCTGCAACTGCCCCCCTAGTGACCCAATCTGTGATTACACCCCTCGTGATCCGATCTGTAATTCTCCCTCTAGTGACCCGGTCTGTAACTGCCTCCCTCATGACCAGGTCTGTAAATACCCCCCTAGTGACCTGGTTTGTAATTCCTTCCCCCTAGTGACCCGACCTGTAATTGCCCTGTTCGTGACCCGGTCTGTAAATGCCCCATTAGTGATCCGGTCTACAAATGCCCTTCTAGTGACTTGGTCTGTAACTCCCCCGCAGTGACCCGGTCTGTAAGTGCCCTGTTAGTGACCCAGTCTGTAGATGCCCCCGTAGTGACCTCGTCTGTAATTCCCACCCTTGTGATCATGTCTGTAACTGCCCCACTAGTGACCCGACCTATAACTGTCCCTCTAGTGACCTGGTCTGTAAATGCCCCCCCCCCGTGACCCGGTCAACACAAATACATAAATCTCTATTTTCTGTTCAAGTCGTCGCCTCCACTTAGACTATTCTTCAAAATAAGATCATCTACAAACTGGAGGGGGGCAGTTACAGGGAAAAGAGCACTGAGCCTAGACCTGATCCTTGTGGGACACCGATGAAAACACACATGAAGAGGGGCTGAATGATGACTCTGAATTCTGACAGACTGTGACTCGTCTGACGCAGGAGGAAGTCGTGCCGCCCGAACACATCAGGGAAATAAGATGTTTTGCATTTTACCATGTTCGTCTGATCAGAAGTAAACACAAAATCACAGCTCAGAGTGAAATGGCCCTGTGTATTTGTGCTCTAGAATCTGTCCACTGTTTGCATTTAACCAAGAGTGGAAAGCAACAGATTACATTTACTCACGTTACTGTAATTGAGTGGTTTTTGTGAATAATTTGTAATTTTTAAAGTAGTTTTTGAAATGGGTCATTTTACATTTACTCAAGTACATTTTGACCCAAGTCTTTTACTTCATTACATTGGAACCCACCCTCGTCACTGAGTAAAATCAGACTGACGCTACGTCTATATGACGACGGTCTGAACAGAAGACGCAAAAGTGGCTTCACTTTTTTTTTTTTTTGGGCTTCACAGTCGCTTCTCTAAGTGCGATTGCTGTAAATATTGTTGTAAATACTTCTTTTTTTGTTGGACTCTACCACCTCATTTTTCACTGTAAATATTCCACTCTGCACTTTGAGCTGTGGTGTGAATAAAAACGCACTTAAGTAAAGTTTTTTTGACTGAGCCATTATTTCTTTACATTTATTTCGGAAGAACCCTTGACATTCCGCGTTTAGATGAGCGTTTTCAGAAGGAAATCTGCGCGCATACGGTGACGCAAAAGTGTGTGGAATTGGATTGATTGAGCATGCCAGGTTTCTGTGTACTGTATGTTTAAGACGTAAACGTGTACGCGACGTGAGCAGAGTTTTGCGTCTTGGGCAGTGTAGACAGGAAACACTGCAGCAAAGTGTATTCAACTGTTCCACTCTGGAGGGTGGTTTCAGATTTTTGCATTTTTAAGCCCCAAAAACGCTGTCACCATCTAAACAAAAGTCACTTCCGATAAAATATTTTGTTGGTTTTATCCGCAAACGTTCTCATGTAAACAGGCCCTGATAGAGAAAAAAAAAAGAAATGTCAGCTGGAAATGAAAGGAAGCGGAGGAAGCACGGATTAGCGCTACAAACTTTGAAAATCAACTCCTGCTCAAACTGAACAAGAGCTTTACAGTCTAAAGTCGTAGAGTCCAGTGGGAAGAATATTCTGTAGGGCACTTTTTCATTTCTTATATCAGCAGTCAGTGAGCAATGTGTGCAAGATTTTTGTTTTGTATACTTTGGTTAATTTTCTTTCTTTTTTATTGTAGTGTTGTGAGTTGGTAGCCCGTTTCACTTCGTGGAAACTGTCTGACCTCGCAGCATTAGGATTCGTTTGCTCGATAGTAGGCGGGTACTTTTTTTTATTTAACCAATCACTGTTATTTGGTCGTGACGTATGTAATCTAACTAACAGGTATATTGAGCATTTGCCAAATCCCGTAGGAAGAAGAGCAATAACATCTTTCCCCTTGATAAAATTCACCAAACATTCTCTTTGTTCCAGCTTTAAATCCTCGGTCTCAGGAATCGTTGGCAACACAGAATGTCTGTCTCTTCTTAATTGGCCGGTGTGCGGTCTACAACTTCCGGGGTTTTTGCGAACCGTCTAATGCAGGGGTGTCAAACTCATTTTGGTCCGGGGGCCGCATATAAACCCCAAAAATAGCAATAAGTTCAAATAATTGTGCAGAGAAATGCAAATCTATTACAGAAATCTTTTTTAATTGATGAACTCTTTTCTTTTACAGAATATTATAATATTATGAACAACCTGAAACTTTAAGAAAAATACAGTTTCAACACAATGTTTTAACAATAACTTGTATGTAAATAGGAATAAGTTAGTTTTTCTTGGAAAATCTTGCACTCGGCTCCAATTTTTTCTCATTTCTGACATTTTTTGATGAGGTTGTCACGGTCAACAGTCAAAACGATCGTCCTTTAAGAGCGTTTGGAAAGAGAACAAGTCTTCATTTGTGCTGCTCTGGTGGGAGGAGCCACGTACAGAGACGCTGGAGAAACACAGCAGAAAATTACCAATATTTTAATAGAAAATATAATTAAAATATTTTAGTAGAAAATCAGCCGAGGACCAGATTAAAGGTCTTGGAGGGCCGGATCTGGCCCCCGAGCCGTATGTTTGACACTCCTGATCTAGTGTATTCTGATTCCTGACCTAGTCGCTGGAGAGAAATGAAACTGAGTGGAGGCACTAGGTGGCACCAGCCTGACTATGACTCTGCAGCCAGTTTCTAAAAATGATCTTTCTTTATCGTGTTTTGTAATAATTTTTATAGCCCCACAAATATACTCTCAC
Organism: Boleophthalmus pectinirostris; assembly: GCF_026225935.1. Lineage (NCBI taxonomy): Eukaryota > Metazoa > Chordata > Actinopteri > Gobiiformes > Gobiidae > Boleophthalmus > Boleophthalmus pectinirostris. The sequence goes on from NW_026571140.1 coordinate 38,087,440, forward strand.
AGTTTGTTGGAAATAGTTTCATATCGTGCACACAATGGCAAAAAAATTTCAAAATGCCAAGACTAGTTCATATTTACTTTCAACGGACCTGATGTATGTGGATCTTGTTGTTTAGTTTTTAAAAGGTAAAAGTCTTAAAGTTATTTGATTTAGTAAAACATAAAACTGCTCTGATAATGTATAAAGCATGGAATAAACAAGGTAATACCAAGCAACTTTTAAAATATATTCAAAGAGAGACAAGGGCGATTTGGACGAAGGGAGTTAAATAAAAAAAATAAATTAAAAAAAGTAAAAGTAAGAACAACTATTGGACAAATGGCTAAGTGCAAGTACAATTATGGAATAAATTGGAAGATGAGCATAAAAAATTTGCAAATATTAATCTTTTAAAATTTGCAAGGCACTTATTTAAAGATGTATCACCAGGAAAACTGATTTATTTATTATTATTATTATTATTATTATTATTATTATTATATTTATTATTATTATATATTATTATTAATTATTTATTTTATTTTATATTTATATTTATTTATTTTTTATTATTATTTTTTTAGACAGGGACAGCGCACAATTTTTACATATTAATATTAAAGAATTGTTAAAAGCTATTATTGATCATATATTTTAAATCTTGGTATGTGTTTTGTTAAATGTGCATGTTCTGAGAGTACGGAGACGACCTGTTGTGCCTTCATACCTTTTTTATTTTTGTTTTTAATGCATACTGATAAAATGCTTTAATGACCAGTTTGGCACCTTTAAAACAAAAGAGTGTCAAAGTGTCACGCGTCTCTGGAGGAGGAGCTGTTGACAGGTTTGACAGACTAGTTTGTCCTGTCTGGAGTTTTAGGCCGCGCCCACACCACAACACTCCTGGGGGTTTTTTGGGGGCTTTTATTGCGGGTTGAAAAAAATTTGCGTCCACACACGTCCGGACGACAGCGGAGCACTGAGTGAAAACGATGTAATACACATACCACACCTGTATGTGGCGCTGTTATCAATGATAATAATGTTTAATAATGCAGATCTCATCACTGTTTTTTTAAAGGGCCCATCTCCTGTAAAATCAACTTCTCAGAACTTTCTACCTTCCAAGAGTGATGTGTGGGTCTTGTATATAGTGTTGGGGAGTAACAGATTACAAGTACTGGAGTTACGTAATCAGAGTACAAATTATGAGTAACTGTATTCAGTTACAGTTACTGTTTCAGTGAGTGGTAATTGGATTACAGTTACTTTGTTGAAATAAATGGATTACACGGCGGTATTTTCCTGTTTTTACATTTGGGGCTATATCCCCTTTTTTTTTTTTTTTTTTTTTTTTTCCAGTAAGTCCACTCATTGCTGGACACTAAACCAGGTCTAAACCAGATCTAAAACCAGGTCTAAACCAGGTCTAAACCAGGTCTAAACTAGGAATAAACTAGGACTAACTAGGAATAAAGCAGGACTAAAACCAGGTCTGAACCAGGTCTAAACCAGGACAAAAGCAGGTCTAAAACCAGGTCTAAACCAGGTCTAAACCAGGTCTAAACCAGGTCTAAAACCAGGTCTTAAACCAGGTCTAAAACCAGGTCTAAACCAGGTCTAAAACCAGGTCTAAACCAGGTTAAAACCAGGTCTAAACCAGGACTAAACCAGGACCAAACCAGGATTAAAGCAGGACTAAAACCAGGTCTAAAACCAGGTCTAAACCAGGACTAAACCAGGACCAAACCAGGACTAAACTCGTGTGACTTAAATCACTGACATAATGGAAATACCAGATCTAAACCAGGACTCTAATCTGTGTATCATTCATTCGTTTTTCAATATAAAACCAAAAATAAGAAAATGAAAAAACAACAGACCGAGACTGAGACCGGGATTGAGACTGAGACCAGGCCGAGACCAGACAGGGACCAGACTGGAGGCTCAGAACCCACAGCAGTTCAGGAGCTCGAAGTTGAGGCTCGGACCCCGCAGAGGCTCGGAGTCAAAGTTCGGCGTCCACTCTGGAGTCCGCTCTGGTCCCGCTCTGGTCTCGGTACCGGTCTGGTCTCTGTCTCAGTCTTGCTCTGGTCCCGGTGTGGTCCAGGACCTGGATCAGTCCTGGTTCAGTTCGTTTGCGGTGCATCGCAGTCACGGACGTCACGTAAACGGGAAACATTATCCGTTTTTTTCCATTCTTCATTTAAACACAAAATTGAAAACTGAAAAAACGAATCTTTATTTGTTTTTTCATTTTGGTTTTGGAGACAAATAATGAAGAAAACAGTTGTTTTTTCATTTCTTATTTTTGGTTTTATATTGAAAAACGAATGAATGATACACGGATTAGAGTCCTGGTTTAGATCTGGTATTTCCATTATGACAGTGGTTTAAGTCAAATTTGAAAAATGAATGAACGAATGACACACGGATTGACTCTGTGTGAGTAAACAGACTCTACTCTACAAAATACAAGCTAAACCAGTTTTAAAAGGGAATGTACCTGATATTTTTAGTGTCTTTTAATACGTGAAAAACAAAACGATTTCATTTGCAGTGGCCCAACATTTTTCCTCGCTTCAGAGCATCCTACTTATTCGCCGTGATGAGTTTAGAAGCGATTTTCACAACTTTCAGACAGTGGAGTTTTGCCGTGACGGTAAAACTAATAACAACTAGCATGCTAACATTCACTTCCTGATCATTTGACAATAAAATCCTCGTAAACAGACGCAGACAGCACACAGAGGTCTTATTCTGAGCTCACGTTTTGCTCAAATACATGGGGCAAAACAGGACACAGGCGCATTGTGTAACTTTTCTGGCGTTGGATCCGTCACCTGCTTGTTTCTGCTTTGCAATGGAATGTTCCGCAGTGTGACTTTAAGCAGCTCTACCTTACATTTATTCAATTACAGGTGGTTTTACGGCTCAGAAATAACAAAATCTGACCTGTGGCTTGGTCCGGTTTGGTCTCCGTGGAGATATAAAGATTTAATTCCACACTGTGAAACATTCCAGACAAAGTAACGGAGAAAAACACTTGACGGGACCTCCACCGGAAAAGTTACACAATGCATCTTTAACTAAATACTGGAAATACGAGCCTGTTTTTATATTGCTTACGAACGGACCTTGTTAAAAGTGTTTTTTGTTTGATTTCAGGTTGGAGGAGTTGGTTGTTTTCGTTGGACGAGACACTTTGAACATGAGGTTAGTGCCTGTGTACTTGGATTAAGCTGATAAACAATTGTAAAAATGTATTATTAAAGGTGTAATGAAGTAATTAAATGTCTACTAGTGTTTAATCAACATACCGATAGAAGTATTTTATCTCAAGAACAAAAACAGAAAATTAATAAATTACTACTTGCCAGGCATTAATTAAACTTAATTGCGCATTATGTAACATTTCTGTTGGGGTGGGTCTGCTGCACGTCTGTTTCCATGGTGATTTTTTTTTTTTACCAGTACGACATTAAATCCATCTCGGGTTTATTCAGTTTTTACATTCGGTGTTTATATGGCGTAACTTTCTGTGAGTGCGGCCGCCTCTCCACAGATCTGACCTGTAACTTGGCCACACTACGGAACATTTCATTCAAACCAGTAACATCTCCATGGAGACACTGCAAAAGTTACACAATGCACCTTTAATATAGAAGCCTATGAGTTCTTTTGTAGAGCATTTGTTAACGGTACGATTCAAGTTAAAAGCGCACTTAATGGTGCATTGTGTAACTTTTCACATGCTTGTTTCTATGGAGATGTCATTGCTTTGTCTGGAATGTTCCGCAGTGTGACTTTAAACAGTTTGACATTGTATTTATTCAAATCCAGGTGGTTTTATAGCTCAAAAATACCTAGAAAAACAGACGTTCTAACTGTGAGCGGCGTCGCCTCTCCACAGATCTGACCTGTAACTTGGCCACACTACGAAACATTTCATTCAAACCAGTAACATCTCCATGGAGACACTGCAAAAGTTACATAATGCACCTTTAAAATACAAGCATATGAGTTCTTTTGTTGACAATTTGTTAACTGTACGATTCATGAAAATAAGAAGTTAAAAGCACACTTAAAGGTGCATTGTGTAACTTTTCACCTGCTTGTTTCTATGGAGATGTCATTGCTTTGTCTGGAATGTTCCGCAGTGTGACATTAAACAGCTCGACATTGTACATTTATACAACTGGTTACTACAGGTGGTTTTACAGCTCAAAAATACCTAGAAAAACAAACATTCTGACTGTGAGCGGCGTCGCCTCTCCACAGATCTGACCTGTAACTTGGCCACACTATGGAACATTTCATTCAAACCAGTAACATCTCCATGGAGACACTGCAAAAGTTACATAATGCACCTTTAAAATACAAGCATATGAGTTCTTTTGTTGACAATTTGTTAACTGTACGATTCATGAAAATAAGAAGATAAAAGCGCACTTAAAGGTGCATTGTGTAACTTTTCACCTCCTTGTTTCTATGGAGATGCCATTGCGTTGTCTGGAATGTTCCGCAGTGTGACATTAAACAGCTCTACTTTACATTTATAGAATTGGTTACTACAGCTGGTTTTATAGCTCAAAAATACCTAGAAAAACAAATATTCTGACTGTGAGCGGCGTCGCCTCTCCACAGATCTGACCTATAACTTGGCCACACTATGGAACATTTCATTCAAACCAGTAACATCTCCATGGAGACAAGCAGCTGGCACTAGAAAGAGTTACATAATGCACCTTTTTTATTTTAGAAGCCTATGAGTTCTTCTGTAGAACATTTGTTAACGGTACGATTCAAGTTAAAAGCACACTTAAAGGTGCATTGTGTAACTTTTCACCTGCTTGTTTCTATGGAGATGTCATTGCTTTGTCTGGAATGTTCCGCAGTGTGACATTAAACAGTTCGACATTGTATTTATTCAAATCCAGGTGGTTTTATAGCTCAAAAATACCTAGAAAAACAGACGTTCTAACTGTGAGCGGCGTCGCCTTTCCACAGATCTGACCTGTAACTTGGCCACACTATGGAACATTTCATTCAAACCAGTAACATCTCCATGGAGACAAGCAGCTGGCACTAGAAAAAGTTACATAATGCACCTTTTTTTATTTTAGAAGCCTATGAGTTCTTTTGTAGACAATTTGTTAACTGTACGATTCATGAAAATAAGAAGTTAAAAGCGCACTTAAAGGTGCATTGTGTAACTTTTCACCTGCTTGTTTCTATGGAGATGTCATTGCGTTGTCTGGAATGTTCCGCAGTGTGACATTAAATAGTTCGACATTGTATTTATTCAATTACAGGTGGCTTTACAGCTCAAAAATACCTAGGAAAAAACGACATTCTGACTGTGAGCGGGACCTCCTCTCCACAGATCTGACCTGTAACTTGGTCAGGTTTGGTCTATGAAGATAGAAAGGTTTAATGCCGTACTGTGAAACATTCCAGACAAAGCAATAACATCGCAAAGGAGAAAAGCATTTGATGGATCTTCTACCAGAAAAGTTACACAGTGCATCTTTAAAACAAACAACATTTCTATGGAAACAAACAAGCAGGAAGAGGCCCTTATCCAGGCTAAATAAGAGTCAGGTTTGTGGAAATGCAAGCCCGCTCAGAGAAGGGATATGTGCATGCTTTTTGGTCTATTCTTTAGGGTGAAACATTACACACTGTGGCTTTAATTTGTAACATAGGTGTAGATCATAATTCTACATTCTATTAAATATAACCTACAATACTGACATTATAATAATAAAATAATAATTATAATAATGGAAACTGAATCCGTGTATCATTCGTTCATTAGTTTTTCAAAATAACTAAACCAAAACCAAACCAAAAGTAAGAAAATGAAAAAAACAACTATTTTCTAATGAAAAAAAATGATGATTTGTTTCCCGTTTCAATTTTGACCATGAATCTACGATGAAAACTGGAGATGCTGGACTTTTGCGCCACATTTGGACTGAACCAGGACTGAACCAGGACTGAACCAGGACTGAACCAGGACTGAACCAGGAGTGTCTGGCTATGCGCAGCCATCGTCCAATTGCGCTTTGCGGACACCCTGCTCCACGGGGTCGGGGTCTCTCTGTCTCAAGTACTGGTTTAGTCCTGGTTCAGTCCTACTTCAGTTCTGGTTTAGTCCTACTGGTTCAGTCCTGAGTCCTGGTTTAGTCCTGGTTTAATCCGTGTTCAGTCCGTGTTCAGTCCTGTTTCAGTCCGTGTTCAGTCCTGTTTCAGTCCGTGTTCAGTCCTGTTTCAGTCCGTGTTCAGTCCATGTTCAGTCCGTTTCAGTCCGTGTCAGTCCTGTTCAGTCCTGTTTCAGTCCATGTTCAGTCCTGTTTCAGTCCAGTCCGTGTTCAGTCCTGTTTCAGTCCGTGTTCAGTCCTGTTTCAGTCCGTGTTCAGTCCTGTTTCAGTCCGTGTTCAGTCCTGTTCAGTCCTGTTTCAGTCCGTGTTCAGTCCTGTTTCAGTCCGTGTTCAGTCCTGTTTCAGTCCGTGTTCAGTCCTGTTTCAGTCCGTGTTCAGTCCTGTTTCAGTCCTGTTCAGTCCTGTTTCAGTCCGTGTTCAGTCCTGTTTCAGTCCTGTTCAGTCAGTCCTGTTCAGTCAGTCCGTGTTCAGTCCTGTTTCAGTCCTGTTCAGTCCAGTCCTGTTCAGTCCTGTTTCAGTCCCAGTCCTGTTTCAGTCCCTGTGTCCGTTCAGTCCTGTTCAGTCCTGTTTCAGTCCTGTTTCAGTCCGTGTTCAGTCAGTCCGTGTTTCCTGAGTCCTGTGTCCTCAGTCCTGTTCAGTCCTGTTCAGTCCAGTCCGTTTCAGTCCTGTTTCAGTCCTGTTTCAGTCCGTGTTCAGTCCTGTTTCAGTCCGTGTTCAGTCCTGTTTCAGTCCTGTTTCAGTCCGTGTTCAGTCCTGTTTCAGTCCGTGTTCAGTCCTGTTCAGTCCTGTGTTCAGTCCTGTTTCAGTCAGTCCTGTTCAGTCCTGTTCAGTCCTAGTCCTGTTTCAGTCCTGTTTCAGTTTTCAGTCCTGTTCAGTTCAGTCCTGTTCAGTCCTGTTTCAGTCCTGTTCAGTCCTGTTCAGTCCGTGTTCAGTCCTGTTTCAGTCCTGTTTCAGTCCTGTTTAGTCCTACTTTAACCCTGGTCCAGTCCTGGTTCAGTTCACATGCGGCGCAAAAGTCCGGCGTCTCCAGTTTAAGTTAAGGAAACGGGAAACAGCTGTTATCCGTTTTTTCCATTATTCATTTAAACACAAAATCGAAAAATTGTTATCCATTTTTTTCATTTTGGTTTTCTGAGACAAATAATGAAGAAAATAGTTTTTGTTTTCTTACTTTTGGTTTTATTTTGAAAAACGAATGAACAAATGATGCACGGATTGAAACTAGTCCATTGACTTGAAGCAGTGATTTTCAGTGACATTTTTTTACTGTTGAAAATGTGACAGTTTAGAATTTTTTGTTTAGCAGTGGGTGGAGATAGGGGGTGGGTGAAAACTGAAATTTTCTGAGCACTCAAGCCACAAACGCAAAACAACACAGGATCACTCAGACATGCGCAAGTCAATAAACAGAACTCTGAGTAAGATCATGAAGAGGGAACACTGATGTGAAATGGTTTAAAAAAAAAGCTCAGAAAAGTTTTTTTTTTTAACATAATTTGTCTTATTTTTTTCAGGAAACTCGCATCTCCAAAGTTAATTGCGTTCCTGGCCATGTGCTGCTTTGGGTTTTTCTTCAAAAGCTTCAAATCCAGTTACTTTGGGTGAGTCCGGTTCAAAAAGCACAGATCACACAAATCCATGTGTCATACGCTCATTCGTTTTTCAAAATAAAATCAAAAATAAGAAAACTAAAAAACAATTTTTTTCATTATTTGTCTCGGATAATGATTGTTTTTAAAATTTTTCGATTTTGTGTTTAAATGAATAATGGAAAAAATGGATAACGACCGTTTCCCGTTTCCGTGAGTTAAAACTGCGATGCTGGACTTTTGCGCCACATATGGACTGAACCAGGACTAAAAGAGGTCCAACCAGACCAGAACCAGACCAGGACTGAGACCAGGACCAGACCAGGACCAGACCATGGACAAGATCAGGACTGAGACTGTGACCAGACAAGGACCAGACCAGGACTGAGACTGTGACCAGACCAGGACCAGACCAAGGACTTAGACCGGAACTGAGACCAGGACTGAGGCCGGGACCAGACCAGGACCAGACCAGCACTGAGACTGTGATTAGACCAGGACCAGACCAGGACTGAGACTGTGACCAGAACAGGATTAAGACCAGAACTGAGACCAGGACTGAGGCCGGGACCAGACCAGGACTTAGGCCGGAACTGAGACCAGGACTGAAAACGGTTTAGTCCTGGTTTAGTCCTGGTTTAGTCCTGGTTCAGTCCGTATGGGGTGCAAATGTCTGGCATCGCAGTTTTAGTCACGGAAGAAGGAAACGACCGTTATCTGTTTTTTTTTTTTTTCCATTATTCATTTAAACACCAAATCAAAAACTGAAAAAACCAAATTGTTATCTGTTTTTTCATTTTAGTTTTGGAGACAATTTCATTTTTGGTTTGGTTTTTTCATCTGTGTTTTTTGCTCAGCCCGAATGGAGAGGTGGTGGAGAGCGGAGACGAGTTCGACGCGCCGGATCGACAGGAAGAGGAGGTCAGGGGGGCGGAGCCTGTGGACCCAACCAGGAAGAAAATCCAGGCCGTCAACATGAGCAGCGTGGACCAGACTCTCAACTTCTTGTGAGCATCAGCCAGTTTATGAATAGGTCTTATTTTACTCTGATATGGTGAGGTCATTTCCCCCCACACTGAACATCCTCTTCTATTTCTGTTTTGAAGGAACTTTGCCCATTCTAAAGATATCTGTTTTGAATTAGTAATCGCTATGGCAACAGTCACAATTTCTCATCCTGTTGACAACCTTGATAGTGGTGGATGATACAACTAGAACTGAGGTCTCAAATTGAAATTTCTCACGAGCCAAGTCCAGATCAATAACAGTTTAACGTAGTAAAACAAATAATAAAACTATTTCTAGAGCTGAGGCGAAAGGCAAAGCTCAGTCTACGTTCCTGCCCTCACGTATGGTCAGGAGCTCTGGGTAATGACCGAAAGGACGAGATCGCGGATACAAGCGTCCAAAATGAGGTTCCTCCGCAGGGTGGCTGGGCTGAGATAGGGTGAGGAGCTCGGAGTAGAGCCGCTGCTCCTCCACGTCGAGAGGAGCAGGTGATGTGGCTCGGGCGTCTGCCTCCTGGTGTTCGTGACATGTCCCACTGGGAGGAGACGCCGGGAAAGACCCACGACACGCTGGAGGGACTATGGCTACGTTCAGACTGCAGGGCTTAACGCTCAATTACGTTTTTTTTGTGAAATCCGATGTTTTTTCCGATTTTCACATTTCCAATTAAATGCGACTTCTATGTGACTCCAGTGTGAACATTAAACGGCCGAAAGTGTCCGTGACACATGGACACTGACGGGACACGATGACGAAAACAGCGAGCGTGCTCTGTGTTTACAGAAGTTGTCCAAACATGGACGCAGCATCGAGCATGAGCATTGGAGATTTTAAGTTCTCCTCTCGTACCAGAACCAGAACAAACAACTTCTTATTTTTTAAGGAGGAGATTGAGAAGGAGAAGGACGAGGTTTTTGGCCGTGGTGTTGTGGGGCAGTGCAGCGACGTCTGTTGAAAGGAACGTGTGGATGTGGAGACGGACGTAGCCAAGAGTTGTGAGTGGAACTTCATTCAGGCACGGAGTTCAACAATTGGTTCGAGCGCAGAATCGTGACGAGGATAACTGTGGGTAGAGTCGCGTCATGAAGTCGCTTCACCGTTCAGACTGGGAAGTCAAGTGTCAGGGAGTTAATCGTGACCTTTCAGACATCGCCGGACGGCATTCTGGGTCACAGGTCGAAAGAAAAGGCTCTGGACGGTGCTGTTGATTGGATTCGATGAGTAAAAATGGTGGAGTGAACAGAGTAGGTGACTGCGCTGAAGCCTTGAGGAATGGAAAACTGGAAGTGGAATGTCTAGAAGCAGATATTAACTTAAATTTTGCAGGAAAGGGAAATATAAAAGGATATGCCTGGGTTTCTGGATAGAACATATTGAAAATCTGGAAGGTAACCTTTAGCCTCATGATTCTATAATTCTGGAAGGTGAATCCAAGATGCATGTCATATGTTTTCAGCCAAGGTTCCAGGTATGCAAGGTGCCCATTCAGGTCCCATTCAATGGGCTGAGCTCAATGGCGCATGATTAGATTAGCCCGGCTAGGCTAGTATGTCCGGTGGCTGTGGGCCGACGAGAGCATGCGCAGTAGTGCTCTTTTTCAGTCCCATGGGCACACGCAGCAAAGCGACGTGACACACGCACGGAGCGCGAAGGCTCGTGCATCACTGATGCTCTTGGTCAAAGCGATCACGTGATGCACGAGGAGGAAGAGGAACGAGAGCGGAGCAGAGCGGAGCCGGAGCTATAAAGCGTTTTTTAAGACAACTTAAGGATTTTGAGTGAGATTTATGATCTAAAAATAGGTAAAATCGCCAACCGAAACAAGCAAATTGATGGCTCTACAACTGTAAAGAGTGGCCTGTGCTCCATGGTGCATGTGCCCAAAATAATTTTCTCTTCCGCATTTACTTCCTCAATACAGACGAGCTCCTCCCACCCGTGTGACGTCTGTAACGTGCACAGCGTGAAGCGTTTGGACCAATGAGAGCGAGCGCTGCTAGAGCGGAGCTGGAGCGGGACTAGGCTAAGTCTTTCAAAACTAAATTTTAGGCGCTTTGAGGATTTAAACATTTTAAAAAGTTTATGCTGTGAAAATAGAAAAGCATACTACAAAATCAGACTTTTGTGAAAGTTGTGGATCAGTCGAACACAGGCAGTCTGAATTCCCAAAAAATGCATTGGGCTCTGTGGGAGAATTCTGTCTGGGCCCAAACTCCCGGGAGCTGCAGTACCTGGAGCGGCCACTAGTTGGTCTCGAGCTGGGACAGAGGAATGCTTTATCCAGTTCTGTTGTAGCCACGTCATTTTTATCTAACCTGTCAATGTGTGCTATCTTTCATCAAATGAACTGTTCTTAAACCACACCTTAATCTTAAAAAAACATTTCATTCACAATGTATTTATTCATGTGTCTCACGGTACGATATTTATTACAATATTTTTAGAGCGTAACAAAAGTGTAAATATACTACAGTACTTTTTCCTTTAAAAATGACCTGAACAGCCTTTGATTCTGTCATAAACCAAAGACTTAAGATTTAAAAGTGCTTATAACATTTATTTCATCAGGTAAATTGCACTGAGCAAATGATTGTGTTCTATGTAATTCCTTCTGTTTCTTTTAGTTTCTTTTGTGTGCCATTCAGAAGCTCTGGTCCAAATCATATGTGTTTTGTTATTGTTTTGTTTTGTAATCTTTAATTTGCTCTCCCTGCTCAGAGCTCGTCCGGACGTGCCCACACAGACCCCCTGGAAGGCCCCCATCATGTGGGAGGGCATGTTCGATGGAGCTGTGTACGATAAAGCGCACAGAGAAGCCAACACCTCCGTGGCTCTCACCGTCTTCGCCGTCGGCAGGTACTCTAAAAAAACAAAACACTACGAAACATTTTGCACAAGAGAAACGTGTACGAAGTAATTAAGTGTGTTTCCCAGTCCTCTGTTATATTTCTTTTTTTTTTTCTCGTAAGTCAGCGTGTTTGTTTTGACACAAACACACCGTGCATTTCTCTGATTGGTCAATCCGCCTGTCAGTCACGCCCACTGGAAATGAGGGAGACAGGATATGGTTGTAGACTCGGGTGTTTGTAAAAGCGTGTGGGGAAAAAAAATGCTAAACTAAAATCTGGCCAAATTCGGATTACTTGAATTTAAAAAGTTTCATGATTATCATAAATCAGTGCCTCTATTTGGACACCTCGCATCTGAACGAAGGAGAAGAAAGAGAAAGACCAGAGAACCAGCGGCTCGGAGCCCAAGGCCGGGCCAGAGCTCAGAGCCCAGAGCCCCACAGCCGTTTACTGTAATTTTTCTTTTAAAGCGCCGTTCCATTGAGTACACACTATTTTGATTCTCACAGTAATACGGAACAAAGCGCATCCCTTTTCACCTCAATACGGAACGATTCCATTGTTCAAGGGACGGTTGGCAGCCCTAACAATGGCCAGCCGACTAGAAAACCTGTTTTAATCGTCCGTTTAATCATACCGTTCAGTTCTGTTCTGGGAAGGGGAAACAGTCTGAACCACAGACAGGGCGAGAAAATACACTTTAGGGCATCACTGTGAACGGTCTCGTGTGAATGAATGAGCAGCTTTTGTACAGATCCAGATCAAACAAACCACAGAGCAGAAGTGAGCGGGCGTGGGACTGTGCTCTGCTGTGGGTGGTGCATCCGGACGGCACACGAACATGTTAAGCATTTATCATCCTCAGTGTTGGGAGTAACGCGTTATAAAAGTAACGAATTACAGTAATGCATTACTTTTTGCTGTAACGCAGTAATGTAAGGCATTACAGGGGAAAAAATAGTAATATTTTACTCGGTACAAATGTGAGTAACGCGCGTTACAATGTTTTGTTTTTTTTTTTAATCTGGATTGAAGTGGTGGTTTTTTCTTCATACAAATTCGCTAAAATCACCTCGATATCAGCAGCGGTGAAACGCCGGAGATGCGCCCTCATATAGACCTTCAGGTAACCGCGGGCGAAAGGACTGACAAAGAACTCCACGCTGTTTAGACCTGGTTTAGACCTGGGTCAGTTCTAGTTTAGACCTGGTTTACACTCGTCCCTCCCTCTATCGCAGTTCACTTTTCGCGGTCTCGCTGTTTCGCAGATTTTTTATTTTTTTTTTTGTGTGCAATTTTGCATGCCCTTTTTTTTTTTTTTTTTTTTTACATTGTATGAATGTGTATTGCGTTCCTCCCGCTGCGTCCTGACTGGCCAAGGGACTCCTGTCTCCTGTCAGTACAGTACAGAATGTGTCCAGCTGCCAAATTTAAATACATGTTCAGTCTCTAGCAGTGTGATTCTGAAGTGCTGTACGGTTGCAAGTTTTCTCCCCGACGAAACCCACAACGTCGACGAAACGTTCTGCACCGACAAAGGCTCCTGCGCTCGCACCCAAAAGGCAGAGGAAGATGCAAACATCACACAAAAAGTTGGACTTCTGGACACGCTGAAGGAAGGTAGAAGTTACGCGCTGTAACAGACTCTTGCACCGGCTCGGGTCCCTGCAAATAGTTGCTGAAATCAGGGCCGTGAGCCCGAGCAGCAGGATGTCTGTAAAGAGCGATCGGGTGACAGCCGCTCTTACCTCCGTGAGGTGCGGAGCAGAGCCGCTCCTTTCTCCTGCGTCACCTTCAAGCCCGTCCTGACAGTGAGTCCTGTTTTAGTCCTAGTTCAGACCTGGTTTAGTCCTGGTTCAGTCCATATACAGCGCAAAAGTTATTTTGGTGAGAGTAACTTAAAGTAATGCAATAGTAATGTAATGCCTTACATTTTAAATGCAGTAATATTGTAATGTAACGAATTACTTTGAAATGACAGTAATGGGTAATAAATAACGCATTACAGTTTCAAAGTAACTTGCCCAACAGTGATCATCCTAATATATTTCCAAATAAAAGAAGTCGTTGCATGTTGTTTTTCACTGAACTCATTTGATATTTATTTTTACGATTCTGGTATTCACTGAATGCAACACGCCACGCCCTCGATCTGCTCCGCTCCACCTGATACCCAGGCTCGGCACACCGACTGTTTAGAGCTCCATGCCCGCCCTAAACTTGCACTAGTGCTGAGATCAGGGGCGCGATAGGGACACATGAGTTCTTAAGGAAGCAGGACGAACCAGATTCTCTTCCTGACAGATTTGCATCATTGGCTCCACTCTGTTCTGAAGCACAAGTTTGAATAGGACTTCATGTTATTGTTCACTGATCAGCAGTAGTATGTTGTTAAGGGAACTGCGTGTATATTTTGGTTTTAAATGTAATAAATGTGACTTTAAATGTGTCCCTAAATATGAGGTGGGTCTCCAGCCTGTAGCTCAGGAGCTCTCCAACCCCATCCAAGTGACTCACCGAGGGATTTCTGAATCATATGTATTATGCTGGATAACTGAAAATGAATTAATTATGTGACTATTTATTATTACACTTCTCCTTTAAAACGGTTTTCCTTTAACATGAGTTCAGGTGGGTGTGATTGACAGGTGGACTAGCCAATCAGGGACAGACATATTCTGTCTATCGAAACAAATATGGTTTGCTTGTGCGGAAGTGTGTTTGTAAATGATGTGTGACCAGTAAGTTCCTTTTTTCACGAGTCACTGAAATAAACAAATCTGATGGATGATGATATTTGGTTCTGACTGAGGGGTCAGTCCACCTCAGTTCACACAATGAGTTAAACCCTACTTCCTCAAATTTTGATCAAACTTGGTAGGTAAATCAGAGCCAGAAAAGCCAAAATTTCACATTTTAGTTTGATATTTGGCATGTCTTAAGATGGGGGTAAGTCAACTTCTAGGAAAAATGAATTAATTACGTGACTATTAGTATTAGTGTCTCACTCTGTGCACTAATAAATGGATAATGGTTTATGTCTGGTAGGCTTGCCCTCTTTCTTATATCCCCATTTTAATCCTCAGAACAGTGAAAATGTCAAATGTGTCGCATAAACGAGTTTCTTTCCTTTAAACAAACAACAAAACTGTAGCTGTAACAAAAATAGTTTAGTAAAATATAGAGGTGTAACGATATCGAAGTCTCACGGTATGAGACTCACAGTACGACATTTATTGCGATATCATGGGAAAGCTCACGATATAGAGGAGAGGCTCAGGATTAGGGATGTAACAATATCCAAAACTCAAGGTACGATATTTATTGCGATATTTTTTGGAGATAAACAAAACTGTAAATAGCGACTTTTTCCTTTTAAAATGCCTTGACAAGATTTAATCCAAAGAACGAAGACTTAAAAGTGCTTAGAACTGTTATTTCTTCTTGTAGTCTGCGCTGAAATGGAGCAAAGGATCATGGTCTATGTAGTTCCCTCTGTCTTTAAGCTATTGCTGCACCATAACTCTCAGTTTAAGCAAAGAGACTTGTTATTCGATATATTGTGATGGTCCATAATGTTGTTGTGAGAACTTTGACGATACGATATCACGATATTCCGGTTATTGTTACATCTCCAGTAAAATATACCCCAAAAAATACTCTTCGTGATATATTGATACAGCAGCCCACGATATCAATACTGTATCATAACATAAAGCGATAGTATATATTGATATTTTGATATTTTTGCAAACTCCTATGATTTTTATGGTTTTGCTTTTATTTAGCTTTTTCTGTTTTGTTTTAGGACTGGTACGACCAAATTTTAGCAATTTACCTTTTTGTTGTCTTAATTTTATGATCTCTGTGCAGCACTTTGGAAACTGCTGTGCTTTAGAAATAAATTAGATTTGGATTTTGAGGAGCCAGAGGTGCAGATTGGCAGCTTCACTTCCATTTGTCAGTCAGTAATGGTTATAAAAGTAACTCAGTATGAAGTATGAAGTATGAAGTGAGAGAATAAATGATGTGTGAAGCTTCCTTTGAGTGGCCAAACAAAAAAGTTAATCTCTTTATTGTTGTCTTTGTGCTGCATCTTTGGATGTTTAGAAAAGCACTATATACATTATTATTATTTTAATTATTATTCATATAAATCATTCTGTCTCCGTGACTGAACAGCAGGTGTTTTGTGCTCCAAAGGGTGAATAAACTCTCTAATCCATTAATCTGATGTTATTACACGGTCTTTGTCTGCGGTTCACAACACACTTCTCCTTTAACATGAGTTCAGGTGGGTGTGATTGACAGGTGGATTAGCCAATCAGGGACAGACATGTTCTGTCTATCGAAACAACTATGGTTTGCTTGTGCGGAAGTGTGA
Organism: Boleophthalmus pectinirostris; assembly: GCF_026225935.1. NCBI lineage: Eukaryota > Metazoa > Chordata > Actinopteri > Gobiiformes > Gobiidae > Boleophthalmus > Boleophthalmus pectinirostris. The sequence goes on from NW_026571140.1 coordinate 38,103,416, forward strand.
TTTGTTTGTAAATGATGTGTGACCAGTAAGTTCCTTTTTTCACGAGTCACTGAAAAAACAAATCTGATGGATGATGATATTTGGTTCTGACTGAGGGGTCAGTCCACCTCAGTTCACACAATGAGTTAAACCCTACTTCCTCAAATTTTGATCAAACTTGGTAGGTAAATCAGAGCCAGAAAAGCCAAAATTTCACATTTTAGTTTGATATTTGGCATGTCTTAAGATGGGGGTAAGTCAACTTCTAGGTAAATTTGTGTGGAAAAAATAAATAAATAAAAACTCCAGATATATTATGTGGCCATACGGGCTTGTTAAAGCCTGATCCCGTCAGATCTCAGAAGCTCAGTCGGGTCTGGTCAGTACTTGGACGCGAGACCACTGGGAAAATCAGGTGCCACAGTGGGGCAGCAGTTGTAAAAAAAACTGTTGTTGTTTCCTTAATCAAGACTTCACCCTCATTGCCTAGTATGAGAGTGGTGTGTGTGTGAGTGATGGTGGTGGTTGGAGGGGCCGATTGCGCAGATTGGCAGCCTCGCTTCCGTCAGTCTGACCCAGGGCAGCTGTGGCTACAGTAGTGGCTTACCACCATGGGGTCTGGAGTGAATGAATAATGCTCTGTAAAGTGTCTGAGTGTCCAAAAAAGCGTTAAATAACAATAATGCATTATTATTATATTGTCTTCGCAACAATTCCCGAGAATGAGGATTTAAAGCAGTAACAAAGAGAATGTTTGGTGAATTTTATCAAGGGGAAAGACGTTATTGTCCTTCTTCCTATAAGATTTGGGAAAAGCTTAATATACCAGTGTGTGTGTGTATATATATATATACATATATACACACACACACACACACACACACACCAGTCATCACCAAATACCAACCACTGGTTAAAAAAAAGAAGTACCCGCCTACCATTGAGCGAACAAATCTTAATGCTGCGAGGTCAGAGATGAATCAGGTTAAGTCTTCACTGCATTTTAGTAAAATAAGTAGTCTAAGCTGTCATAGACCATGTAAATGATCCTTTTTCTTATGATCCTTTCTCTTACAGATACTTGGAGGCGTACTTGAAAAACTTCATCATCTCAGCAGAAAAACACTTCATGATCGGGATTCCACTGACTTACTACATATTCACGGACACTCCCGAAGACGTCCCTGAGTTCGTCCTGGGTCCTGACCGCACCATGAAAGTCCTGTACACCCAGGGCCACTCCCGATGGCAAGACATCTCCATGATGCGAATGAAAACTCTATCCCAGATTATCGACAAGGAGATCAGCTACAAACACCCGTACGTCTTCTGCCTGGACGTGGACAGCATTTTCGAAGCCCGGTTCGGAACGGAGGCGCTGGGCGAGTCCGTGACGGTTCTGCATTCTTATTACTACACCGTAAAACAAGAGGCTTTCACGTACGATCGAAACCCAAAGTCGAAAGCGTACATGGAGACTGGAGACTACTACTACCACGCTGCGTTGTTTGGAGGCACCTGGCCCAACGTCAAAGCTCTGGTGGAATACTGCTACAACGGCATCATGGAGGATAAGAAGAACAACGTGGAGGCGCTCTGGCACGACGAAAGCCATTTGAACAAGTACTTCTGGCTCCACAAACCCACCAAGCTGCTCTCTCCAGAATACTCCTGGGACGCGATCTCGTTAAAAGACAGAAAGGACATCCACGTGGCCAGAATGATCTGGGCCAAGAAGCGCTACGATGTTCTGAGAGGATAGTCGATACCTTGCAGCTCGATATTCCCTGGGGGTGTGATGCTAACTGGAGGCACTGCTCTGTCTGAAGCGCCGTTACTCAAGTTAGACTTTAATCTTAACCAAATCTGAGCATAAAGAACTGATTTACCTGGAACTACAAGTGAGATGGTTTGTGCTGTTAAACAAGACTCTCACATAACTTGGCCAACAGTTTTTCAGTTAGTCACTCTCTCTTTTTTTTTTTTATTTTTTTATCAAACTCATGAAAAATCCAATCCATGACAAAGGAAAAATTCAATTTGTCTACTGGACAAAAGACCCCACACTCTAGACCTAAATAACTAACATAAAATGTAAACAAGTAGGTGTGTTAGTTTCAGAGTAGTTTCAGTGTAGTTAGCTCCTCCCTTCAGGCAGATATAAGAAAGTGTCCACCAGCATTTTGACCAGAACTGAAGAAGCAGCTTGGATGAGCTGAGAAACATATTCGACCAAATAAACTTTTGTCCAGTTGACAAATTGAATTTCTCTTTTGCCTTTAATCAAACTCCAAAACAAGATCATGAACACCACTCACAGGCTCTTAAAAATGTGTTATGACCTAAATCAAATTTTTTTCGATCTTTTAATGACAGTCTGAACAACACAGACTGTGCTCCTAAAACTGATACATATCCGATCTTTTGACATGCGACTTCAGTCTGAACGGCCAAAGCGCATTCATCCACCTACACGTCAGGCTCAGAGTCTCGTCAACGGAGGGAAAGTGAGGTTAGTGAGTTTATTAATATTTGGGGGGATCGCTGTATTCAGGACAAATTGGAGCGGTCTTATCAGAACCAGGCAGTTTTAGAAATGTATGCCAAAGAAATGTCCGAGCGAGGCTACAGGCGGTCCCGGCTCCAGTGTCGATGAAAAATAAAGAGCCTGCGAGACAAATCCAAGGAGGCTAAAGACTCAAACAAACGAAGCGGCCGTGGACGTGTAACCTGGACCGTATTTTGGGAGACAAGCCCAATGTTTAGGCGACTTCTGTAAACACTGAGCACCTCCAATGCGCATGCGGGACACTTTTGGACCATTTAAAGTTCACTCTGGAGATCACATACAAGTCGCCTTTAATTGGAAACGTGAACGACCTCGCAAAAAAAATCAGATTTCACCAAAAAACCCCGAATTGAGCATTAATCCCTGCAGTCTGAACGTAGCCTAAGTGCATTTGTGTCACCATGGTAACTGCTGAACAACTGCTATAGACATGCAGCAAACCCCCAGCGCGATGCCACTGCGAAGTATCAGTAGCTTTAAATTGGAACTAAACCTGGACTAGACCAACACCAAACCAAGTCTACAGCTTAGGTGCAAGACTAAACTGGGATCAAACCTGGATACAATGTGAATACAACTGAATACCAAAGAATATGGGCATTTGTAATTTGAAAACTACTATTATTAGAACTTTTCCCATTACAATAACCAGATATATTTTTGCGATTCATTAAACAAGTGCTATAAAATGTCTATCATTGTCTTGGTTGAGGTTCAAGTACAAATAAATTCGATCTGACTGTGAAATTAACAAAAACTGTGCAGAAATATCCCTGTTTAAATTGCACAGCAAGTTTTGTCTATTTTTATTTTGAAATGACAATTTGTTTCATCAGATTTTGAGTTTTAAATACTGTTGAATTTCTCACTTGGAATTTTTTTTAACTCTGAGAAAACATGTTTGAATAATTTTTTATTTTGAATATTGATTTTGAGCTTTTTTAGTCTACATTTTTAAAGTGTATTACAAATTCGCCTTTTAAATGTTCAGCACAGATAGTTTCAAGTCCTGAAATACAACAAAGTGTAAAAAATTTGAGGTCTTGAAAATATCTGTGTTGAATATTTAAAAGGTGAATTTTTTATACATATTGAAAAAGTATATTTAACATTTCAGCAACTAAAATTCAGTTGCTCATTGAAATTGACTCGTTTGTCTACTTTTATTTTGAAATTAGCAATTTTTGTAAGCTTTTTATTACTCAACAAAATATACTATAACAACAACAACACCAATGTACAACAACCTATTGTCTTGTGTGACAATACATGCATCATGAATTTCGGACTTTCGGTCATTATGTAATACATACTGGGAAGGATTTTCCGAAAACCTTTGGCTGCCTAAGAAATCATCCAGAGTTTGCAGTGAATATTTTGTATGTGGAGCACTCAACCTCGATTACAAATTTAAAAAGTCAACGCCAAAGCGAAAGGCAGCAGCTGTTCACCAAGAAACACCTTCCACTGCAAAGAGACCAAGACGTGATGTTGTTTTAAAACCACAAGAACAAGAAAGTGCAGCTCAGTCTGTTTGTCTTATGTGCCTCTCGATTAATAAACGGGATCCTGCTTTGATATCGCTCCACATACAAAATGTTCACTGCAAACTCTGGATTATTTCTTATGGTTTCCTTTTTGGTCCTTCCTGTGGATCAATCCTGTCCATCGCCTTCACCTTTCACTATTTTTCAATTCCGTTGGGAAGAGAAACAGTTTGAACAGAGGTTTGCAGTCACACACATCTGATTCACTTTTGCATTTATGGAGTTCGCAAACTTCCGAAGCCCATTTCTCGAGCCGTTTTCCACTGATAGGATCCAACAATCACACAATTACGATGTCCGAATCCCAAAAACTAAAATATGACAATATCAGAACCAGAAACAAAAGTGATATGGTTCAAAAGACTTGAAAAGATCGACTTTGTCAATAGACGCATCCCACTGGGAAAACAAACATGGCGATTTGATGCTCACTTTTTCAGAAAATCCTTTCCAGTCTGTATTGCGCAATGACCGGAAGTTCAAAATTCATGATGGATGCATAGGACGTATTTAAATATTATTTAAAATCGAAGTATTTAAAATCAGAAGATCTTTATTTCCAGGAATGTTCCCAAATTGCAGTTTTCCAGATTCAAACAAGTCATTCCTAAACTTTTGAAAGTTTCACCAACATTATTTTACCTTATTATTATTGTTTTTATTATATTTTTTTTTCTGTGTCCCTTCTCAAAAATCTTTTAGCAACTTTTACATTAAACTACCTTAAAATACATCAAATAAAGTGAGTAAAATGATATATTAACTGTTAATGTTACAAAACAGAGAGAATATAAGGTTGAACTGTGAAAAACGACGTACCTCTTGTGTTTAGGCCTATTATATTGAAGCCTTATCATATTTAAATCAAAGCGTGTATCTGTGTCCATTGGGTATTTGAACTGTAAATGTTACTTTTTTTCTAACCAGCATGTGACATAAAGTAGCCAACAAACTATATTTCATTTTATTTTCTATTTCGAGAGTCGTTGTGTTTGTCGTATATGAAGAATGTGAATAAATATGTTTGTTAAAGTCTCTGTCAAAGACCAACTTTTATGTCTTTTATTTTAGTTTAAACGTGCACTGTGTGACTTTTCTGTAGTGTGACACAAGTTTGTTTCCATGGAGATGTTATTGCTTTGCCTGAAATGTTTCCCAGTATGGCATTAAACTCATCCATGTCCAGTGTTGGGAAGGTGACTTTTAAAATGTAATCCCCTACAGATTACAGATTACACACCCCAAAATGTAGTTTGTAACGTAATCCATTAAATTACTTAAAGTGAGTAACGTAATCTGATTACTTTGGATTACTTGATATTGTCATGCTTTTTTAAACGACATGAATGTAGCAACCACATCCTGAAAATTCTTGTTTGTTGTCTTCAAATTGTCTGAGCCCAAGTCTCCATGAATAAACAACTGTTTACTGTAGAGAAACAAAGACCACGAGATCTGAATATAAGAGGTTTTGTCTGTTAAAAGACAGTAACAAGATCAGCTTTTCCTTCACCAGATTAAAAAATATTATTGATAGAGAAATAATTTTTTATATGAGATCACCTTAAATTATGTCAACCTACTGTTAGGTGTCATGTTGTTTGACCTGGTTTAGTCCTGGTTTAGTCCTGATTTTAGACTTGGTTTAGACCAGGTCTAGACCAGGTCTAGACCAGGTCTTTAGTTCTGGTTTAGTCGTGGTTTAGTCGTAGTTTAAACCCGGTTCAGTCCTGCTTTAGTCCTGGTTTAGTCCTGGATTAGTCCTGGTTTAGTCCCGGTTTAGTCCTGGTTTAGTCCTGGTGTTAGTTCTGGTTTAGAGGCGCACAGGAGGAAGCGCGGTTTACGCGAGAAAACACGGTCCACACGCGGCGCACGAGACGTCGGTGTCCGCGCAGTAACTACGGAAGGAGACGTGGTCCGCGGGTTCTCAGGTTGATGACGATGATGAAGGTGTGTGTTTGTGTGTGTTGTGTTTGTGTGTGTTTGTGTGTGTGTGTGTGTGTTTGTGTGTGTTTGTGTATAGGACAGTAGTACAGATATTATGAGTCTATGCAGGTTGTTTTCACCAGTGCCAGTAGCTCCTGTTTCACATTTAAGTTGTAGGCGATTTTATATTTGTTTTATATATATATATTATATATATATATATATATATATATATATATATATATATATATATATATATATATATATATATATATATATATATTTATCTCACATCGGGAGAAGAATTTCCAAGACACAAATGCGTTTTTACCAATGCACTGCTGCTTCCACTGTGTGACTGACACCGCCAACTTTAACATGACGTTTACATCGGTCTTATTGCGCGCGTTCTGTTTGGGTTTCCGGCAATGAGTGGAATTACCGAAATAAAAAAATAAATAAATGGGATGTAGCACAAAATGTGAAAACAGGAAAATACCGCCTTGTAATCCACTTATTTCAGCAAAGTAACTGTAATCCAATTACCACTCATTGAAACAGTAACTGTAACGGAATACAGTTACTCACAATTTGTACTCTGATTACGTAACGGCGGTACATGTAATCCGTTACTCCCCAACACTGTCCATGTCGCATTTATTCAATTACAATCAGGTGTTTTACTGCTCAAAAATCTGACCTGTAACGCGGCCTTGGAGGAAATAGGTAAGTTTAATGTCATACTGCGGGACATTCTGGACAAATTAATAACATTTCCATGAAGACAAGCAGGTGTGGGACCCCCTTCCAAAAAGTTACACATTGCATCTTTAATGTTTTGATTAAAAATACACAAATACACTAATATACTTCTGTTTTGTCGCTGAGATTTCACAATGTTAAAGTGTGACAGCTCCCCCTAGTGTTCATGTTAGAATAAAACAACTAAACTAAAAGTATCAAATTCACTTTATTTCCACAGCACATTTTTAAAGTTCTCAAAATGCTGCACAGAGTAAGACAAAATCAAACTCACTTCAATCTTGCATTTTCTTACATAATACACGCCTGCATTAGATATATACTGTTTGGATTTGTTTCAAACTTTAGATAAAAACTCTCTTGAAAAGTTGGGATGAAGGTCTTAGAATTTGTGAACTGGAGAAAATATAAAAAATATTAAGATGGGTAGCCTATGACTCTGATTTCCCTCCAAATACTCATGATAATCGGTTCAAAACATGGATATCAAAGGGTCTGATGTCATATTACGCTTTCATCCACAAGGGGGAGGCTTTGAAAAATTAAGGGGAAAAAAGTGATTAGATCAGGAAGACTTTTACAGATATTTACAGACCAAAACATGAAAGGTATATTGGAAAACGACGATTTGGGATTCATACTGACCTTTTTAACATGAACAAAATCAATGTCTCAGAGTAATATAATATCTAAACTGCATAAAGCAATTCAACAAGGTAAAGAAAGTAATACAGAATACATTAAGAAAAGGTGGGAAATGGAAGTTAATCTGAACATTTCAAGTGAAAGTTGGGAAAGAATCTGTCAATTACAATGGAAGACAACATTATCTAATACATGGCGAGTGTTTGGATGGAAGAATATTGTCAGGTTTTTTATCACACTTGATATCACATGTTTGATGTGATCAAAAGGGGGAGAACTGTGGGAAATATTATGTGTTGATCATGCTGATTCACCCAATATTTTGTACCTTGGAATGACAACAGGATGAAAAACGCATATGTTTATCTATAGTTCTATAAAAGACATGTTTTTCTGTACTTTGAGATGCCACGAAGCAGAAAACTGATGTATGTATCATGTACCCACCCATGATAAAGTGGACTGGGTCAGCATTATTGTTCATTTTCTTGCTGTTTATGCTAAATCAACAAGTTAATGTTTTGTCAGATGTGTGGTATAAAGCGACCCCTCATTGTGAGTTGGGCAGAGGCGTCGTTCCGGGGTGACAGCTGTACTTGGTAATCAAAACTGAATCCCTCTCAATGGAAAATGCAGAAATAAAGTGGCCTGCTTTCTCGGACGCTTCCATCTTTTGTGCTTCTTTCTAGGACACGCACTGAATCTTCCGAAAAACCCACACACCCATTCAAAAAAGACACCAAGGGAACGGGGATTCGTGTTGGAGGCTCTGTGGCTCATCTGGGGCGAACCACTGTCATATTTTTTGGGATTGCGCTATTCTGAAATTTTCATCTAAACCATGTTTTTGGATCTAAGTCGATGTTTACCTGTGCGTGTTTGTACTTGGGAGATGTTACAAAAAAATGGCCGAGGGTGGATCCTCCGTCAATAGAGGAGTGGATAGAAATAGTCTTTGAAAATGTATGTGATGGAAAAGCTGTCTTTCACCCTCCGGAACCAAAGGGACTTATTTTATGAAACATGGACGAAATGGACTGAGTATGTGAAACTTATCAGATCAGACTTTATCTGAAAATTAATAGCGTAAACACATCTTGATTGATATTTCACTGAACGATTGTAACGGCACTCTTCTCTTCTGTGTATGTTTTTTTATGTTTGTTTAGTTTTTTGTTTTGTTTTGTATAATTGAAAAAAAAAAAAAAAAAAAAAAAAAAATGTAGATAAAAACCAAAGAGCCGCCATCGCTGTATTATTTTGAACAAACACAACACATTAGGCTTGGAAAACATGATTAAACTTGCAGACTCTACTCTTGTGTACACAGTTTTACAGTGGTCTGGCCCCTGTCCCACTACGAGAATTTGATAAAAGAAAATCACAATATTATTCTTAGGGGTGTCAAATTATCGCGTTAATTGCGATTAATTAATTACAGTCATATTTAGCGCGTTATGTTTTTTAATCGCGTTAATCTCATTTTTAATCTCTAACTTTACTGTTTCTGTATGCGAGTTGCTTTATTATAAAATCTGTTTTTATGTGTTGTTGGGACAACAACAACACACACACACAAAAAAACACATTTATAATTTTTTTAATTTCGGTAATTCCACTCATTGCCGGAAACCCACACAAAACACGCGCAGTAAGAGCGATGTAAACGTCATGTTCACGTTGGCGGCGTCAGTCGCACAATGGACGAGGTGGAAGAGCCAGTAGAACAGAGTCAGCAGTGCACAGGGAAAAACACATTTGTGTCTTGGAAATTATTCTCCCGACGTGAAATATAAAAGAAAATAACAAATATAAAATCGCCTACAACTTAAATGTCACTGGTGAAAACAACCTGCATAGACTCATGATGTCTGCACTACTGTCCTATACCTGCCACATGAGGGGACACGCACACAAACACACACACAAACACACACAAACACACACAAACACAAACACACAAACACACACAAACACAAACACACACAAATACACACAAACAAACACACACCTTCATCATCGTCATTAACCTGAGAACGCACGGACCACGTTTCCTTCCGTAGTTACTGCACCGACACCGACGTGCTCCTGTGCACCGCATACGTTTTCTCACGTACACAGTGTAAACCGCGCTTCCTCCTGTGCGCCTCTAAACCAGAACTAACACCAAGACTAAAACCGGGACTAACCCAGTCCAGGACTAAACCAGGTCTAAACCAGGACTAAACCAGAACTAAAACCAGGACTAAAACCAGAACTAAAACCAGGACTAAACCAGGACTAAACCAGAATTAACACCAGGACTAAAACCAGGACTAACCCATTTCAGGCCTAAACTAGGACTAAAGTAGGACTAAAGCAGGTCTAAACCAGGTCTAAACCAGGACTAAAACCAGTGATCTCATATATAAAGCATTTCTCTATCAATAATATTTTTAATATGGTTAAGGAAAGACTGGACTTTTTATTGTCTTTAAGTCGACAAAAGTTATTATGTTCAGATTTCCTCGTCTTTGCTACTTTACAGCAAACAGTTTCTTATTCATGGAGACTTGGGCTCAACAGCCAAATTGGAGAGATTTGTTAAACAATAAATGACTTTATAAAGTCACTTTTTTTTTGTTCTATATCAGTCTTTTGATCTGCCACAATAATGTAATAATGAATTTAAATGAAAATACCTCAAATTGAAGCTTTTCTCAGCAATTTTTAGGTGAGATTAAAAAGAGATTAATTAGATTAATTAATTACAGATCATAATTAATTAATCTCTCAATTTTTTTAATCGCATGACAGCACTAATTATTCTCTTTCCGCTCTTCTCAAACTGTTCGTGAGCTTCCTACACTCAGCTCCTTCTCTGGTCAACTTCAATCGTGGCTACTGGACAATCAGATCTGTCCACACAAATGAACTTCAAACAGGATAAGGTTTGTTTATAGACCCGTAAATAGATGTTAATTCTGTGCATGTGCAAGTAATGAGATAGTCTGACATGTACATTTTAACGCCAATGTCGTATCAGTCTGAGCTCTTTTTGTTTATTTTTTATTTTGAAATGAGCTCTTTTTTAAATCAAAGGATAACAAACAAGATTTATAGTTTTTCTCCGTTGGTTTGGCTCATTTCTTGAAACAAAATTGACATTCTTAAACCTATAAGATCATTTGGCCAAACAGTCTGATAGTTCTGTCCAATATTACAGCTCATCAGCAAAAGCTCATATCTCTCCCAAAACTGTTCACACGAGCTTCAAAGCAGATTCCTTTCTCAAATAAAGAGTCAGGACCATCAAAATTGCAAAGATCCTTCTCAGTTGCTTTGGCTCTTTTGCATTCACTTAGTGCTTTTGTCAAAATAACCTGGATTCACTGGTCGCAGTCGTCAGAGAGAGGGAAGAAACGACTCAAATGTCTCAACCATCCCCTCCTCTGTGATGTCCTCACACACAGCATCTGTTCCATGGAGCAGGGACCTATAGTCTTGAGCCCAATGTTCATACACTCTCCACCTCCAAGCGGAAAGAACTCAATCAGACTGAGGAAAAGAGAGTACAGCGGTAGAAGCTCCATGAGCATGAACCAGACCTGAAGAATGAGCCACGGTGGAAATTCACATTGTTCCATACGGTCACATAGAGTGACAGGAAGTTCTAATTTCACCTGACTGTCAATTACTGTCATGAATTTATCAAATGTTCCCAAAAAAAAATGCATATATGGTGTTCATGGTGTCATGTTCTTGACTGATTTTGACAGTTGAACAGACTATTGTGCACATGATGATTTAGACAGTGAAATCAGTCTGACATGTTTTGGAGCTTGGAGTTTAGATCAGCAAAATCGATTTATTTGAAAAATGTGCTAAACATGGACTCATTGTGGAAACTGTTCTACACTTCTACAGAACCATGTGCAAAGATGCACTGAGACACTTGAGACAAACACTAAGACATTTGCAATTTGATTAAATCAATGAGAAATGACATTCTGTTGTGAACGACTGCAGGATGGTTTAGAGATTTGTCCATGTTGTTTTGAGAATGTCACATCTGTTTCAAGAAATGAGCCAAACCAGTGGAGAAAAACTGTAAATATGCTATTCAATATTTAAATGATGTCATGAGATCAAACAGAATTGGATTCGCAATGTATTAATTTAAACATTAACATTTATGTTGTTTTGTGAGGAAGAACATTTTATTTTTATTTTTTGTTTGTTTTAATTTATATATTTAATTTCAAGTACTTGTACACTTAACATCACATCTGGACTGCACCACTCTGTGACGTACACCAGGGGGCAGTGTAAGATCAGAGGTGATCACTTCAAGGAGACGACAACAGGCCTCATTCATAAAAACACTTCATGGTACAGAGGAGAGAGAAAGTGAATATATGGTACAGATTGTGGAAAAGTCTGTATCAGTCTTTAGAAATTTGCTTTTGATTCATATTTTATATAATAATACAGACATTTCCACAGTCTTTATCTTCACTAGTTTTGCAGAGTTTTGCTAAAGCTGCCGTCAGCTGAGTGGAAATGACATCATATAATTTCCACAAAAATAATAATCAATAATTTTTTAAAATATACTCGCACAAATGAAAACTGTCACGAACAAACGGACTGCAAATGTTTTCTGCCTGTTTTGAGGCTGTTTAACATTTTGAGGAGCTGGATGACGTCATCGCCCAAAAATAAAATTGCTAATATTTTGAGAACCACAATAGCACAAATGAAAGTTTTTGCAGCACAAAACAACACAAACGACTGACCGCATTTTGGGACGTTTTAAAGTATTTTTAAGCTAAAGGTGTCGTTAATATCTCAAAAATTTAAATCAAATCAAATCAAAGTTTATTTATAAAGCATTCTTCATACAAAAATGTAACACAAAGTGCTTTACAGTGATTAAAAACAATCCCACATTTCCTTCCACACACCCACCAACCCCCAGAGCTGAACGACTCCACACAACCAAACAACCCAGACACACACACACACACACACACACACACACACACACACACACAATACGCACAAACACACACACACACACACACACACACATACGCACAAACATGCTGAAATACATAAAACCGCACACACTGTATTTTCCGGACTAAGTTGCTCCGGAGTATAAGTTGAACCAGCCAAAAAATGCGCAATGAAGAAGAAAAAAACATATATAACTTGCACTTTTTGGGGGGAAATTTATTTTATAAAATCAGAGACCAGGAACCGACGTTTCATCTTGAAAATCAAGTTCTAGTAAAAACAATAGAACAGAGAACAACAGACTGAAAAGGCATAAATATGTCAACATAATGTATTAACAGTTATTCAGATAATTATATCATAAACAACAGAACAGAACAAGTTCACCAAACTCATGATCTCACTCCAAATCACTAAATCCATTCAATTCTTCATCCTCGGTGTCACTTCTGATCAACCTGTGGAGATAAACCATAGATCCATGAGGTAAACAGAGCGCCGCTTCCTCTTCTGTGTCGCTGTCGACAAACTCAACATCAGTCCCAGTTAGAATTATTCCGGGTCTTTCTGAATCTTGACAGGATGGTTTCAGTGTCATTGAAGTTCAAGCTTTGTCGATTCATCCGGTGACTTCCAGGAAAGTTACGTGGCGCATCCTCTGGGTTCCAGTGAAGCTGTGTTCTTCATTCCCGCTTTCCCTCACAGGTTTCTCGCTCACTCCAAACTTTCTTTCTGTTGCTCGATTACAGTTTTCAGCTGCATATTTCACTATTTGCAGCAGAACAACGGCTTTTTCTACAGGAGGCATGCGCAGTAGAGTGCAAAGTGACAGCGGTACAGGAGTAATAGACACTGACACACAAGCCTCTCACGACTGTCAGTCTGAAAATTTTAATATATAAGTCTCATCAGAGTCGCAGGAAACACCCAAACCGTGAAAAAAAGTGCAAATTATCGGTTGTAAAATGTGACGCTGAATACAGGCGAACCAATTGAGAAAGCAACATTAGGAGCAGAGAGACGTTCACCACCACCAGGAACCACCACAGGGCCCAGGGGAGAGACGAAGCCCAAAGCACCAACCCTGCACCAGGAGCCCACACGACAGCCGCAGCCGACCTCCGCTCCTGATGCAGAGGAAACACTGGAAATCCTAAATAAATAATAAAATGTGTACAACAGAAGCAAGTAAAAGTGTAAGATTTCAGTCAAAAGCTAAACTAAAAAGGTGGGTCTTGAGTCTAGTCCTAAAAACATGAACGTTCTCCTTGGCCCTGAGCTCCTCCGGCTGCGGTTCCATAGACGGGGGCCGTAGAACCGGAAAGACGCCGCTCCGTGAGGGTGTGTCCAGACTTTGGGAATGACCAGGAGCCTCATGGGGTAAAAGCAGTTCTGAAAAATCCGTGTATCATTCGTTCATTCGTTTTTCAATATAAAACCAACAACAGTTTTCTTCATTATTTGTCTCCAAAACCAAAATGAAAAAACAGATAATGATTCGTTTTTTCAGTTTTCGATTTTGTTTTTAAATGAAAAATGGAAAAAAAAACGGATAATGAGCGTTTCCCGTTTACGTGACTGCGATGCCGGACTGAACCAGGACTGATCCAGGTCCGGGACCAGACCGAGACTGACACCGGGACCAGAGCGAGACCAGAGTGGGACTGAGACCGGGGACCAGACCAGGACCAGGCCGGCCTGGTCTCGGTCTAAGTCCAGGTCTCAGTCTTGGTCTGGTCCTGGTCTGGTCCCGGCCTGGTCCCGGTCTGGTCTGGTCTCAGGTCTTGGTCTTCTGGTCCCGGTCTGGTCTCGGTCTCGGTCTCGTCGGTCTGGTCTGGTCTGGTCCGGTCTGGTCCGGTCTGGTCCGGTCTGGTCTCGGTCTCAGTCTCAGTCCTGGTCGGTCTGGTCCCGGTCTGGTCCCGGTCTGGTCTCGGTCTGGTCCGGTCTGGTCTCAGGTCTGGTCCTCTGGTCTGGTCCCGGTCTGGTCCCGGTCTGGTCTCGGTCTGGTCTGGTCTGGTCTCGGTCTGGTCTCGGTCTGGTCCTCAGTCTCAGTCTGGTCCCGGTCTGGTCTCGGTCTCAGTCATGGTCTGGTCCCAGTTTGGTCTCGGTCTCAGTCTCGGTCTGGTCCCGCTCTGGTCCCGGTCTGGTCTCGGTCTGGTCCCGGTCTGGTCCCGGTCTGTTCCCGGTCTGGTCTCGGTCTCAGTCTCGGTCTGGTCCCGGTCTGGTCTCGGTCTCAGTATCATTCTGGTCCCGGACTGGTCTCAGTCTCAGTCTCGGTCTGGTCCCGGTCTAGTCTCGGTCTTAGTCTCGGCCTCAGTCTCGGTCTGGTCCCGGTCTGGTCCCGGTCTTAGTCCCGGCCTCAGTCTCGGTCTGGTCCCGGTCTGGTCTCGGCCTCAGTCTCGGTCCGGTCCGGTCCCGGTCTGGTCTTGGTCTTAGACCCTAGACCAGAAAAGTTGCACCTTTAATTTTCCAATACATTTTGACTGAAAGTTACGACCCCGTCACCTGCAGTTTTTGGGGTTTTGACAGCGACATCAACACAAGCCGCCCCATGTGAGTCAGAGGTGAGGCCGGGGCGAGACCAGCACCTGTTCACTAAAGAAAACACCACGTCAGAGAGAAAAAAAAGGGTTTCAACCAAGAGGCCATTGATTCAGCTCGGAGAGTGAGAGGCTCCTGCGCGCAACAAACCAGCTATGTAAATACAGGAGGTGCGCGGAACAGCCGGTCACCTGTAAAACACTTAACATCAGCAGAAAATAAAACACAAATATATAAACTGTGTTGGGAAGGTGACTTTTAAAATGTATTCCCCTACAGATTACAGATTACGTACCTCAAAATGTAGTTTGTAACGGAATCTATTAAATTACTTAAGGTGAGTAATGTAATCTGAATTACTTTGGATTATTTGATTTGCTGTAGAGAAACAAAGACGAGGAAATCGTAACATAAGAAGTTTTGTCTGCGAAAAGAAAATAAAAAAGCCCAGACTTTACGCAACGAAATAAAAAATATTATTGATAGAAGACGAGACACGGTCCGCGCAGCATGGTTTAGTCCTGTTAAATCCTGTTTTAGTCCTGGTTTAGTCCTGGTTTAGACCTGGTTTAGTCCTGGTTTAGATCTGGTTTTAGTCCTGCTTTAGTCCTGGTTTAGATCTGGTTTTAGTCCTGGTTTAGTCCTGGTTTTAGACCTGGTTTAGACCTGGTTTTAGACCTGGTTTTAGACCGGTTTTAGACCTGGTTTAGTCCTGGTTTAGACCTGGTTTAGATCTGGTTTAGATCTGGTTTTAGACCTGGTTTAGACCTGCTTTTAGACCTGGTTTAGTCCTGGTTAGACCTGGTTTAGACCTGGTTTAGACCGGTTTTAGACCTGGTTTAGACCGGATTTTAGTCCTGGTTTAGTCCTGGTTTAGACCTGGTTTAGATCTGGTTTAGACCGGTTTTAGACCTGGTTTAGACCTGCTTTTAGACCTGGTTTAGTCCTGGTTTAGACCTGGTTTAGACCTGGTTTAGACCTGGTTTAGTCCTGGTTTTAGACCTGGTTTAGTCCTAGTTTAGACTTAGTTTAGATCTGGTTTGGGACCTGGTTTAGTCCTGGTTTAGACCTGCTTTAGACTTGGTTTAGACCTGGTTTAGTCCGGGTTTAGTCCGGGTTTAGTCCTGGTTTAGACCTGGTTTAGACTTGGTTTAGACCTGGCTTAGTCTGGGTTTAGTCCTGGTTTAGTCCTGGTTTTAGTCCTGGTTTAGTAGTCCTGGTTTAGACCTGGTTTAGTCCCGCTTTAGTTCTGGTTTAGACCTGGTTTTGACCTGGTTTTAGTCCTGGTTTAGACCTGGTTTAGTCCCAGTTTAGTTCTGGTTTAGACCTGGTTTAGTCCCGGTTTAGACCTGGTTTAGTCTGGTTTAGTCTGGTTTAGACCTGGTTTAGTCCTGCTTTTAGACCTGGTTTAGTCCTGGTTTAGACCTGGTTTAGACCTGGTTTTAGTCCTGGTTTTAGACCTGGTTTAGTCCTAGTTTAGACTTAGTTTAGATCTGGTTTGGGACCTGGTTTAGTCCTGGTTTAGACTTGGTTTAGACCTGGTTTAGTCCGGGTTTAGTCCTGGTTTAGACCTGGTTTAGACCTGGTTTAGTCCCGGTTTAGACTTGGTTTAGACCTGGCTTAGTCTGGGTTTAGTCCTGGTTTAGTCCTGGTTTAGTCCTGGTTTAGACCTGGTTTAGTCCCGGTTTAGTTCTGGTTTAGACCTGGTTTTGACCTGGTTTTAGTCCTGGTTTAAACCTGGTTTAGTCCCGGTTTAGTCCTGGTTTAGACCTGGTGTAGACCTGGTTTAGACCTGATTTAGACCGGTTTTAGACCTGGTTTAGACCGGATTTTAGACCTGGTTTAGTACTGGTTTAGACCTGGTTTAGATCTGGTTTAGACCTGCTTTTAGACCTAGTTTAGTCCTGGTTTAGACCTGGTTTAGTCCAGGTTTAGTCCGGGTTTAGTCCTGGTTTAGTCCTGGTTTAGACCTGGTTTAGACCTGGTTTTGACCTGGTTTTAGTCCTGGTTTAGACCTGGTTTAGTCCGGTTTAGTTCTGGTTTAGACCTGGTTTAGACCTGGTTTAGTCCCGGTTTAGTTCTGGTTTAGACCTGGTTTTTGACCTGGTTTTAGTCCTGGTTTTGACCTTGTTTAGTCCTGGTTTAGTCCTGGTTTAGACCTGGTTTAGATCCTGGTTTTGACCTGGTTTAGACCTGGTTTAGTCCCGCTTTAGTTCTGGTTTAGACCTGGTTTAGACCTGGTTTAGTCCTGGTTTAGACCTGGTTTTAGTCCTGGTTTAGTCCTGGTTTAGTCCTGGTTTAGTTCTGGTTTAGTCCTGGTTTAGCCCAAAATGTGAAAAGAGGAAACTGTTTACAGTGTTCAGATGGAGAGTCTCTTTTGGGAGATTCGCTGTTTTTGTAAAGAAATGTCAAAATTTACGATCTACAAATCATTATTCATTATTTCTTGGGGATTGGCTCCACAAACTTGTCGCCATGTTAATCCTGTGTTGTCATATTTTCAACTGACAGTAGAGTCCTGGGATTTTACTCAAAAAAATAAATAACTCAGTGGGATGTGGGAAAATGTATTGTTAGACTGAGCAGGCGTGTCCTCTCCACAGATCTGACCTGTAATTTGACATTATTGTGGCAACTTTTCCACAGAGACATGCATGAAATGTGGTGTTAATCAGTAATGGAAAGAACACTTTGAAAATGTGTTTATTTTATCAGTTTAAATGTGTATTTAGTCCGTCAGAGTACCGTATTTTCCGGGCTATTAGACGCGCTCTTAAACCTCCAACCCCGTCAAAAAACGGCCGCGCACCACAATCCAGAGCGCCCTATACACGAATCCACTCAGGTGTCCCAGCACGACTTTAGTAAACGACAAAGCCGCACCACTCGCAGAACACGCAAACACACACGGAGCAGACAGCGACCGCACAGCGAAAAACACCCACAGACACACTCATCACTCCACGCCGACGAGGAACGGAACAGAGGAACGAACCGAAAAAGCGAGTGCAATGTGCCACTTCTAGGACACAACTGAACAGACAGCACCCCTCCCTACACGCCACAACTGAACAAAGCCCAGAGTCACCGTGAACGCGACAAACAAACAAAACCACTCACCCATCCAACTGTTGTGTTTCCTTTAAAGTCCGGTGCGGTTTATTTGTGAAAAAAGTTTGAAAATAGACCATTTAATGACAGTGCGCCTTATAATCCAGAGCGCCTAATAGTTCGGAAAATATGGTACTGTGTTCTGAATACTTTGAATACTTTTACATCAAGTTGCATTTAAATAATTTAGTCAAAATGTAATTTGAGTCGAAAGGCAAAGCTCTGCATTTACCGCTCAATCTCTGTCTCTCCCCTCACCTATGGTCATGAGCTCTGGATAATGATCAAAAGGACGAGATCACAGATACAAGTGGTTGAAATGAGTTTCCTCCGCAGGGTGTCTGGGCGCTCCCTTAGAGACAGGGTGAGGAGCTCAGTCACATGGGAGGAGCTCGGAGTAGAGCCGCTGCTCCTCCACGTCAAGAGGAGCAGTTGAGGTGGCTGGGGCATCTGTTCTGGATGCCTCCTGGGCGTCTTCCTCGGGAGGTGTTCCAGGAATGTGCCACCGGAAGGAGGCCCTGGGGAAGACCCAGGACCCTGGAGGGACTCTGTCTCTGGGCTGGGAACGACTTGGGGAACCGCTGGAGGAGTTGGAGGACGTGTCTTCGGTGAAGTAAGTCTGGGAGTCCCGTCTTTGACTGATGCCCCCGTGACCCAGACCCAGAAAAGAGGAAGAACTGGATGGATGAAAATCCGTGCATCATTTGTTCATTAGTTTTTCAATATAAAACCAAAAATAAGAAAATGAAAAAACAACTGTTTTCTTCATTATGTTTTCTTCAAAATGAAAAAACAGATAACAATTAGTTTTTTCAGTTTTCAATTTTGTGTTTAAATGAAGAATGGAAAAAATGGATAACGACTGTTTCCCGTTTATGTGACTTCCGTGACTGTGATGCCGGACTTGTGTGCTGCATACAGACTGAACCAGGACTGATCCAAGTCCGGGACCAGACTGAGACCAGACCGGAGGCTCAGAGGCCATGGCAGGGCCGGAGCTTGAAGCTGAGGATCGGAGTCCACTCTGGTCGCGCTCTAGTCCCGCTCTGGTCCCGGTCTGGTCTCGGTCTGGTCCTGGACTGAATGAATGACACACGGATTGATGAAAACAGCTTTATGTTTGTTACACCTTTGATTTCCCTTCACTAACTGGAGAATTTAAAATCACACAGATGCCCACAACACGATCTGTGTTTTCTATTTTTCTCACTAATTCTAATTGTGTATTGAGGCACTGCAGCTGTACCAGGATACAAGTACTCAAAATGAGTATTCAGAATTTTCGGTACATGTATTCAATTACTTCCCAACACTGATGACAGAAAATAAAATAATGACAGAAAATATCAGGTAAAGAAACATACCCCCCGTGTCACAAACCTACAATCCTGTGACGTCACCTGAACCCTGAAAAAAACAGTGTAGTGTTTAATAAAAAGTAAATGTCGGTGAGACGCACGGACTCAGTGTAAAAGAGAAAGAGTTAAAGTGCAGAGGAGCCTGACAGGACACGCCCAGGGACAAAGTGTCCGTCAAGTGTCAGGATCAGGGAAAAGACTCATTTTAATTATGTCCCATTCACTGTGAGGGAATGTCCCGACTGCAGCCTGAGGGGACACGCCGCTCTCTCTCTCCTTCTCTTATTCTCTTCTCATTTACTCTCTCCCCCCTCCACATTTCATTCTCTCCTGACTCATCCTCTCTTCCTCTTATTCTTTTTTTACTCCTCTCGCTCCTCCTCATTTCCCTCTCTTTTGTCACCTCTCCTTTCTCTCTCTCTCTTCACACCTTTTCTTGTCGTGCTGTCACAAACCTCTCCTCTATTCTTTCTTCTACTTGTCTGCCCTTCTTTTCCTTTCACTCTTTCTTGTCTCGCTGTCCCTGACCTGCTCTTCCCTCACGCCGTCCTCATCTCTCCTTTCCGTTTTCTACCATTCAACCTTTCTTCTCTTTTCACTCTCTCATTTTGTCTTATCTTTTTTTCCTTCCACTGTCACAGACCATCTCCCTCCGTCGCTCTCTCTCAATCCCTCCTCCTTTTTCTCACCTTTCCCGCTCTTTCTCTCTTTCTCCCTCTCTCCCCTCCTCCTCCTCCCTCTCTTTTTCTTTCTCCGCTGCAGATGTTGGGGAGAAGTTGAAGTGTGATGTGGATCGATGAAGTCTGCGTCACTTTGAACTTGAGCTCAGAGGAACAGGCTTTGTTAAACCTGAGGGATTATTAGTCATTTGGAGTCCGGTTTTTGTAGATGTGAGGAGCTTTCAGGACGAGACAAAAGCGACTTTCTAAAGAAGTTGAGCTATATTTTCTTTAAGCTACAAACGAAAAGTATTGTGTGTGTGAACTGCAAATGCTCTGTTTGCATTTTGCCTGGATTGTTGCATCACAGGTGAAAATACTGACCTCCTTTACAGTTCTAAGCTCATAAACCGTCACCAGACTCATTTTACGCTCAGATGTGTTCACAGTGAATGCATGGCTCTGTCAACAAAGTATTCAAGGGTTAAAGGCGGGGGGGGGCACACTTTTCCAGCATGCGAGCTACTTATAAAATGAGTCAAAATGATCTACCTCAGGGGTGTCCAAACTTTTTTCATCAAGGGCCACATATCAAAACACAGGTGAAGCAGAGGGCCGATCGAGGGCCGTAGACTGATGCTGAATACAGTGAATAATTTAAACATGTGCATGTTTAACACATTAGAATGAGCCATCAGTCTTTATTCACACTAAAATCCTTAAAACCACACACTAAATATTAAAAAATTGCTTTATCGTGGAAGATTTTCAAAAAACCTGCAGTAAAAAGTAAATTTTTAAGTAAAAAGGTAATTTGGGCCAATTCACCTGGAAGCCTGAGGGCCAAGAAAAATTTGTCTGAAGGTCGTATTTGGCCCACGGGCCATAGATTGGACATGCCTGATCTACCTACTACAAAGCCAAACTAAATGTACTGTACTGAAACACTCTGCGCCCCTTTTTTGGGCCCTCACCCCTTTTGTTACACAAAACAGTGAAAAAAGTAAAGAAAGTGGGTAGGATTTTTAAGTTTTTTCAAGTTTCTAACTGGAGTTATTACTGATTTTGCAGCAGTATTTACCAGCCTCTGCACATTTACCAAAAGCACATTGTGACAAATACAGATGCATTTGTGTACTTTTATTAGGCAAACTTGACACTGGAGGTGTGTGTGTTTGTCCGTAGGCACCAGATGAGCGCACAGGCTGCAGGGAGAAGCCTTGCACAGTCCTATACGCTGGTACAAGTTTATGGCGAGTGTCAGACCTTGAGTGAGAGCCAAGATCGAGTCCAAACGCGGTTGAGTCTGAGACAATACCAAGACCGTAAAAAACAGTCATGAGGCCGAACTCGAAACCAAGCCTACCTTGGCGATAGACTGGTAGATCGAGGTCGACATGTTGGACACCCCTGGTTTACCATACCAACTTTATTTATAAAGCACTTTAAAAACTTTACAGTAGGCCAAAGTGCTGTACACAAACACAGGACAGACAATGACAATCACAGTAGAAAAAAATATATTTAAAAGGTATAAACGGACAGTCTGGAATTTTGGACATAGGGCCTCATTTCCTAGTGAGCCAGAGTGTTGGAGACGTGTGGAGACACTTTTTAAAATATTCCATCTAGTGCATGTCAATGATCATAGTTAATCCTGCCACTAAAAACAGTCTTACCCACTTCACAAAACACCCGAAGCAAATCTATTATTACACCAGACTGTCGATGTGAATGTCTGTGTTGATAGAATCATGTTTGAAATAGAACTAACCTTGCACCGCATGATTCGTCGCATGTTGAGGGACTATTTTCTCATATATCAATCCACCGCTGCCAAGTTTTCTATCAGGAAGTACAACTCACTGCTGCTGCTCAGACATAAATCCTTCAAATACAAGGTTGGTTTTACTTCTAAAATTATTCTATCGACACAGACATTTACATGGACAGTCTGGTGTAATAATAGATTTTCTTCAGGTGTTTTGTGGAGTAGGTAAGACTGTTTTTAGTGTCAGGATAACTATGACCATTGACATGCACTAGTCTAACACCAACGACCTCAGCAAATACAAGGACTTCATGGAATATTTTTATAAAGTGTCTTTTTTTTCAATTTGTATTTCTGGTCTTGTAGCTTTTATTACAAGCCATAGGACACAACTACAGAAGCAGATTGTGAAATAACAAGTTGTATTGAAAAAAAGGATGTGTAACACTTCATTAGAGGGTAAAAGGAGGAGTTTTAACAGCAAAATTAAGAAATATCCAGACGAGGACAAATGTACTAAAATCGTCCTTAGGTCTGGAAGGGTTAAAATGTAAAAAAATGCATAATATGTGTCCTTTAAAGGTGTCATCAGTTGTGCACAGAGAGAGAGAGAGAGAAAAGAGGCCATCCCTGCAGTGTTCAGATCCAGGATGGCTCAGATCTGCTCCACAATAGCCCTTTGTACATGTGTCAGTGTGGAATGTGTATGAAGCCAGATGCACAAACTCTCAACTTTCACACATCATTTAAGCATCAAAGCCACACTGCAGTTCAGCTTTGGTCAAATATATGTAAAAAAGAACCAAAAAAAACCCCATCTTACCCCATATAACTGCTGTAATTTTGTGATTTCAGAAGGATTCGAGACACGTGAAGACTGCAGTCGCGCGCAGGGGTTCAAAAGTTCAGGTCGTTTCTCACTTCCTGGGGCCAAGTTTCCAAGTTTTCCAAAGCTGAGAAATTCCTCTGATCATTCACGATCTATCACAAACACTCAATAATGTCATACAACACAGTTTAACATTACACTGTGTAACTTTTCTGAGGGTTCACCACCTGCTTGTCTCGTGTTTTTGCTTTGCTTGTAATACTGCACATGATGACATTAAAAATATATAGGCTTATCTTAGATTTATTTTATTTTGGGTCTTACTATTACGAAATCAAAACCACACATTTTATTTTTACTGTGAGCGTTGTAACCTCTACGTAGATCTGACAGGTAAATGGCTTCATGGAGGTAGATTAATGGTGCGTTTGATTATCCATCCGTCTCCCACTCGGATCTTGGATATGACATCACGTCCACACTTCAAGCGTTTTATTATGTTTCGTGTGTCCTACATGAAGAAAACTATAGACGCAAAGCTGTTGTTGTTGTTTATCTTCTGTTAGAATCAGGACTTTTAGCAACACCTGTTTAAAACAAGTTTGTTCAACACTGGCCTCACCTCAACACCGACCATCACAACAGCGACCACCGCAACGGCGACCACCGCAACGCCGACCACGCAACGCGACCACCACAACGCCGACCACCACGCAACGCACCACGCCGCAACGCACCCAGCAACGCACACAACGCCGACCACCGCAACGCCGACCACCGCAACCACCACCGCCAACGACGCAACGCCGACCACACACGCGACCACCGCACGACCACCACACGCCGACCACCGCAACGCCGACCACGCAACGCGACCACGCCACACGCCGACCACCGCAACGCCGACCACCGCAACGCCGCACAGCAACGCCGACCACCGCAACGCCGACCACCGCAACGCCGACCACGCAAACGCCGACCACGCAACGCCGACCACGCAACGCCGACCACCGCACGCACCGACCGCAACGACCAACCACCACGCACGCGACCACCGCAACGCCGACACACCGCAACGCCGACCACGCAACGACCACCGCAACACCGCCCACGCGCCACCGCCACCGCAAACGCGACCACCGCAACACACGCAACGCCGACCACCGCAACGCCGACCACGCACCGCACACCCGATCACCACAACGCCGACCACGCAACACACCGACCACCGACCACCACCAACAGCGACCACCGCAACGCCGACCCACCGCAACGCCGACCACCGCAACGCCGACCCGACCACCGCAACGCCGACCACCGCAACGCCGACCACCGCAACGCCGACCACCGCAACGCCGACACCGCAACAGCCGACCACCGCAACGACCACAGCACCGACACACCGCACCACGACCACGACCACCGCAACGCCGACCACCGCAACGCCACCGCACCACCACCGCAACACCGCAACGCCGATCACCGCAACGCCGACCACACGCAACGCCGACCACCGCAACACCGACCAACCCGACCACAACACGACCACGCCGAACCACCGACCACACAAACCGACCAACCGCAACGCCGACCACCACCAACGCAACGCAACCGACCACAGCAACGCCGACCACAACGCAACGCCAACCACGCAACGGCGACCCGCAACGCCGACCACGCAACGCCGACCACCGCAACAACCGACCACCGCAACGCCGACCACACGCAACACCGACCACCGCAACACCGACCGCAACGCCGACCACCACCACGCACCACGCAACCACCGCAACACGACCACCGCAACACCGACCACCGCAACACGGCGCACCACCGCAACGCACGACCACCGCAACGCCGACCACCAACGCAACGCCGACCACCGCACACCACGACCACCGCAACGGCCGACCACCGCAACACCGCACCACCGCAACGCCGACCACCGCAACGCCGACACCGCAACCGACCACCGCACCCCCACCGCAACACCGACACCCGCAACACGACCACCGACACCGACCGCAACGCAACCACCGAAACACCGATCACCGCACACCGACCAACCAACACCGACACGCGCAACGCCGACCACCGCAACGGCGACCACCCGCAACACCGCAAACGAACCACCAACCGCACCACACCGCAACACGACACCGCAACCGACCACCGCAACGCCGACCACCGCAACACCGCCAACACCAACACCGACACCAACACCGACCACCGCAACACCGACCACCGCAACGCCGACCGCAACCACGCAACACCGACCACCGCAACGCCGGCCACCACAACACCGACCACCAAAACACCGATCACCGCAACACCGACCAACCCAACAGCGACCACCGCCCCCACAGGCAGTGATATGGACACAGTAAAATACTGCAGTGATACGAGTGACTGAAATTGTCATTTAAACCACCAAAGCTCCAAACACAATGAAAACAGGTCATACTTAAACGTGACAGTGGACGCAGCCATCGTGGATTTTGTCTCGCAAACCTTGCTCGGTCTCCTCCGAGTTGTTCCGAGTTGCGCCGTCTGAGGAAAAACGGGCGTGTCAGTGTGTGTCGCTAGGCAACGTCCTCGGACCTCCAAGTCGGACGGATAATCGAACGCACCATATGTTTGCCAGACTGTGTAACATTCCAGTCAAAGTAAAAACATCGCCATGGAAACAGGCCGATGGCAGAACCTCCACCAGAAGTTTGTTACTTTAAAAACGATATAACAGGTTTTGAGTGTTTTCCTGTAGCTTCTTTCACACAGCAAATATAGACAACTAATTACTATATCCAACTTTTGGGCATAGTAGCATACCTACAATTTCTAGAGAGGAGACGCAATCTCTATGAGACGAGACATGACTCTGGACACCCTCTGTTGCTAATTTGTAACACAAATTGTCACATTTTTATTCTGTGTTTTTCCACCTAGGCTCAAAGCTCTTTGAGGCGAGATGGGTTAAGTGTCTTGCCCAAGAACACAACGAAAGGAAGGAGCTCATTGTTCACACATTGTTTTGAACAACATCGAATTTCTCTCATTTCAGATGAACAGAGTGTTTAAGGCAATAGTATCTTAGAGTGTAGAGTTGTTTTGGAGTGTTTTCTTGTAGCTTCTTTCTCACAGCAAAGATGAATTCATTACTATATGGAACCTTTGGGCACAGTAGCATACACCTATTATGTATTATTTATTTATTTAAAACAAGGACAGTGCACAGAAAACATTAATCTCAGAAAGAAAAGATGCTCTGTGCCAGATTTAGCTACAAGCTACTTTCCATCTGCAGTCCTTGGGCAGATACAAAAAATACATTAAATAAACTATTTACATCCAACAGACCAACATTTCAGCAGTAACAGTGTCTCCTTAAAATAACCACTATACAATTCATCATTAAACGTTTAAAACAATCAAAATTCATTCAATCTAATTTCCATAAATACAAGATTTCAAATTGATCATTATCTTCCAAAAAATACTCAAATTCATTGTCATCAAAATCCTTTAAAATGTACATTTACCAAATTAATCAATGTTATTACCTCCGCCAAGGAGGTTATGTTTTTGCCGGCGTTTGTCTGTTTGTTTGTCTGTTTGTTTGTTTGTTTGTTTGTTTGTTTGTTTGTCTGTTTGTTTGTTTGTTTGTCTGTTAGCAACATAACTCAAAAAGTTATGGACCGATTTTGATGAAATTTTCAGGATTTGTTGGAAATGTGAAAAGGAAGAACTGATTTCATTTTGGGGCTGATCCGGAAGAAATCCTGGATTCTGGATCACTTTGAAATTTTAGTTAACATTGTGGTAAATGAGGCCAAAAATTTTGTTTCTCAATATCTCGGTTAATTATTGACCAAACCCCATGAAATTTGACTCAGGGATGGACAATGGGATCCTCTTTCATATTCCAAAGGCTGATCCAGATCTGATCCAGAAGACTGATTTTATCGCAATTTATATAAAAAATGGGGGTAGTCCTTGGCGGAGGTCTGCGCTCTCTGACTGCTTTTCTAGTTATTACTATTTTAAAATGATTTTGATTGGCGCATTTCACTTCGGGCCGAGGGCACAAACTTTACTGTGACATCAATGACATCACAGTCTCTGTTTATTTAGTGTAGTGTGATTGGACAACTGTCCTGTCACTCACGTCACGTCACGTCACCCTGTTGCGTCAACACGTAGCAGCTCCACGATTAGCGGCAGCTGCTACTTTAGCCTAAAGCTCCACACAGGAAATGGCGAGAACAGAGTCAAAGACACTGACAGACCCGCCGCCGGGACCCGGGACTGTCGCCGCTGGGACCCGGGACTATCGCCGCCGGGGCCAGGGCAGTCGCTCGCTGCTCTATCCGCCTTTGCCCGCTCGTTTCTGGGTGTAAAAGTTTGACCTGAGCATAGCGCGCAGAGGCATAATTCTACCTGGTGCTGATATGGACTGACTGTAACTTTCAGATTTAAGTGGGAAGTGGGATTAAGACTCATTTTACAACCACTCGGCTCCCGGACCTCGCGTCACGGACCAGACTGGACCAGGATTTGGACCAGTTTCATCTCTTCATATTGGACAATAGACTTTTGGAAACAGAACCAGTGGGACAGTGGACAGAGGAAACATTCTGCTTCAGTCTCTGGAGAAGGTAAGAGGCTGGTTTTCATTAGTTTGCGGCAAATCTGAACTTGGAGCCTCACAGGTAAATAGTGTTATAGTGTTAAGAGTTAATAGTGCGTAAATGAGCTGGTGGGTGCGATGGAGCTGCTCTGGTTGTTCTGTCGTGTGCTGTAGGAGCGGCATCTGTGTTCATGTCTCTTATTGTAGTTTTACTGACGTTGTTGGGTCTGGGTGTGAGCGGTGTGTTACGTTGTGTTGTTGCGTAAAGTTTGCGCTTGGCTGTTCATTGTGCTCTGATCGATACTGTTCAGCCAATACTAACCAAAATGTCTGTTTCTGGTATTTGTTATAATACTACAGCCTATATATATAATACATATATTATTCATTATATGTATTTATAATTTTGCCCTTGGTGCCCCTTCCAAAAAATTATACCACCAGCCGCCACTGGTCCTGGTTTAGTCCTGGTTTAGTCCTGGTTTAGTCCTGGTTTAGTCCTGGTTTAGTCCTGGTTTAGTCTCAGGTCTCTATAGGACAGGACTGGACGGCGACTCGCGTACCACGTTCACTACAGCCCTGGTGCTGTCCGATGCGTGGCTATTTCTAGTTCAGAGGTGTTTTTGACGAGAGGCTGTTGTTTAATGTTTACAACCAGTGGCAGGACTTATTGTTTTTTAATAAACCTCAACCTTTTATTATTGTCTTGTGTGCGTATCGTCTACCACACAGCCTCAACAACTATTGCAGCTAATAATAATAATCTTAATATAATAATGATAATAATAACAACACATAATTAGCCTAATACTGTTAAAGAAAAACGTGTTTGATAGCATGTCTGCTGTGTATGACTCCACCGTGTTAAAATATTTCTCAAATGGCAGTGCCCCCCCTGCTGGTGACCCATGCCCCTCCAGTAGATGTGCTCTGACGCCGACTCTGTTCTCTACACAATACATCTACAGTACAATCAGTCAGAATGTTTAAAGGTTTGAAGAAGCCCAATGATGACTCGCCTGCTCAGAAGCCGTTGTTTTAGCCCATGAGAGAAAATGTAGTAGTTAGTGAAAGTTTTAAGGTCAGCTGGAAGCGTGTTCCAATTTTTTGCTGCCTAATTATTTATTACTAGAGGTGGGATGAGACTCAAGTCCTACGTGACGAGACACAACATTAGATCCACGAGAATGAAATTAAATTATCTTTAATACATTTTGTGGTTCAGTTCACAATTTTTTATTTATCCTTTTTTCAGACTATAAGGTGCACTTAAAATCCTTTCATTTTCTCAAAAATCGACAGTGTGCCTTATAATCCGGTGCAATTTATGGTTTAATTCTGGTTGTGCGTACTGACCTCGAACTGATTTTATGTGGTACACAGTACTCAAAAATCTGTCCAAATGTTTTAGTATGATTTTGGTAAACTACAAAGCCACACTTGATGGATTGTTGGAGCATTCTGACTGCTATAGTCAGGAGCCTCGCAGAGTAAATGAGTCATGTCCTTTTGGTTACATTTACGCTGAAACAAATGTATCGCCAACGATTTGCATCCAGACATGTCATTTCTGTGTCCACAATAGAGATGCGCGGATTGCGGTTACAACCGCGGTATCCGCGGTTAATCCGCGGGTCGGGCGGATGACGTGACGAAAAATTATATTTTAATTAAATTCGGGCGGGTGGCGGTTTAACTACTAAAAAAAAAAGTATTGTTACCTACATCTGAAAAGACGAGTCTCATTGTCTATGCTTGTAGTATGAAGTGTACGTCATGTCCTTAATTAGCCCATTTGACCTCGTTTTTATGTTCTGAAGGTTCAGGTTGTGTCGGGTTATTGATGCCTAAGGTTTACGAGGCACATATTATATGCAGTTTATTTTATTATTTCTAATTTATTTCAGCTGTTTGCCAACACATAAGTGGCTATAGGGCCATATTTATTTAGTTATGCATATTTTTTCTTGCCTATTTCAATTGGAATATAAAGAGGGCATTGCCTGATTTCAATAAAGGTTCATCTGGATGAGATGATCTGTCTATTTTGTTTCGATATCAGTCATATTTTAAAACACGCAGACATTATAGCGTAGACTGCCACTCGGGGTTTTTAAAACTTAAAGAAAGACCGATGGAGTGAGGCTATGACTTTGAAATAACATCGAGCAATGGCAGAATGTTCAGAATGTAACAACATCCAACACGAAGGCAAGAAGGTTCAAAAACAGCCTAGTCGGAAAACATTGTCAATTAATTAGCTGCGCAAGAAAACCAGGTAAGTTTGGGGTTGTTACGGACAATTAAGAATGCGAACATACACGCTGAGCGAATTTTGGAATGAATGAGCTATAGAGTTTGCATTTTTATCGAGGCTCCTTAGTTTGTTTGCTGTATGATTGTTCTAAAATCTAAAATCAATCGGCGGATGGCGGGCGGGTGCGGTTTTGAAAACCTTCGGTGCAAAATGGACAGCGGGCGGATGATGAGTTTTGTGTCGCGGTTGCGGATGAAAAAATAGCCCATCCGTGCATCTCTAGTCCACAATCAAAGCGTTCCCTATCCAAACCACCTGCAACGTTAGTCACATGACTAGGATGGCATCAAGTCGTCACGTGGGCCGTAAAAACAAGAAAGTGGAGCACCATGTCTGGAGTTGAAGGAGCCGATTTCAAGTCGAGGAAGTAGTTCGAGCTACGCTTTTCCCGTTTGTCCATGGTTTGTTTAAACTGTTTTCTGCAATAGCGTCACATGAGCGATGTCACAAACCCAGAGAATCAGGAAGGGGCAATTCACAGTGACATGATCAAATAAGGACGCAACTAGAACTCCTACGTCAGCGTATCAACGTTTTCCACACAGTGCCGGATCAGATCTGTGCTCTGATGAATTCGTGGGAGCTGGCGGCACCAGATCGTTCCGCCTCTGGAGCCGTTTTCCATCGGATTAGTGTGAATGAACACTGCATCCGCAACGAAAAACGACTCAAATACATACTAGTGTGGATGGGGCCTTAGTCGGACTGAAGGAACAAGCTGTTTTTTTCAGCGCTCATAGTTTATGCAAATTAGTCATGTGGTTTTAAGTTGAATTTCTGTAAAACGTAAACAAATGTGCGCAAAGCTGCATTAAACACATTAATACTCAAGTGTATATTTGAGTCGTCCTCGTAGGAAATAAAAAACAAACTAAAATGATCCATCCACATTCACATTCATAATAAACATTCACCAAGACAGGGAGGCATGGATTGTGGATGTCTGGGCTAAGGGATCAGTCTCAAGTGTCCTCCGTTTGTTTCGTTTAATGCTCCTTACAAACCGGTGCGCTTCATAGTCCGAAAAATACTTCATAGAGTACTACTACACTCCATATTTTTGCTGTCGTTGTAGCACTCTTTTTTTTGTCCAATCCCAAAGTAAAAATATGGAAAAGAAATCTCACAAGATCATTTTTCTCATGTACGCAAAAGCTCGAAGCACTTTTGTCTTGGGAGATCCTGTGACTCGAGATCTTGTCCTTCCCAAATATTTGCTCAGGCCCTCCGCCGCTGTCTGCCCATCACTGACACCTCCACCGCTCCACGAGAACACACTCACCGGATGAAGTTACACCGCGGACACATACCTCCACAAGGGCAGGAGGGGCACGGCGGCGAGTTAATCCCACCGAGGGGCACTTTCATCGGGGACGGGACAAGTGTCACGCCCTCCCCCCCCCCCCCAAAACATCATCAGAGGAAACTTAAACCGCCGCGATCTGTCCATCATTAGATCCCACAATGCACTGCTCTTGTACACCGTCTGCAGAGGAATGAAGGGGACCACAGACCGCAGGAATGCCTTTTTTTAACTCTGAAAACGTGAGATCAAACCCGGGACACGTTTCAGAGGAGGCTTTTGTGTGGATGTTGAGAAGAAGGAGCTCAACAAAGAGGAGGAGATCACAGGAAGACATAAGTCAGGTCAAAGCAGACACAGAGGACAGAGACGGGCTTTCTCTGTCCATGGGAGTGATGACAAATTAGCATTGTTGCAAAAGCCATTTTGTGTGACAAGTCCAGACTGATGTCTCTCTGTATTTTTTTATTTACCTAATTCAGAAGTTGCTTTGGGCGTCGCCATCATCATTCAGGTTGTATTATTTTGTATGGGGCCGATCCTCAAAGCAAATAAGACGTTTTAAAACCTCTCAGAGAATCAGTGCAGTGTGACTTGTTGGTGCACATGAAAATTTAACTTGACTTTATGTTTTTATCCATTGAAATGAATGAGATCTCTGTTTAATCGGAAGTTCCACCATAAGAAAGCATGGTTTAGGAGCATTTAGGGTTACACCCTTATCATCAGAAGGGCCCCTAGTCAGAAGGCCCTTTAATGAGAAGGCCCACTAGTCAGAAAATCATTCCCTCTTCTATTGGTTTGTCAGCAACATTTCTCTTGAACAACTGAATGTATATTTGATGAAAGCAACAGGGAATAATCCCTGGATATCAGGGAAGAATTAGTAAACTTTTGGATGTTTACCAATTAAAAATGGCTGCAACATCAACATTTTTAGAGATATTGACAGGAAAACGCATAATCATGCATAACAGCTTTAGCTAAGGCCAGCTTTACTTAATTTGTTGGTTTACAAACCCACCAATGCTATATTAAAAGAAAAAGATTTAAAATAAAATTGAAATGAAGGTTGTAGAGCTCAAGTTACTGAACATTTTGCAAGTTGTTGCCTGAAAATCAGACAATTATTAACCCTGTTACACTTAAGACGCCATTTCCACCCAAATCATTATTTCCTCAAACATTTTTGCTGTATTTTAAGGGTTTAATATATTTATTACTTTTAATATTTACTTTTTAAAATATTTAAAACTTGAAATACAATTTCATTTGTAACAATTTGTAACACTACCTGAACATGGATTTTCTGAGGGCCTTCGGACTAGAGGATCTTCTGACTAGAGGATCTTCTGACTAGAGGATCTTCTGACTAGAGGATCTTCTGACTAGAGGATCTTCTGACTAGAGGATCTTCTGACTAGAGGATCTTCTGACTAGAGGATTTTCTGACTAGAGGATCTTCTGACTAGAGGATCTTCTGACTAGAGGATTTTCTGACTAGAGGGTGTTCTGATAAGGCTCACCCCGCATTTAGGCTACGGTCAGACTACAGGGCTTTATGCTCAATCCGTTTAGTTTTTTTTGTAAAATCCATTTTTTTGCAAGGCTGTTCACATTTCCAATTAAATGTGAATTGTACGTGATCTCCAGTGTGAACTTTAAATGCTCCAAAAGTGTCCCGCATGTGCACTGGAGGACACGACGTCACACGAAGCGAGCGCACTCATTGGTTACGGAAGTCGCCTAAATGCTGGTAGCCAGGCTGGTGCCACCTAGTGCCTCTGCTCAATTTCATTTCTCTCCAGTGAATAGGTCAGGAATCAGAAAACACTAGACAGTTTGCAAAAACCCCGGAAGTTGTAGACCGCGCACCGGCCAATCAGCGAAGATCTGTGAAGCCATGACGTCAAACTCAAGCGCCTGTCTGGGTCCCTTTTTTGGAACAGCACAACAGTAAACAAAACGGTCGAGATGGATGTAGCGAAGACAGACATTCTGTGTTGGCAACTATTCCTGAGATTGAGGATTTAAAGCCGGAACTAAGAGAATGTTTGTTGAGTTTTATCAAGGGGAAACGCGTTATCGCCCTTCTTCCAACGGGATTTGGCACATTACATACGTCACAACCAAATAGCAGTGATTGGTTAAATAAAAAAAGTACCCGCCTACTGTCGAGCGAACGAATCCTAATGCTGCAAGGTCAGACAGTTTCTACGAAGCGTTTTACCTGAAAATCAGGTATGGTCCAGTTCTTGGTAAAATGGAGAGATTGCACATCCATGGACACTTTGTTTGTTTTCATCTTTAGTCTCCTTGTATTTGGCTCGCAGGCTCTTTATTTTTTGTTGACATTGGAGCCAGGACCGTCTGTAGCCGCGCTCAGACATTTCAAAAACTGCCCAGTTCCAATAAGACTCCTCCAATTTGGCCTGAATACAGTGATTCCCCCAAATATTAATAAACTCACTAACCTTGCTTTCTTTCCATTGATGGGACTTCGAGTC
>NW_026571140.1:38141867-38144367 GCF_026225935.1 Boleophthalmus pectinirostris
TTCAGGTTTTTTGACATGAATCTGTATGGCATCCCCGTCAGCGACTTTACCTCCGAAAGCGTCCGGTGAGCCGAGATCCTGGCCGGTTTTGGTGATGAGGAAAGTAGTTCGGCAAGTTGGCTGGGGACAGTCTAATAAAGCGTTTTTCTTCTCAAAACAATATGTGTTAAAAAGAGTGATACATTTGCTTCACAAAACCTCGGTCCTCTAAAAAGTCAGACCTCATAATCGCTTGGCGCTATTTTCTCTCCGTATGTATCACTGCGCGCGGCCGCCGGGTGACAGCCGCGCTTGTTTCACTTTGTTAACTGCTCGGAATGTTCGCCTCTTCTTTCTCTCTCTGCTCGGTCTAACTCTCTCTGGCGAATTTCGGCATTGGTATATTCGGGTTCAAAAAGATCTCCCATTGGCTCTGTGCTAAAATCAGTTTCTTCATCATCGGTGTCGTAGTCAGACATGTTGTTGCTGACATTAGCAGTAAACAAAGTGAAACAGGCGCGACTGTTTTTTTATTTATTTATTTTTTTTATTTTTTTATTTCGGTCACAGGTATATTTTGACATTAATTCATAAACAGTCATATTTAACATATGCAGACCGAAAAGGTGCAGGCTGAAGCTTAAGCTTATTATGCCTTTACCCTTTATTCCTTTGTCAGAGCTTCATCTTGACACCAGTTCATCTTCATAAATACAGCAGGAAGAAACAAGCTAATCAGTAACAGAACAACAAAGTATTACAGCACAAACTAAGTCTCATATTTCATGTATCTGTCCAGAGTTAAACATTTAAACTTCTTTATGAAGTGAAAGAAAGTGGTGCACAATTTTAGGTTTTCTGTACAGTTGTTCCAGAGCTCCACCCCTTTAACAGATTTACAAAAATTTCATAATGTTTGTTCTGATTTTCTTTTTAATAAACATGGTCGTGCCTCTGAGCTCATATCGGCTCTTTCGGATTTTGAACATGTTCTGTAACGATTTCGACAGGAGATTGTTGTTTACTTTGAACATGATTTTAAGAGTGTAAAGGTAAAGACTAAATCGTAAAATTTCAGCGTTTGAAGGTTTATAAATAATGCATTGGTTGGTTCGTTATAAGTTGATAATGTGATTGCTCTTATTGCCTTTTTTTGTAGGGTAAAGATTGGCTTTGTATTCGTCTTATATGTATTGCCCCAAATCTCAACACCGTAGGTTATGTAGGGCATTACCAGCGAGTTATATATAATAAAAAGACTGTTTTTATCTAGGGTATATCTATATTTATATATAATTGCGATCACTTTGGATAGTTTGTTCCTAATTGTATTTATGTGTGATTTCCAGTTTAAATTATGATCTATGGTTATTCTGTTACCTGGCGGCCGCGCGCAGTGATACGTACAGAGAGAAAATAGCGCCAAGCGATTATGAGGTCTGACTTTTTAGAGGACGGAGGTTTTGTGGTGCAAATGTATCACTCTTTTTAACACATGTTGTTTTGAGAAGAAAAACGCTTTATTAGACTGTCCCCAGCCAACTTGCCGAACTACTTTCCTCATCATCAAAACCGGCCAGGATCTCGGCTCACCGGACGCTTTCGGAGGTAAAGTCAGTGTGGATGCATCACACTGCTGACGGGGATGCCATACAGATTCATGTCAAAAAACCTGAACTATCCCTTTAAGATTGGTTAATGTTATATGTTTTAAAGCAGGGGGTCTGTGCCTTTTTGACACTGAGGCGTAATTTTTCCAGTGCAGAGTGGAGAATTTGAAGAGGTCCGGTTAGAGAAAATTTGCTCAAGCAGAGGTCCAGGGCATGATAATATCTAACTTGTGTTATGACTGTGATACAGAAACAGCCTCGTTTTATCAATGTCTGAATGTGTGAACAGTAACAGACGAATCAACGTTTCAGCAAAATGTGTTAACACTGAAACACACAGTAGGCCTGCAACTAGAGAAAATAAATAAAATGGCTAAATTGTGCCTCTTAAAACAAAGTGTTTAATTTCAGGAAAAAATAGCAGCTCGAGTTTCCCTTTTTCTTTAACTTTCACATCTCCACTTAACAGTCTCAATACATTTTTCAACAGATTCTCAAAACCTCTTTCCTCTGTGTATTCAGAGTCGTCTTGAATGCACAGATTTGATTGGCTATGTAGCATCACGATTAGTTTGTATGTTCCTTGGTCCATTAAGACAGTGTTGTAAAGTTTAGAGTCTAAACTGCATAGGCCCTACTCCAGGCGTGTCCAAACTACGGCCCGTGGGCCAATTGCGGCCCTCAGACAAATTTTTCTTGGCCCTCAGGCTTCCAGGTGAATTGGCTCAAATTACCTTACATCATTTAAATATTAACTTCTTACTGCAAGTATTTGGAAAATCTACCTTGATAAAGCGAATATTTAATATTTAGTGTGTGGTTTTAAGGATCTTAGCATGAGCCATCAGTGTTTATTCATGCTATTGGTGTTAAACATACACATATTTCCATTTTTCACTGTATTGAGCATC
>NW_026571140.1:38149367-38171798 GCF_026225935.1 Boleophthalmus pectinirostris
TGTGGTCCTCGCAGCATACGGGAGGAGGTGCGGTCCTCGTGGCGTACAGGAGGAGGCGCGGTCCTCGTGGCGTACAGGAGGAGGCGCGGTCCTCGTGGCGTACAGGAGGAGGCGCGGTCCTCGTGGCATACAGGAGGAGGAGGAGCGGTCCTTGCGGCGTACGGGAGGAGGCACTGTCCTCGTGGCGTACGGGAGGAGGCACTGTCCTCGTGGCGTACAGGAGGAGGAGCGGTCCTCGTGGCGTACTGGAGGAGGAGCGGTCCTCGTGGCGGGGAGGAGCCTGTCCTCGTGGCGTACAGGAGGAGGCGGTCCTCGTGGCGTACAGGAGGAGGAGCGGTCCTCGTGCGTACAGGGGAGGAGCGTCCTTCGGCGTACGGGGGAGGAGGCACTGTCCTCGTGGCGTACTGGAGGAGGCACTGTCCTCGTGGCGTACTGGAGGAGGCGTGGTCCTCGTGGCATACGGGAGGAGGCACTGTCCTCGTGGCGTACAGGAGGAGGCGTGGTCCTCGTGGCGTACGGGAGGAGGCACTGTCCTCGTGGCGTACAGGAGGAGTGGTCCTCGTGGCGTACAGGAGGAGGCGTGGTCCTCGTGGCGTACAGGAGGAGGCGTGGTCCTCGTGGCGTACAGGAGGAGGCGTGGTCCTCGTGGCGTACAGGAGGAGGCGTGGTCCTCGTGGCGTACAGGAGGAGGCGTGGTCCTCGTGGCGTACGGGAGGAGGAGCGGTCCTCGTGGCGTACGGGAGGAGGCGCGGTCCTCGTGGCGTACGGGAGGAGGAGCGGTCCTCGTGGCGTACTGGAGGAGGCGTGGTCCTCGTGGCGTACAGGAGGAGGCGTGGTCCTCGTGGCGTACAGGAGGAGGAGCGGTCCTCGTGGCGTACAGGAGGAGGAGCGGTCCTCGTGGCGTACAGGAGGAGGCGTGGTCCTCGTGGCGTACAGGAGGAGACGTGGTCCTCGTGGCGTACTGGAGGAGACGTGGTCCTCGTGGCGTACAGGAGGAGGCATACGGGAGGAGCAGTCCTCGTGGTGTATGGGGGTTCGCTCTTTCACGGCCCGGTACCAAACGACCCATGGTGCGGTACCAGTCCATGGCCCAGGCAAACTATTTATTCAGGCTTTAAGGGCCCATGTTACGCTTTTTTCTGATGTTCTATGTTATAATGTTGTTTCCTCATCACAAACAGACCTGGAGTTTTGTTTCATTCACACATGTTTAACACACAAACCCTGCATATTTATTGTTTCTTTTCTCAAAGTGAAAGCACTCTGTTCCACCTTGTGATGTCATGTGATAATACAGGAAGTGCTCCACTGTCTTTTTAAACTCCATATGCCTTCACTAGAATCATCTGGATCATTCCAGCTCTTGAGTTCACAATCTCTACTGAACAAAAGCTAAAAGGAGCTGTTAACTTGAAAACTACCACTTCAATTTTCAATTTTGAGCTTTGGAGATGTAGACAGACAGAATAATAAAGGATTTTTCAAACACTCCAGGTCTGTTTTTGAGGAGGTATTATAACATGTCTTGAAGCTCACAGGAGTCAGTTTTTTTTGTAATATCGGACCTTTACACTGACACAAATCCTACTGGACTCCCAAACTCTAACACCGGTATAAAAAATATCCAGTTTTCGGTGTGATTTCCGTGCCCTCCTCTGCACACCTCCGCAGTCTGGAGCTGTCAGATTATTGGGAGAATGGTCCGCGGACGACAGCCTGAATCTGCCAATTAAAGCGAGCCCCGGGGCGCTGCGAGCGAACACGCCACATTTGTGTAGATTTAGACCCAGCGCTACAGCGAGCCAAGCGCGAGTGGGCGGTTCTGCACCTTTCACTGGAGATTCTCTGCAAAAAAATGTACAAAAAATTTAAACAAAAGTGAAATTTTGAGTATCCAAACCAGTCCACTTATACGGCACATTTTATAAACATGACGGTTTCCAAAGTGATGCACAGACAAATTAAGACAATAAAAGACCGTAAAACTATAGAGTAAAAACTATAAATAAAAATCCGTAAAGCTAAAACAATGTTATCACTACAAAAATGAATAAAATAACAATTTGCTTGTTTGAGTGTTTAGAAGTGGTGTCCGTTACCATAGAAATATTCACACATGCACTTTCATTCACTTTGCACTTTATACATATCTACATTGCACTTTTATAGCACGCAGCACTTACAAGATATGCTAATTTGCACATATAAATATAAAATTTTACACGTTTGTTTTGTTTTAAAATATATGCCGTATTTTAAATTTGTTATGTCATGTGTGTGTTCGCGCGTGTGTCATGTGGATATTTTAAAGTTTGAGAGTGGTGTTGTGGCAAAAATTATATATCTCTTGAAGATAAAATAATGAATCCATTAGCGAAGCCCGGTGAGTTTTTGGAATATAGACCAAAGTTTATTCTTGTTACAGCAGATTACCAACTACCAACTGAGCAGCAGTAGCGGCAGAGCGTTTGTCCACTGATCTAAAGGTTGGCGGTTCAAATCCCACTCTTGACATAAACATCATTGGTTGAGCGGTCAGATCCACTGACCCACAGGTTGGCTGGTGTGATTCCAGCTCCCACAGATGAATGCTGTCATTGGCTACGTTCAGACTGCAGGGCTTAATGCTCAATTCCGATTTTTTGTGTCCCGCATGTGCACTGGAGACACGACGACGTCAACCGCAGCGAGCGTGCTCTGTGTTTACGGAAGTTGTCCAAACATGGACACGAGCATTGAGCACCTGGAGATTTTAAAGTTTCTCTTGTACCAGAGCCAGAACATGAACAACTTACTAGTTTTAGGAGACTGAGAAGGAGAAGGACGAGGTTTTTGGCCGTGGCGTTTTGTGGGACAGCGGCAGCAACGTCCATTGAAAGGAACGTGTGGATGTGGAGACGGAGCCAAGAGTGGTGAGTGGTGATGTGCTTCACTTCAGTGACACGGAGTTCATTAACAATTTTCACCTACTTCAGCGCAGAATAGTGATGTTTGTCACACATTTGTAACGTGTAGGTCGGATGAATGCGCTTTGGCCGTTCAGACTGAAGTCGCATGTCAAAAGATCAGATATGTATCGGTTTCAGGAGCACATATCCAAGTGTCCTGGGTCACATTTGAAAAAATCGGATCTGTGTCGTTCAGACTGTCATTAAAAGATCAGATACAGGTCACAC
The DNA here is from genome assembly GCF_026225935.1 of Boleophthalmus pectinirostris. Classification (NCBI taxonomy): domain Eukaryota; kingdom Metazoa; phylum Chordata; class Actinopteri; order Gobiiformes; family Gobiidae; genus Boleophthalmus; species Boleophthalmus pectinirostris. The sequence goes on from NW_026571140.1 coordinate 38,152,544, forward strand.
AGGGGCCAAAAAATTGGATTTGGGTCACTTCAGGCTGCAGTCTGAGCGTAGCCATTGTGTCCTTGGGAAAGACACTTAACCCACCTTGCTTGTACACTGGTGTATGAATGTGCGTGTGGGTGAGTGGTTCCTTGTTGTAAAGTGCTTTGAGTGCCTTGAAGGTGGAAAAGCGCTATAGAAAAATGTGACCATTTACCATTTACCAGATATGGACAGGGCCTAGGCCTGTTCTGGCCAAAGCCCAACAGCTTCTCTCTACCAGCAGTATTGCCCCATCTTCCAAGTATCTCCCCAGGTATCTGCCCCAGAGCATTTGAGCTGAGTATTTATACAGAAATACAAGTTACATACATAACAAAGCAGGGTGACTTTGGTTTCAGAGGCTGGTGCTAAATTAACATACAGCTGAGGACGACAAAGGGCTTCCTGAAGTAGGAGACAGTTGTGTCTGATGAACTTTTACACATGTTAATGACTGGTCTGGGTTTCAGGTAGAAATCACATTCATTTACACAAAGATAGAATGAAAGAAATATTTCCACAATCTAAATTTCTGTCACAGTGGTATGTGCATGTATGTGTGTTATTTGTCAGTGCTTTTACTTACCCGTGTCTTGTGTCCATGTGTCTGGCTAAAAGATTCACCTTTTAAGAGTTCCGGGCCAACTCACGACAGACAGCAGACGTCAGTTTGGGTTACTAACGTTGTGTTTTATGAGGAGTTAGTTTTAGGGTTTTATCTTTTGTATCTGGGTTTTATATGGTTTATTTGGTTATGGGTATTTTATTGGAGGATTTTAAAGTCTATTCAGTTAAGGTTATTTTACATCCCCTGGAGTTTTAATGGTTTTATCCAGTGGTGTATAAGGCGCCTGAGTGTACCATTCCGTATTCTGCTGTTGGAGAGACCTGCTGCTCCCTATCCTCCCTACAGACCTACATCAGTGTATCAACGTTTTCAGGTGTCCACACTGTGCTGGATCAGATCTGTACTCAGATGAATTTGTTTGCACCAGATCGTTCCATCTCTAGAGCCGTTTTCAATCGGATTAGGGTGGACGAAAACTGCATCCACAAGAAAAACAACTCAGATACGTACTAGTGTGGACGGGGCCTATGACACAGGAGCGCTCACTCCGTACTGAAAATAAACAATCCTTAAAGGTGAAGAAGATGTTTTACTCTGATGATTTTACCCAAAAAATTGTTTTCATTTTGCAAATATGAAATGAATTATTTATAACTTTTATCTAACTTATTAAGCTTTTTTAAAATATAAAAGTCTTTTAACCCCAAAGACATGACAATCCTGATCAGCACTAAACAGGAAATCCAAAGCTCTTCTAGATCATTTCAAACAAACACCAGGATTACTGAGGTGTTTTTCTTATAATGGATTTAAGTCTGGTGAAAATCAAGCAAATAATGATCATGTCAGTTTCTGCTTTTTACTTTTGCACAACTTCTTATTTTTGGCTCATGATACAAAGGCAGAGAACAGGAACGGACAAATAAGAGTCGAAGGTCAAGTTTGAGCTCAATATTTTTCGCGTACAAATATTTCTTCATTATAGCGACTAGTGTTTTGGGAGCCCGACCTCTTATAGTTTTGTAACAGAAACTTTGAAGTCATTTATCTCAGTTTAACACTCCGGTGAGTTAAAGTCTTTTGCCTCTGTAGGGCCGCGTGGACCTTTGGTAATGTGTAATAATTGCGGAGGATGCCTGAGCTCTTAATCCCGTGTGAATGCGCCACGTAAAGTGAAAATTCCAAAGCAAATGACCTACTTTAAAGTGATAATAACAGTCACGTACGAATCTGCATCTTTTGTTGTAATCTCGCGCCTTTTCAATCTCTTTCTTTTCTTTCCACGTTCTTTTCTCTTTCCATCTCTATGTCAGTGTCAGTAAAATAGAGTAATTTACAGACTTTGCTTTTCCCATGTGAATGTGCCACAAGAAACTGAGAGTTGGGGCGGTAATTTGCAAATTAGACGTCCCCGGGTTGTATTTATCCCGTGCAAATAGGCTTAATTTGAAGCCAAGTTCCATCTATCTATAAATTCAAGGAACGTCTTTCTGTTTGTTTGTCTGTTCCACGCAAAACTCTCAAACCACTCATCTAACCCATCTCAAATTCGGAGGGTGTCATCTTAATGGGACGGGTGTGTGCAGCGCCAATTTTCGTGTTGTTTGGACAAAAAATGCTAAATCTGGTATGTGAAATTCCGAGTGTGTGTTTCATGGCAACCAAAGAGCCAATCAGGAGTGAGGTTGTTGAAAATACACGCCCCATTTCACCCACACTGCAAGTAACTCTTAGCAACAAGGCGCAATACCTGTCGACAGTGTTGGGAGTAATGTGTTATAAAAGTAACAAATAACTGTAATGCTTTGCTTTTTGCTGTAACGCAGTAATGTTCAGCACCACAGAGGAAAAATTAACATTTTTCACTCAGTACAATGTCAGTAAAGCGCGTCACAATGCTTTTTAACCTGGATTGAAGTGGTGGGTTTTTTGTTTTTCTTCATACAAATTTGCTAAAATCACCGCGATACCAACAGCGATGAAACGGCATCATGACGGTTCTGAATGTCGGGACAGTCTGAGTAGACTGTTGGGTGGCCACAGGTAAATGACCGGCACAGAGCTCCACGCCTGGTTTAGACCTGGTTTAGTCCTGGTTTTGTCCTAGTTTAGTCCTGGTTTTAGTCCTGGTTTAGTCCTGGTTTAGTCCTGGTTTTACAGTCCTGGTTTAGTCCTGGTTTCCTGGTTTACCTGGTTTAGACCTGGTTTAGGAGACCTGGTTTAGTCCTGGTTTAGACCTGGTTTAGTCCTGGTTTAGACCTGGTTTAGACCTGGTTTAGACCTGGTTTAGACCTGGTTTAGTCCTGGTTTAGTCCTGGTTTAGTCCTGGTTTAGACCTGGTTTAGTCCTGGTTTAGTCCTGGTTTAGACCTGGTTTAGGCCTGGTTTAGACCTGGTTTAGTCCTGGTTTAGACCTGGTTTAGACCTGGTTTTAGTCCTGGCTTAGACCTGGTTTTAGTCCTGGTTTACACCTGGTTTAGACCTGGTTTACACCTGGTTTAGACCTGGTTTTAGTCCTGGCTTAGTCCTGGTTTTAGTCCTGGTTTAGTCCTGGTTTAGTCCTGGTTTAGACCTGGTTTAGTCCTGGTTTAGACCTGGTTTAGACCTGGTTTAGTCCTGGTTTAGTCCTGGTTTAGTCCTAGTGCAGTCCTTGTTCAGTCCTCCTGGTTCAGGTCTAGTTTAGTCCTGGTTTAGACCTGGTTTAGACCTGGTTTAGTTCTGGTTCAGTCCTGGTTTAGTCCTGGTTTCTTCCTGGTTTAGACCTGGTTTAGTCCTGGTTTAGACCTGGTTTAGAGGGTTTAGTCCTGGTTTAGTCCTGGTTTTAGACCTGGTTTAGACCTGGTTTTAGACCTGGTTTAGACCTGGTTTAGTCCTGGTTTAGACCTGGTTTAGACCTGGTTTAGTCCTGGTTTAGTCAGTTCCTGGTTTAGACCTGGTTTAGTTCCTGGTTTCAGACTAGCCTGGTTTTAGTCCTGGTTTAGTCCTGGTTTAGGGTCTGGTGGTTTAGTCCTGGTTTCCTGGTTTAGACCTGGTTTTAGTCCTGGTTTTTAGTCCTGGTTTTAGTCCTGGTTTAGTCCTGTGTTTTAGTCCTGGTTTAGTCTGTGTTTAGTCCTGGTTTAGTCCTGGTTTAGAGTCCTGGTTTAGTCCTGGTTTAGTCCTGAGTCCTGGTTTAGTTTTAGTCCTCCTGGTTTCAGGTCCTGGTTTAGTTTTAGTCCTGGTTTAGTCCTGGTTTTAGTCCTGGTTTAGTCCTGGTTTTTTAGTCCTGGTTTTAGTCCTGGTTTAGTCCTGGTTTTAGGTTTAGTCCTGGTTTAGTCCTGGTTTAGTAGTCCTGGTTTAGTCCTGGTTTAGTCCTGGTTTAGTCCTTGTTGGTAAGTCCTCCTGGTTCAGGACTAGTTTAGGGTTTTACCTGGTTTAGTCCTGGTTTTGTAGTCCTGGTTTAGTCCTGGTTTAGTAGTCCTGGTTTAGTCCTGGTCCTGGTTTTAGTTTAAGTCCTCCTGGTTCAGGAGTCCTAGTTTAGAGTCCTGGTTTAGTCCTGGTTTTAGTCCTGGTTTAGTCCTGGTTTTAGTCCTGGTTTACACCTGGTTTAGTCCTGGTTTTAGTCCTGGTTTAGTCCTGGTTTAGTCCTGGTTTAGTCCCTGGTATAGTCCTGGTTTTAGACCTGGTTTACACCTGGTTTAGTCCTGGTTTTAGTCCTGGTTTAGTCCTGGTTTAGTCCTGGTTTAGTCCTGGTTTTAGTCCTGGTTTAGTCCTGGTTTAGTCCTGGTTTAGTCCTGGTTTAGTCCTGGTTTAGTCCTGGTTTAGTCCTGGTTTTAGTCCTGGTTTAGTCCTGGTTTACCTGGTTTAGTCCTGGTTTTTAGTCCTGGTTTAGTCCTGGTTTAGTCCTGGTTTAGTCCTGGTTTACTGGTTTAGTCCTGGTTTTAGTCCTGGTTTTAGTCCTGGTTTTAGTCCTGGTTTAGTCCTGGTTTTAGTCCTGGTTTAGTCAGTCCTGGTTTAGTCCTGGTTTAGTCCTGGTTTAGTCCTGGTTTTAGTCCTGGTTTTAGTCCTGGTTTACACCTGGTTTAGTCCTGGCTGTAACTAATTACTTTGAAATGACAGTAACAAGTCATAAATAAATAACACTTTACAGTTTTGAAGTACTTACCCCTGTACCAATAAGAGTTTTTATTATTTTTTACCATTGAATTCAGCATTATTCTGTAAAGCACTTTGAATTATTTTGTGTTTTAACTATGCAATAAATATTTGTGTGGATAAGACATAAATCTGTGCATATTTGTCTGTAGTTGAGCATAAAATAAATATTCGTAAACTCTCAAATGAGTCCAGTCGTTCATAAAATGTGTTGTGTGTGTTTTATCCAACAGAATATGATTTGAAAAGTTACGACATCAAGAATTACAATCACGAAATGAAAATTTATGGTTACACTTTCTTCAGTACAAACACAAATTCACAGACGCGACTCGACTGTCAAAAATACGTCCTCACTTCAGGACTGAACCAGAACTGAACCAGGACTAAACCAGGACTAAACCAGGACTAAACCAGGTGTAACCAGGACTAAAACCAGGACTAAAACAGAACTGAACCAGACTGAACCAGAACTGACCAGGACTAAACCAGAACTGAACCAGAACTGAACCAGAACCTGAACCAGAACTGAACCAGAACTGAACCAGGACTAAACCAGAACTGAACCAGAACTGAACCAGAACTAAACCAGAACTGAACCAGAACTGAACCAGGACTAAACCAGGACTGAACCAGACTGAACCAGGACTAAACCAGAACCAGAACTGAACCAGGACTAAACCAGGACTGAACCAGAACTGACTGAACCAGAAAACCAGAACTGAAACCAGGACTAAACCAGACTGACCAGAACTGAACCAGAACTAAACCAGAACAGAACCAGAACTGAACCAGGACTAAACCAGGACTGAACCAGAACTGAACCAGGACTAAACAGGACTGAACCAGAACTGAACCAGAACTGAACCAGAACTGAACCAGGACTAAACCAGAACTGAACCAGAACTGAACCAGAACTAAACCAGAACAGAACCAGAACTGAACCAGGACTAAACCAGAACTGAACCAGAACTGAAACCAGAACTGAACCAGGAACTAAACCAGAAATGAACCAGAACTGAACCAGGACTAAACCAGAACTGAACCAGGACTAAAACAGGACTGAACCAGAACTGAACCAGAACTGAACCAGAAACTGAACCAGGACTAAACCAGAACTGAACCAGAACTGAACCAGAACTAAACCAGAACAGAACCAGAACTGAACCAGGACTAAACCAGAACTGAACCAGAACTGAACCAGAACTAAACCAGAACTGAACCAGAACTGAACCAGGACTAAACCAGGACTGAACCAGAACTGAACCAGGACTAAACCAGGACTGAACCAGAACTGAACCAGAACTGAACCAGAACTGAACCAGAACTGAACCAGAACTGAACCAGGACTAAAACAGGACTGAACCAGAACTGAACCAGGACTAAACCAGGACTGAACCAGAACTGAACCAGAACTGAACCAGAACTGAACCAGAACTGAAACCAGAACTGAACCAGGACTAAACCAGACTGAACCAGAACTGAACCAGAACTAAACCAGAAATGAACCAGAACTGAACCAGGACTAAAACAGGACTAAACCAGAACTGAACCAGGACTAAAACAGGACTGAACCAGAACCCAGAACTGAACCAGAAACTGAACCAGAACTGAACCAGGACTAAACCAGAACTGAACCAGAACTGAACCAGAACTAAACCAGAACAGAACCAGAACTGAACCAGGACTAAACCAGAACTGAACCAGAAACTGAACCAGAACTAAACCAGAAATGAACCAGAACTGAACCAGGACTAAACCAGAACTGAACCAGAACTGAACCAGGACTAAAACCAGAAACTGAACCAGAACTGAACCAGAACTGAACCAGGACTAAACCAGAACTGAACCAGAACTGAACCAGAACTGAACCAGAAAACTAAACCAGAACCAGACTGAACCAGAACTGAACCAGGACTAAACCAGGACTGAACCAGAAACTGAACCAGGACTAAACCACTGAAACCAGGACTGAACCAGAACTGAAAACTGAACCAGAACTAACCAGGACTAAACCAGAACTGAACCAGAACTGAACCAGGACTAAACCAGAACTGAACCAGAACTGAACCAGGACTAAACCAGGACTAAACCAGAACTGAACCAGAACTAAACCAGAACTGAACCAGAACTGAACCAGGACTAAAACAGGACTAAACCAGAACTGAACCAGGACTAAACCAGGACTGAACCAGAACTGAACCAGGACTAAACAGAACAACCAGACTGAACCAGAACTGAACCAGAACTAAACCAGAAATGAACCAGAACTGAACCAGGACTAAACCAGAACTGAACCAGGACTAAACCAGAACTGAACCAGGACTAAACCAGGACTAAACCAGGACTGAAACCAGGACTAAAACCAGAACTGAACCAGAACTGAACCAGGACTAAACCAGGAAACCAGGTAAACCAGGACTAAACCAGAACTGAACCAGGACTAAACCAGGACTGACCAGAACTGAACCAGGACTAAACAGGACTAAAACCAGAACTGAACCAGGACTAAAACCAGGACTGAAACCAGAACTGAACCAGGACTAAACCAGAACTGAAACCAGGACTAAACCAGAACTGAACCAGAACTGAACCAGAACTAAACCAGAACCAGAACCAGAACTGAACCAGGACTAAACCAGGACTGAACCAGAACTGAACCAGGACTAAACCAGGACTGAACCAGAACTGAACCAGAACTGAACCAGAACTGAACCAGGACTAAACCAGAACTGAACCAGAACTGAACCAGGACTAAACCAGCAACTGAACCAGAACTGAACCAGGACTAAACCAGCAACTGAACCAGAACTGAACCAGGACTAAACCAGCAACTGAACCAGGACTGAACCAGGACTAAACCAGGACTGAACCAGAACTGAACCAGGACTAAACCAGGACTGAACCAGAACTGAACCAGAACTGAACCAGAACTGAACCAGAACTAACCAGGACTAAACCAGAAACTGAACCAGAACTGAAACCAGAACTGAACCAGAACTGAACCAGAAACTGAACCAGGACTAAAACAGGACTAAACCAGAACTGAACCAGAACTAAACCAGAACTAAACCAGAACTGAAACCAGGACTAAAAACAGGACTAAACCAGAACTGAAACCAGGACTAAACCAGGACTACTGAACCAGAACTGAACCAGGACTAAACCAGAACTGAACCAGAACTGAACCAGAACTGAACCAGAACTAAACCAGAAACTGAACCAGAACTGAACCAGGACTAAACCAGAACTGAACCAGGACTAAACCAGACTGAACCAGAACTGAACCAGGACTACTAAACCAGGACTGAACCAGGACTAAACAGAACTGAACCAGAACTGAAAAGGACTAAAACAGGACTAAAACAGGACTAAACCAGAACTGAACCAGGACTAAACCAGGACTGAACCAGAACTGAACCAGGACTAAAACAGGACTAAACCAGAACTGAACCAGGACTAAACCAGAACTGAACCAGGACTAAACCAGGACTGAACCAGAACTGAACCAGAACTAAAACGGGACTAAACCGGAACTGGACCAGGACTGAGTGTTGGGACCTGGAGGTGTGCCCGTGTAGACCGTCTGGTGACTGCAGGTGAAAGGACCGGCGCAGAGCTCTGCACCCCACGGGGCTAAGCGCAGCCGTCGCCCCATCTCGCTTTGTGAAAACCCTGCTCCACAGACTCGGGGTGCTCCCTCTATTAAGTCCAAGATTAGTCCTGGTTTAGGCCTGTTTTAGTCCTGGTTTAGGCCTGTTTTAGTCCTGGTTTATTCCTGGTTTAGTCCCGATTAGAAAAGGCTTTCAGTGTCTAGTGAAAGCTGCGCGTGTAAGTACCGGAGTTGTTCTTTTCAGTGTTCCTCTTAAGGGCCGTTCACACCAAAGCGTCAAAGCGTCCAGTTTCTATGTAAAGTCTAGAGCACAGGTGTCAAACATGCGGCCCGGGGGCCAGATCCGGCCCTCCAAGACCTTTAATCTGGCCCTCGGCTGATTTTCTACTAAAATATTTAAATTCTGCTTTTTATTAAAATCTTGTTAATTTTCTGTGGTGTTTATCACAGCAGCGTCTCCAGTGTCTCTGTACGTGGCCCCTCCCACCAGAGCAGCACAAATGAAGACTTGTCTCTTTCCAAACGCTCTTAAAGGACGATCGTTTTGACTGTTGACCGTGACACCCTCATCAGAAAAATGTCCAACATGTGAAAAGTGGAGCCGAGTGCAGGATTTTCCAAGAAAAAATTGCTTATTCCTATTTATACAAGTTAATGTTAAACAAGTTCATGTTAAAACTTTGTGTTGAAATTGTATTTTTCTTAAAGTTTCAGGTTGTTCATAATATTATAATATTTTGTAAAAGAAAGAGTTCATCAATTAAAAAAGATTTCTGTAATTGATTTGTGTTTCTCTGCACAAATATTTGAACTTATTGTTATTTTTGGGGTTTATATGACATAAGTTTTCTGATCTGGCCCCTTTGGGATCAGAGTTGGTTGGATACGGCCCCCAGACCAAAATGAGTTTGACACCCCTGGTCTAGAGCGTCCTGTGTTTTTGCGGCGCGTCTTCGGCGTCAGCGCGCCGCGAATCTGGCTTCGACGCAGCACGTCTTGAGCGCTTTTGCGTCGACGCTCTGGACGCGCATCCAAGGTGTCAGCGTCAAGAAGTTGAAAATGCTGAACTTTTCGCATCATAGGCGCTGCGTCAACCAATCAGGGACGAGTATCCAGTGACGCAGCGACGTTATTATCAGGAAGAAAAACCCGAGAACCAGAGAGAGAACCACAAACATGAGCGGAGCATAAATATATACGCCACAATCACCGAGCCGATCGCGAGGACTACACCAGGACCGAACCAGTACTAAACTAGGACTAGACCGGGACTAAACCAGGACTGATCCAGTGTTATTAGCGGAGTATAAATATATATACGCCCCAGTCGTCGACCCGATCTCCTCCGCTGATGTTTTATGTCATAAAAACACTCTCTCAGTCTGGTCTAACTTTGTTTCAGGAAAAGAGCGAGACCGGGCTCTTGTTTCTAGGGCAACGGACGCGCGTCAAGTACTTTTCTCCCTTTCGTTCAAAGACGCGAGTTGGGGGCGTCTGAACTCAAATGCAAAGGCGTCCAAATAGAGGCGTCAAGGCGTTTTTTGACGCTTTGGTGTGAACGGCCCTTTAGAACTTGTCTTAATGCGATGTTTCTGGTTACTACGTTTAAAGGTGTTTTCTGGATGGCGGCCGCTCCTGACGCGCTCCAGGCCCCATGTAGAATCGCTCCTTCTAGAATCCAGGTAGAGGCTCTTGGTGGTGAATATTTGGGGGGGTTGGGATTCGATGGCGTCTGTGTGGTAATTAGTGTATTTTTATGTGGCAGATTAACGCTGCTGCTGTGTTTTTCTGCTCTCAAATTCTCTCAAAGTCCTTAGCAAATTGTCCTTGCAAAGTCTGATCTCAGAGTTCACCCATAAATTCCTTTATCTGTAGAGCTAGTGTAGAAGTTACTATAGTGTGTATATATTTATTGGCTGGGGTAGTTTGTGCAATAGAGGATAGGGCAATGTCGTAGCACCTTGCACTTTAAAACATCTAAATTCTCAACAATTAAGACCACGCACCTGCACTTTACAGCTAAAAAAGAAAATACTACAGCTACTTTTTTATATATTTTGCACAACATTAGCACTTTGGGTCCTGAAATCTGGGATTGAACTGTTTGTTTTGGTTTGATTAGTCTTTGTTTTTTTGTATTGCTAATTTTGTTGGTGGTGTTATTTAGTTTAGTTGAGTCCCAGATTTCAGCTCCAAATTGTTGTGTTGAATGTGGACCTTTTTTTTAAACGTGTAAAATGAACTCTTTTTAATATTATTGTTATGATCTGAATGAAAAAGTAAACCGTGTAAGTGTAATATTTGAACAATATGAAGTGTGAACAGTGCGAGCTCTGAAAAAATCCGTGTTTTTTGTGTGTGTGTGTTTTTTTTTTTTTTTTCCTGGAAATCATTTGATGTGCTGTGGAGAGGTAGACGGCAGGTGAGGAGACAGGTCCCTGCACCTGCCCCGAGGCGACAGGACCTCTGCTCTGCTCCATAAAACATGAGGCGCACATCACAGCGAGAGAGACGCTTTAACCGGCTCTGACACGGGCCTCATTTAAATACACGCCGCTCGCCTCTCGCGGTTTAAACCAGCGAGACACACTTTAAACCTGCGCCGCTCTCTCGCGCCATCAAAATAATCTCTGTGTCCTGCTGCAGATTCACACGCAGAGGAGGGGAACAGCCGAAAGTAAGAGTAACATGACTTTTAAATAATATCACTCTGTTAAAAGTTTAAAAAGTCGTGACCCCGGTGTTTCGAGTGAGAGTAAGAACATGTTTTTAAGAAGTTGGTACTAATAGTTTGAATGTAAAAGTCAAAGCAAGTTTATTTGTACAGCACAATTCGACTAAACCAGGACTAAAACAGGATCAGGGGTGTAGTGGGGGTGGTTTAGTCCTCCTGGTTTAGACCTGGTTTAGACCTGGTTTAGTCCTCCTGGTTTAGACCTGGTTTAGACCTGGTTTAAACCTGGTTTAGTCCTGGTTTAGTCCTGGTTCAGTCCTGGTTAATCCTAGTTTAGACCTGGTTCAGTCCTGCTTTAGTCCTAGTTCAGTCCGGTTTAGTCCTGGTTTAGTCCTGGTTCAGTCCTGGTTAATCCTAGTTTAGACCTGGTTCAGTCCTGCTTTAGTCCTAGTTTAGTCCTGGTTCAGTCCTGGTTTAGTCCTGGTTTAATCCTAGTTTAGTCCTGGTTTAATCCTAGTTTAGACCTGGTTCAGTCCTGCTTTAGTCCTAGTTTAGTCCTGGTTCAGTCCTGGTTTAGTCCTGGTTTAGTCCTGGTTTAATCCTAGTTTAGTCCTGGTTCAGTCCTGGTTAATCCTAGTTTAGACCTGGTTCAGTCCTGCTTTAGTCCTAGTTTATTCCTGGTTCAGTCCTGGTTCAGTCCTGGTTTAGTCCTGGTTTAATCCTAGTTTAGTCCTGGTTCAGTCCTGGTTAATCCTAGTTTAGACCTGGTTCAGTCCTGCTTTAGTCCTAGTTTATTCCTGGTTTAGTCCTAGTTCAGTCCTGGTTTAGTCCTAGTTTAGTCCTGGTTTAGTACTAGTTCAGTCCCGGTTTAGTCCTGGTTCAGTCCTGGTTAATCCTAGTTTAGACCTGGTTCAGTCCTGCTTTAGTCCTAGTTTAGTCCTGGTTCAGTCCTGGTTTAGTCCTGGTTTAGTCCTGGTTCAGTCCTGGTTCAGTCCTGGTTCAGTCCTGGTTCAGTCCTTTTAGTCCTGGTTCAGTCCTGGTTAATCCTAGTTTAGACCTGGTTCAGTCCTGCTTTAGTCCTAGTTTAGTCCTGGTTCAGTCCTGGTTTAGTCCTGGTTTAGTCCTGGTTCAGTCCTGGTTTAGTCCTAGTTTAGTCCTGGTTCAGTCCTGGTTTAGTCCTGGTTTAGTCCTGGTTCAGTCCTGGTTCAGTCCTGGTTCAGTCCTGGTTTAGTCCTGGTTCAGTCCTTGTTCAATCAGGCTTACATAATAAACAGAAACTGTAAACAAGTAGATGTGTTAGTTTCAGAGTAGTTTCAGTGTAGTTAGCTCCTCCCTTCAGACCAATATAAGAAAGTTTCCATCAGTGTCTCACCAGAACTGAAGAAGCAGCTTGGATGAGCTGAGAAACGTTTTTGACCAAATAAACTTTTGTTCAGTCGACAAATTGAATTTCTCCTTTTGCCATTTTCAGAAGCACTGTTCCAGATTTCCGTGCAGAAATCTGAAATGCTGTTTAGTCCCGATTCTTGGCACCAACAGGAGGCCGAGACTAAACCAGGACTAAACCAGGGCTAAACTCGACTAAGCCAGGAGGCCACTCACAGAGCTCCTCAGAGTGCAGATGGTTCATATGGCACTAACATGTCACAGATGGACTCGGCTGTGGAGAGACTTGTACACAAATCAGAGACCCGAGACCAGGACTTCGAGTCAGGACCCGAGCTCCAGCATTCTGGATATAAACGGTATTTAAAATGTTCGATTATCGATTATTCGAAAATCGAAATTGATTATTGCAATTGAACAAATGCACAAATGCACATGGGATAATGAATATATGTAAAAATCTCTCCAACAAATCATATCTGAGGGAAACTCAAGAAGAAACACGAATGTTCAAATCATTTCATATTGTCACATAAAGCTTTTGTCACTTTAGACTTACTCAGAGTGGGAAGAGGAACCACAATTTTTACTCAAATAAGAGTACTGATATTTTAGTTTAAACTAAGTATTACCGAATTTTTCTGACCATAAGTCGCACTTTTTTTCATGGTTTGGGTGTTTCCTGTGATTTAAGCTCCAGTGCGACTTATATTTTACAATTTTCACACTGACAGACGCAAGAGTCTCTAGTCTTGTGTGTCAGTATCTGCTGCTCCTGTTCCTCCTGTACCACTGTCACTTCACTCTACTGCACATGTCTCCTGCAGAAAAAGTGCAATAGTTGCAAATAGTGAAATATGCAGCCAAAATCGGTAATCGAGCAGCAAAAAGAAAGTTTGAAGTGAGCGAGAAACTTGTGATGGACTGGTGGAAAGTGGGGATGAAGAACACAGTTTCACGGGAATTGGGAGGATGCACCGTGCAACTTTTCTGAAGTCACTGGATGGATGGACAAAGCCTGGACTTCAGTGACACCGAAACCATCCTGTCGGGATTCAGAAAGACCGGAATAATTCTACCTGGAACTGATGCAGAGTCTGACGACAGCGACACAGAAGAGGAAGCGGCGCTCTGTTTACCTCCGGAGGTCGTGGAGTTGCTCAGAAGTGACACCGAGGATGAAGAATTGAATGGATTTAGTGATTTGGAGTGAGATGGAGAGTTTGTTAAACTTGTTCTGTTCTGTTGTTTATGTTATAGTTTATCTGAAGAACTGTTCATATGTGACGTTAACAGTCTGTTGTTCTCTGTTCTATTGTTTTTACTAGAACTTGACTTTTAAGATGAAATGTCGGTTCCTGGTCTCTGATTTTACAAAATATATTTCCCCCCAAAAGTGTGACTTACTGTATATATGTTTTTTCATGTCTTTGTTACGCATTTTTTGGCTGGTGCGACTCCGAAAAATAGGGTACACAAGAAAAAGTAAAAGTATGTTGTCATAAAACTACTACTTAGGGAAGTGCAATAAAGGTTACTCAAGTTTTCATCAATAATAATTCATTTTCTTTACATGAATTAATTAATTTGTTACACACTGTTTTATTTTTTATCTGAATCCTGCATATGGCAAAATTTCTGATTCCTGAAGAGTGTTTTAGAAAGAAAATGTATAGACTCTATTCACGTTTACTAGAAGACGTTTAGACTTCTTTTGTTATTAAGTTAGACAAATTAAAATACACAAATTAATAGGCAATTATAAAAAGGAAAAAGAAAGAATACAATGACATTTAGATGAAGAAGAACATTTTTTCATTTTTTCCAGATTTTGTCAGAGTTACTAACGCCAACAGAGCTCAAAAGAAGGTTTTGTGACATGAGCGTGATTAAAGTTATTATTATTATTATTATTGAGTAAATGTAACGGAACACCTCCTGCTTTTGCACACAGGACTCTTAAACCTAATGCAATCACTCCTGCGCAAACCCCGGGCCTAATGTCGCTCAGCCACTCTCCATAATTGTGAGAATGATCCGGTTTATGCGTTTCCCTCGTCATAAATTATCCCATTATAACTCACGTCCGCGAGGCCCCGGAGCCGCGTCATGACTCGGTGTTATTGAGGCTGGATGTAAATATGACTTTTATGACAGACGGAGCTTCATTTACAGAGTGCGGCTCCAGGATCTCAGAGGAGGAGGAGGAGGAGGAGCTCGAGTCAAAGCATTTCACTCGATTACATTTTGAGTTATGAGGAGTTTGACCTGCGGTTTTGTAATCGTGCGGAGTTTAAAGTGTTATTTCAACAACAGAGAGCGAGGCCAGATGGTGAGTTATGCTTAAAGGTGGGACTTTTCAGGCTGGGGTTTCGCTACCATGCAGATGCTGTTGCTTTGCCTGTAATGTTCCACAATATGGCATTCACTAGCTAGGACCACGCCAACGACGACATAGTGCGAAGAAGTTTATTGATAATGTACGAAGCAAGGCAAAGATGGCTGGGTTGAGACTATGGGTGGGGGCTCAGTCTCAATCTACAATTGGCCCAGCCAGAACGGGACCCCCAAAAGGTTAAAAGAGTGCAAGATAGGATGGGCTGGACAGAGATCATTGAGGTCATAACAAACGTAGACGAGATAGGCGCTGGAGGCCCGGTGACCGAGGTGACTGAGTTTTGGTCGAATGTGCCCGCGCCGATGAGGAAGGAGTGGATGGAAACGAATGCGGAGATATGCCAGAGAGCATAGAACTTATTGGAAATGTCACTGAACCAGAACCTGGGAGCCATCTGCCGTATCTGTGAGGACGAGCGGATCGGTGGAAGAGGAATCGGAGGCGTGACTTGAGCGAGACATTTTACGAAAGGTTCGCAGGGACTTATCGGTCAGTTAAGGCGAAGAGGTGGATAGGGAAGGTGTTTCCCAACTGGTCTGTTATACTCCTGCGGAGAGTGAAGATGAGCGAAGACTATAGAATGTAAGGCGAGATCGGAAGCCTGGGGTGGACAAACGGGTCGAAAACGATTGACGATAAGAGTGAATTCAGAATGAGAATCGGAAGGCCGAAGAAGGCTGTGAGGAACATGCTTTCGAGGGTCATGTCCTCGGACGGCGAATAGTATCCGGAACGAAGTGTGAGGATATGAGGTAGAGGATATCTGAAGTAATTGGTAAGCGGTTAGGAGGGAGACAAGGTTCGGACTTAAGTAGTTCTTTACTCAATGGTGGAAACGTGGCAGTGAGACAGCGAGAGAGATGGGCGGTCCTTGCTTGAGATCATCTTGTAATGATGTTAACACCTGAGAGATGCGCCTGGATGGTGGAGACGCAGATGTTCCTGGAGTGATGTGAGAAGGCGACAAAACTGCAGATGGTGCTGACGTTGGAGAACTGAGGGGAAGCTGATGGAGACTGAAAAGAGCTTGAAGCTATTCCACTCTGTCAGGTAGGTAGAAAGGGAGCTCAGGGAGAGGCTGTCGAGGATGGCGAGTTGCGAGATTGAGACGAGAGGGCGAGAGCGGGGTAGCTTAATTGAAGATCGTGGCCGAAATAGGAAACTGGAATAAGCTGGACGTCCGAGTACGGAGCCAAGCTTCTGTAAAATCGAAGAGAGAGAATCCGCAATGGAGTTTAAGTAACCTGGAATATGAGCGGCGCGAATGACAAACTGATTTTGAGCAGATACTAGGTGAGCTTTGGAGGAACTAAGATCGCGGAGGAGCGAGACCTTCCCCTGTTGATTATGTGGGCTGTGGTGTCGCTGTCGGAATGGATAAGGTCGGAAGGTTGTCCACAGTGGTGGGATCTGGAAGCGAGACTGGGGATTTCTACGCGATTGTGAAGTGACTGGCGGAATTCGATGCCAGGGTGAAAACTGTCACTGAAACCATCGAACAGAAATTAACGAACCGATCGTTAAAATAACTGCAGATCATCCTTCCTCCCGTGAACCGTGTCTCGTGCTCTGTCGAGTTAACCGAGACAAACTGGGATGATGGCAAAGGCTGCTACATATAGGCTTCTGGGAAATTAGAGGCGTGGTCGAGGTGAGTTGTGGTTCGCTGGTGAGAGGAGAGGGCGGCTGAGGCCTGGTCCTGCTCCTGAATCTCAGTTAATCGTATTAACTACATTTAACAAACTTCTACCCACAATTTATCATCAGGCACCAAAACTCATTTTAAATCGTGTTTGTCTCAAATTTATCCTGCATAAACTTCTTTCCAGCCCGTGAACTCGGAGCAAAACTCGTCCAGTAAATTGAACTTCTACGTGGACGCGTCTTTTCTTACAGATTTAAATGTTTTAAATTTGACGTTTATTGTTTTTCGCAGTGAAAAGTTCTGGAGCTGTGACAGAACTGGACACAAAAGACTTGGACTCAGTTTAAGTTTAATCAAGTTTAAAACAGCACACGACAGGTGAAACAGACAGGTGAAGGTAACAGGTGAAACAGACAGGTGAAACAGGTAAAGTGCTAAAATCATTTTGGGTTTAATGTTGAACTTTTCGAGTTGTCATAGAAACGTGACACAAACAGAGTTTATAAATAAATATAAACAATAAAAATGTCCAAATCTGATAAAATAGTTTTGTTAAAAAAAGTTATATTTCTTTAAAATCTCTTAGTGTAGCTTTTTGTAGGCGGGGCACTGAGGTGAGTGCAGGTGTCCTGCAGGAGTCTCACACCACCACACATCCCCCTGCTCCCAGTTCAGAGGGAAACTGCCCAACGAGAGAGAGAGAGAGAGAGAGAGAGAGAGAGAGAGAGAGAGAGAGAGAGAGAGAGAGAGAGAGAGAGAGAGAGAGAGAGAGAGAGAGAGAGAGAGAGAGACACACAGAGACAGAGACAGAGAAGAGAGGAGGCGAAGAGAGGGAGAAAAACATAGAAGGAGAGTATAGGCCATTTGCTTTGGAGAAATTCTTAATGTTAATTTCAGTGTTTATTTTTGATTATGCAAATTTTTGTCTGTTTTGTGTGATCTGTTATAGTTTCTATCCATACTACTACTGGCCTCGGACAGCCGACAAGCAAATTGATAAGCTGTGATACAACAAATTGGCAACCAACAATATGGTAAGAGACAATGAGCACAGAAAAGGAACAAAAGAGAACCACCAAAATTTGTAAATTTTGCTATAAGTTGTCTGAAAGAGACACTTGTCTGATAAAAGAAATAATACTTATGCAATTGGGATTGCCAAAGTTATGCTACTTCTATACCATGCAATAGAAAATAAAGTTAAATTTAATTTTTCCAACTAAAGCAATTGAAATTGAAACAGGACAAAATTTGAATGTAAATACTTTGTTAAATTGGATGTTGCATCATCCCATGTCTCAGATCACTGGTAAAATGGATTTGCTTACTTCTGCTCTGACACATGTTCCTATTTTCTTAGATTTTATTACTCTTTGCTGAATTTCAATTCTCACGTCCAAATTTGATGACTGGGTTTGATTAAAACCCTACAGATTTAACTTTTTACTTAAATAGAGATGAAACCTTAATGAGTATGTGCTCCTTGCTTCTTATTCTACTGTCCGAGCGTCGTGTGTTGATCATGCATTATGTTCAAGTGCATTATGATAACAAAAACTCTGATGAGATCTGTTGTAATAAAAGAAAGCTAAGGGTAAAGTTGATGTTTACTCATATGACATGTCTCTTTTAATTTTTAAATGTGATTACACGTGATAGTGTAATCAAGAGAGGGAATTGTGGGCTTCTACCCTGTGTTTTTAAAGTTTCATTCATATGTTAATACGCCCTGTAATTAATCTCTGTGTTCCTTGACATGTTGTGTATGTTTTTGGACTTTGGAGTGTCAATGGTGAATGTATATGGGACAGATAAGGGGTGTATCTCCAACCTTTAGCATCTGCCAGTCTGTTATGGGACACGTGTTGGGACAAAAGTGCTGTGTATTTTTCCATAAAGATGCTAACTCAACAGTTATGCTGGTATAAAAGGCATCCAGTTTTTTCTGTGCATCAGTGGGGGAAACGCCGACCGCGTTGTCGAAGGACGACCGACGCACAGAGAGACGCCGTGTAGGCAAAATCATGCTGAATCAACTTGAATCTTGAGACCTGAATCTGCCTGACTCAAATAAAGAGACATGTGAGACCTGTTCTAACCCTCCAAGCCTCTTTCTTAACATCCTCTGTTCACTCTGCCTCCAGGAGAAGCTGACAGTGTCCAAATCTCACAGTACGATATTATCAAGAAACTCCTCTCACGATACGATTATTATTGTGATGTTCTGGAGAGGTTTTGCCCAGAATTGTATACACTATATGCTATTTTTTTCTTTTTAAATCACGTGAGTCTTCAGAGTGAATCATTTCTCCAACTCTAAAGAAATAAGATTAAAGTTGTTAACACCAGTTCTGTTTTTATGTTCTTATGGAGTAAAGGATCATGGTCGATGCTCGTCCCTGTTTAAGACTTTGAAGGAAAAACCTTTTGCATTTTAATAAATTATGATGGAACATGATATTTTATTTTTATTGTGAGACTTGCAATGATATGACATGATATTTTGATTCTTGTTTTTATTGTAAATGGTTTGTAATAATTATGACGAACCACGACCAACCCGGGGCCGTTCCATTTTCTGCTTGTGAGATCTGATCCGTCTGTGTTTATGTTGTGTTTATTTTAAGGCAGGAGGAGCAGATTTCAACATAAAACTGGGATGTCCCTGATTTATTTAGGTTGTAATAATAAAATAGTGAAACGAGTCGTAAGTAAATAAAACTGTTGTGCACTCGGCTTTAACATGAGTCACTATCGTCACATTTTCTTTGTGTTTTGTCATTTTTTGAATCAGATTTTCTGTATTTTACCCAAACAAAT
>NW_026571140.1:38172298-38209682 GCF_026225935.1 Boleophthalmus pectinirostris
CGATTGTGAAGTGACTGGTGGAACTTCGATGCCAGGGTGAAAACTGTCGCTGAAACCATCGAACAGAAATTAACGAACCGATCGTTAAAATAACTGCAGATCATCCTTCCTCCCTGATGGAGGATGAAGCATCGTGGATCACTGCCTCTACTGATGGGTATGATGCGGTGGGGCGGGCTGAGGAAGCAAGGAATCACAGGCAGAGGGGAAGCGGTGGAAGACGAGCAATAAACCACTAGGTTCTTCGAGGCTGAAGTACAATTATGGGAGGGCGTGACCGCTGAGCAAGGAAGCAGGATGAAAGGGAGCTCCATAGAGGTCACATGAGAGAGAGGCATGAGCTGTGAAGACCCTGCAGTAGAGCTCGAAATCTGGGACCCCCCAGTAAGTACCATGGTTGATTTGCTGGACCCTTCCTGTCACTTGGGTAGCAAATAGAACGTCATATATGTGGATCCCGGTCTTGCCGAAGTGCAGCACAAGATCGAGGACCAATGCCGGTAGTCATCTAACTCCATTCTCTGGTTGTCAAAAGCGGAGCGGATGGCGTATTTGGTGGGGGTGAGATTCTTGAATGGCGAAGGAGTGGTGTGTAGTATTAGCGTGAGGCCCTGGGTGGTTGGTATATCCCGTGGGTGGCTTGCGATGGAAGGACGGCTGGATCGAATGAGCGAAATCGATGTAATAACCGGTAATAATCGGCTACCGGAGAGATTAGGGAACGAAAAACGAAGGAAGGAAATCGAGGGAACGAAAATCGATTGAACGAATATCGAGGGAACGAGAGACAAATGATTGGTGGAGGCGACGTAGGAGACACAGTAGAAAACATTGGGTGTTGGGGAGGGGGAGGGAGGGGAAGGGATAGAGCAGAAGAAAGAAACGGGTAAGAGTGCTCTGCAGCTTGTAGGGCCTGCGGGGCCATGGGTACTGCCGAGGAGATTGTTGAAGCTGCTGTGGTGACGACGATTGGAGCGCAAGAAGCCATCTGACTGGTAATGTCTGGAATAAGAGAAAATAAAGGAGGGATGGAGGAATTAGATGTGTGCATGGGGATTGAGTGCAGCCTGCAGACAGGGATGAGAGAGGTGACCCGTTGGTCTAACACAGAGGGAGCAGGCACAGGGGAGGAGACAACATGCTCCCCGCCAGGGGGAGCTGTGGAGGCAGACGTCGGCGGCTGGAACTGCGTGCGCCGGTCGAGAACGAGGAGGGGTGGGAGCCCGAGGTGACGGGGCTCGGACCGAATCTAAATAGTGATGAAACAGCTTGGATTTGTTATCCTGGCAGCTGGAAACGACGCCTTTTTTTCCTTCAGTTCCTGCTGGAGGCCGGCCGCGGTCTGGCTTCTAATGTCCCACCTGTTGGGAGAAGCCCGCGGGGATGCGCGGGGAAGCGTGCGCGCGCAGGAACCTGCGCGGTGTAGCGCGGGCGCGGAGTCGAGCTCTTTGGCCGGAGCTCAGGTGACTTCCGAGGGGGCTGCAGTGGAGGCGGTCGAGTGACGAATGCGAGGCCCGGTTCTCCTGCCGGGCGAGCGGCGAGCAGGAAGAGGCGAACGAGGGGGAGCAGAGCGAGGATCCCGCTGTCTGCGGAGGAGATTACTCCGTGTAAGCCCCGGAGAGCTCCGCGGTGGAGGCGTGGGGCTGATGGCGTTCGGAAGTCTAGAGGAGGCACGCCGGCTTACTGCTTGGACCTCGGAGCAACTGAGGAGCGTCGTGAATGTTTCCTGCTCGTGGGTCTCCGGGAACCATCTTCGTAGAACTGCTGTGAGTGTGAGGAGACGGCGGACTGCGACGCGCCGAACAGGTCAGAATCCGAATTGGACGGGTTAATGATCGGCTCGTGAACCGTGTCTCGTGTTCTGTCGAGTTAGCCGAGACAAACTGGGATGATGGGAAAGGCTGCTACATATGGGCTTCTGGGAAATTAGAGGCGTGGTCGAGGTGAGTTGTGGTTCGCTGGTGAGAGGAGAGGGCGGCTGAGGCCTGGTCCTGCTCCTGAATCTCAGTTAATCGTATTAACTACATTTAACAAACTTCTACCCACAATTTATCATCAGGCACCAAAACTCATTTTAAATCATGTTTGTCTCAAATTTATCCTGCATAAACTTCTTTCCAGCCCGTGAACTCGGAGCAAAACTCGTCCAGTAAATTGAACTTCTACGTGGATGCGTCTTTTCTTACAGATTTAAATGTTTTCATTTGACGTTTGTTGTTTTTCGCAGTGAAAGTTCTGGAGCTGTGACAGAACTGGACACAAAAGACTTGGACTCAGTTTAAGTTTAATCAAGTTTAAAACAGCACACGACAGGTGAAACAGACAGGTGAAGGTAACAGGTGAAACAGACAGGTGAAACAGGTAAACGTGACACAAACAGAGTTTATAAATAAATATAAACAATAAAAATGTCCAAATCTGATAAAATAGTTTTGTTAAAAAAAGTTATATTTCTTTAAAATCTCTTAGTGTAGCTTTTTGTAGGCGGGGCACTGAGGTGACTGCAGGTGTCCTGCAGGAGTCTCACACCACCACACATCCCCCTGCTCCCAGTTCAGAGGGAAACTGCCCAGAGAGAGACAGAGACAGAGAGAGAGGAGAGAGAGAGAGAGAGAGAAACATATGCTTTGGAGAAATTCTTAATGTTAATTTTCAGTGTTTATTTTTGATTATGCAAATTTTTGTCTGTTTTGTGTGATCTGTTATAGTTTCTATCCATACTACTACTGGCCTCAGACAGCCGACAAGCAAATTGATAAGCTGTGATACAACAAATTGGCAACCGACAATATTGTAAGAGACAATGAGCACAGAAAAGGAACAAAAGAGAACCACCAAAATTTGTAAATTTTGCTATAAGTTGTCTGAAAGAGACACTTGTCTGATAAAAGAAATAATACTTATGCAATTGGGATTGCCAAAGTTATGCTACTTCTATACCATGCAATAGAAAATAAAGTTAAATTTAATTTTTCCAACTAAAGCAATTGAAATTGAAACAGGACAAAATTTGAATGTAAATACTTTGTTAAATTGGATGTTGCATCATCCCATGTCTCAGATCACTGGTAAAATGGATTTGCTTACTTCTGCTCTGACACATGTTCCTATTTTCTTAGATTTTATTACTCTTTGCTGAATTTCAATTCTCACGTCCAAATTTGATGACTGGGTTTGATTAAAACCCTACAGATTTAACTTTTTACTTAAATAGAGATGAAACCTTAATGAGTATGTGCTCCTTGCTTCTTATTCTACTGTCCGAGCGTCATGTTTTGATCATGCATTATGTTCAAGTGCATTATGATAACAAAAACTCTGATGAGATCTGTTGTAATAAAAGAAAGCTAAGGGTAAAGTTGATGTTTACTCATATGACATGTCTCTTTTAATTTTTAAATGTGATTACACGTGATAGTGTAATCAAGAGAGGGAATTGTGGGCTTCTACCCTGTGTTTTTTAAAGTTTCATTCATATGTTAATACGCCCTGTAATTAATCTCTGTGTTCCTTGACATGTTGTGTATGTTTTTGGACTTTGGAGTGTCAATGGTGAATGTATATGGGACAGATAAGGGGTGTATCTCCAACCTTTAGCATCTGCCAGTCTGTTATGGGACACGTGTTGGGACAAAAGTGCTGTGTATTTTTCCATAAAGATGTTAACTCAACAGTTATGCTGGTATAAAAGGCATCCAGTTTTTCTGTGCATCAGTGGGGGAAACGCCGACCGCGTTGTCGAAGGACGACCGACGCACAGAGAGACGCCGTGTAGGCAAAATCATGCTGAATCAACTTGAATCTTGAGACCTGAATCTGCCTGACTCAAATAAAGAGACATGTGAGACCTGTTCTAACCCTCCAAGCCTCTTTCTTAACATCCTCTGTTCACTCTGCCTCCAGGAGAAGCTGACAGTGTCCAAATCTCACAGTACGATATTATCAAGAAACTCCTCTCACGATACGATTATTATTGTGATGTTCTGGAGAGGTTTTGCCCAGAATTGTATACACTATATGCTATTTTTTTCTTTTTAAATCACGTGAGTCTTCAGAGTGAATCATTTCTCCAACTCTAAAGAAATAAGATTAAAGTTGTTAACACCAGTTCTGTTTTTATGTTCTTATGGAGTAAAGGATCATGGTCGATGCTCGTCCCTGTTTAAGACTTTGAAGGAAAAAACCTTTTGCATTTTAATAAATTATGATGGAACATGATATTTTATTTTTATTGTGAGACTTGCAATGATATGACATGATATTTTGATTCTTGTTTTTATTGTAAATGGTTTGTAATAATTATGACGAACCACGACCAACCCGGGGCCGTTCCATTTTCTGCTTGTGAGATCTGATCCGTCTGTGTTTATGTTGTGTTTATTTTAAGGCAGGAGGAGCAGATTTCAACATAAAACTGGGATGTCCCTGATTTATTTAGGTTGTAATAATAAAATAGTGAAACGAGTCGTAAGTAAATAAAACTGTTGTGCACTCGGCTTTAACATGAGTCACTATCGTCACATTTTCTTTGTGTTTTGTCATTTTTTGAATCAGATTTTCTGTATTTTACCCAAACAAATGTCAGTTTTTGTCTCTTTACTGTTGCAGGATCAGATTGGTCCAAAGTCGAGACACTGGAACAAATCAGTGGTTCTTTGTAAATCTGCTGGGACAGAGACACAGGGACAGAGACACAGGGACGTCTGGACACTCTAGATTTATCCCATTTTTATACAAGAAATGTCCCAGGTGTCGCTGTTTTTGACCAGTCTGAGCTAAACCAGGACTAAATTCAGATTAAACCAGGACTAAATTCAGATTAAACCAGGACTAAATTCAGATTAAACCAGGACTAAATTTAAACCAGGATTAAACCAGGACTAAATTCAGATTAAACCAGGACTAAATTCAGACTAAACCAGGACTAAATTAAACCAGATTAAACCAGGACTAAATTCAGACTAAACCAGGACTAAAATTAAACCAGGACTAAATTAAACCAGGACTAAATTAAACCAGGACTAAATTCAGACTTAAACCAGGACTAAATTCAGACTAAACCAGACTAAACCAGGACTAAATTCAGATTAAACCAGGACTATCACAATATCTGAGTTTGTGAACGACCAAAAAGAAAAAAAAAAACAACCCTCCGTCAGGTGACGACTGACAGGAGAATCCACAGTGTTAAACAATCGTTTTCTCTTTTACTCAGACCAGACGTCCAGACCCGGACGTGTCCCAGCGCAAAAGAAACTAAATCTAACGAGATCAGGACCAATCACACGACTCCTGAGTTTAACCTGCCACACAAACAAAACAACAAAAGACACACAGTCCAGGGGGCAGGGGCAGGTGCGGGAGGGGGCAGGGACAGGTGGACAGGTGCGGGCTCCAGGGGGCGCAGGGGCAGGGGCAGGTGGACAGGTGCGGGCTCAGGTGGCAGGGGGCGAGGGGCAGGTGCGGACAGGTGCGGGCTCCAAGGGGCGAGGGGCAGGTGGACAGGTGGACAGGTGCAGGGGCAGGTGCAGGGGGCACAGGGGCAGGAGGGGCAGGTGGAGGGGCAGGTGCAGGGGCAGGTGGCCAGGGGGCAGGGGCAGGGGCAGGTGGACAGGTGGACAGGGCAGGCAGGGGCAGGTGGACAGGTTTGGCAGGGGCAGGTGGACAGGTGCAGGGGACAGGTGCAGGGCAGGGGACACAGGTGCAGGTGCAGGTGGCAGGTGCAGGGACAGGGCAGGTGCAGGACAGGTGCAGGACAGGGGCAGGACAGGGGCAGGTGGACAGGTGGCAGGTGGACAGGCAGGTGCAGGGGACAGGTGCAGGTGGACAGGTTTGGCAGGTGCAGGTGGACAGGTGGCAGGAGGGCAGGTGGCAGGTGCAGGGCAGGACAGGTGCAGGTGCAGGAGGACAGGGGCAGGTGCAGGCAGGTGGAGGCAGGTGGACAGGTTGGACAGGTTTGGCAGGTGCAGGTGGACAGGTGCAGGGCAGGACAGGGGCAGGTGGACAGGTGCAGGGCAGGACAGGTGCAGGGCAGGTGGCAGGTGCAGGTGGACAGGTGCAGGACAGGGGCAGGTGGACAGGTTTGGCAGGTGCAGGTGGACAGGTGGGCAGGGGCAGGGGACAGGTGGACAGGTTTGGCAGGTGGCAGGTGGACAGGTTTGGCAGGTGGCAGGTGGACAGGTGCAGGAGGGGCTTGGTGGGGGTTTCCTGTCTGAGGGTTTATGAGGCGTTTGTGTTTCTGCTTCTTGTTTCTTGTTGCTGTTGGTTTTGTTGTAAAAGTTTTAAAGTTGTACATTTGCTGTGACATTTTTTATTTTTCTGAATGATTTTGTGGAATAAAACGTGACATTGCCCTTTTGAATCTTTGGGAAATTGTCAATAAAGTTGAATAAATAATAAAAAATCAATAAAGTCCAATAAATCTGGTGGAAGTGGGAGGAGCCGAGAGCCGCACACACCACAGGAAATAAACGACGAGTCTGAGCGAGTCTGAGCGAGTCTAGTCCAGTTTGTCACAGTCTGTGGATCCTCCAGGAAACTCGCAGACTTGATTTATTTATTTATTTATTTAGTTATTTATTGAGTTATTTATTAAGAACACTTGGACTTTTCCATTTATCAATCCAATGATGTTAACAAGGGTGTAATTGTAACTCCCAAAAAAATGTATGTTATGAAGAGGATTACAGATCCTTTATGTAAATTATGCTCTTTAAAGGTTGTATGGAGGATTTTTTTTGTTTCAAATTGTCAATGATAGATTATAGATGCAGTAGCCTTGTAATTATGATGACCAAAAAAAAGAGAATAAAAATTCATCAACTCTGGACGTGGTGGGGCTAAACATTTGCCAATAGATAACGACACTGCCTCGTTATCTGTGAGCTGACAGGCTGTCAATCAAACTCCCTACGTTTCTAGTGTAACTGACTTGCCTGCGCCGCCGGTACGTGGTTTACGTACGACTGTCACGCAGTCCACAGACGCAAGACGCACAGACGCTGTTTACTCCACCAACGCAACAGTTCTTAGCGGCTTTTTTGACCTATATCTTCCTCGCAGTTCGCACAAAGTTTGTTGCAATGGCGACAAGAATCCAGGAGCAGTTCGCCGCAAAAGAAAGTCCGTTTTTGAGGTCGCTGAAAGAAGAAGACAAGGGGAAAAGCAGCGAAGCCAAACTAAGGTGATTCTTGTAGATTCATTCCAGCGATGGCGCGACTGAAGCAGACGCAGGGTCTAAAGACTGACGCACTGGTCCACAAATTACTCCTGGACAGGAAACTTCTGCTTATTATGAAAACGTACTTTATTTCCAAGAGTTAGACAAACGTTTTTCAGGACACGAATGTGATATCCTATGTCTGAAAACGTAATTTTCAAGGCAAAGAAAGAGTCCGCTTGCTGCTGCGTGTTGTAAGACTGCTCCGCTTGCTGCTGCGTGCCCTGCTCCTCACTTCTTGTCCGCGCACGAAATGTCCGCTCCCCCCTCCCCCCGCTCCTCACTTCTCCGTCTTGCCAAACCAACACTGTAGTTAGTTGTTTACAAGTCATGTGCAGCGGCTGTAAACAAACCTGTTTCTGGCGTAAGGAGGAGGAGGGAGGAGGCGTTTCTACGTAGGAGCTGTAGGGGGGAGGGGGGGGGTTTCACGCATGCGCAACATTTGAAAAAGGACAAACAGTCGCTGGATTTCTCGTTCCTTGGAAAATCCTCTATACAACCTTTAAATCACATTGGCACATTTAAACATATGTTTTGGGAATGTCCACCCGTGCGGGATTTCTGGAGGCAGGTTTCATGTAAACTCTCTTCGCTATTTGATGTACTAATGCCTTGTGTAACCGGATGTGTTGATATTAAATAACCTCTCACACGTGAAACTTAAAGTGGCCAAGCGAAGGATTTTGTTGTCAGGCCTAACGGCAGCTAAGAAAATGGTGGCCACACGCTGGAAGCCACCACCACACTGTTTATCTGTTCATGCTTGGTCATTAATGTTTCTGGATATAGCCCAACTAGAACTCTCCATAGCCCAGGGTGCATAGGGCCAAGAGGGACACAATTACTTTATGGCATGTTTTCATGAGGTGGGAGGTTGTTTGTGGGAAATATTATATGGTGGTCATGCTAATTCACCCAATATTATGGACTTTGGAATGACAACAGGGTGGAAAACACGTATGACTATCTATAGGTCTACATAACATGTTTTTTCTGTACTTTGAGTGCCATAAAGAACATGTTTTTCTGGACTTTGAGTGCCATGAAGCAGCAAAACTGACATATGTGGACCCCGTGGCATGTTCCCACCCATGATAAGGTGCACTGGGTCAGCAGTATTGTTCATTTTCTTGCTGTATATGCTAAATCAACAAGTTAATGTTTTGTCAAGATGTAGTATAAAGCTACCCCTGATTTTGAGTTGGGTCAGAGGACGTCGTCCGGGGTGGCAGTTGTACTTGGTAATCAACTTGAATCCCTCTCAATGGAAAATGACGAAATAAAGTGGCCTGTTCTCTCGGATTCTCCATCTCCTGTGCTTCTTTTCAGGACACGCATTGAACCTTCCGAAAAAACCCACATGTTCTTTTTTTTGTTTTTTTTGTTTGTTTGTTAGTTTTTTCTTTCTTTTTGTATCTGAAAAAACAAATAATTGGATTGCAGTATTTCTGACTATGTATGTATATAAACAAGCTGTACTCATTTCAGAACTCATGAATGTACAGTCAACGTGATTAAGCAGCATTTCAATTAAAAAAAAGTTGATCACAAAAAACAAGGGTCTAATTGTGTGTGGTGTATTTAGCGTGCTGCGGTTGTTTTTATTATTTGTAGTGGTTTATTGGTTATAGGGATGGGCATGATTAATCGATTAATCGATAATTGATCATTAAGAATTTCATCGATTACGTTCATTTTAATCGACAAACCGAATGTAGGTTGCTGTGCGTAGCGTGACCAAACAGGTGTCTGTACATGTGTCTCTCTGCACTCAGAAGGAGCGAGCAAACACAAACAGTCGGTCAGTCTGCAACGCAAATGCGTATTTAACGATGACTTGTACAAGAAATTCCACGCTTTCCGTTGCGTTCGGGACAAGTGTGAGTCCATGTGCACAGTGTATAAAGCAGCACATATGTTTCTGTGTCCAGTGGGAAAAAGTTTTACCAGTTGAGAGTCGCTCAATGTCGATGACGAGTCCCCACCTCCCTCCCCCCGTACGGTGTCCTGGTTTTGACAAGCGCAAATCTGGTCACACTAACCTGTATTCACCTGAGTCATGTCTTTTAATCCAACAGAAGTTGAACCACATCAGCGACACAAGAGCTGGAGTTTTATCTTTGCTTAGTTTCTGCAAATTAGCGATGCGGTTTTAAGTTTTGTTTCTGTGAGAGTTGCGCAAAACTGCGTTAAACACATTATAATGTCAAACGGATTGATGTGGCTCTAGAGTCGTTACGGTTTATATGTCGTAAAGTTGAATTTATGTATGTAGGTTAATAGTGCAGGTAGGAATAATAATGATGATCATTTTAATATAAACACGTTAATGATTAATCGATAATTGATCGTTAATTCTTCCGATGATCGATTAAGAAAATTTCATTGAATGCCCATCCCTAATTGGTTATATGTATATTTTCATTATTGTTTGGACTTTTGGATCCCATTTCAGCCAATCAGGGCTCTCCTTCCAGCTTCTCCACCAATCAGAATCCACCATCCACCAGTGCAACTCCCTTTCAGTATCAGCAGGTATCACTCAGGGCCAGTTGCTCTGCTTGCATCTTATCATTCTCGGACTTTTCTTTTGTTTTCATTTGTCATGCCCATGCGTCCGTGAGAACATAAGTAATTTCATAACAACGTCTCATTTCTGTTTATCCACCTTCTCCGTAATATGCCTGATTTGTCTCATATCAGTGTATCGCATCTTGGTTGCGTAAGCTGCGCCGATGGTGCGTTCACCGTCCAGCCGACATTTACATTTTCCCTGCACCCTACTGTCGCCCGTGGTGCTTTCAGGGGCCACCGGAATATTCAGTTTTTGGTGAGAAACATTATCAGGTCGTTGCCAGTGTTTGTACATTGTATCACTGTAATTAGGTTTAATTTAGGTCTTTCTTTGCATTTTTACTTGTTTATATTTGTAATCGTTTACTGAAATATTTATATTATTAATGTCATAATTATCACTGGACATTTACTGTGTATAATTGCTTCATTTTCTTCATTACTCATAGTATTTTTGTCTTTATAGCAACCATGAGTCACCCATGAAACTGTCATATACATCATCGATAAAGAGTGGTTGTGCTCTGGCGTCCTGTTAACTGTCCTGGCCGGACAAACTGAGGAGATTGACGATACCTGAGTCTTAAATACAGTCCTTTCCGAGGTCACAGGTTTGGATCTCCCTCCCAACACCTCCTTTATAAATGAGGTTCATTTGGTCTTCCGATAATTTATGTTAGGTTCTTTTTTCAGACCAAGAGTTTGTTTTCATACCTGACAGTTTCGACTGCTCACAGTGGTCTTCCTCAGGTCATGTGATGTTGCTGTGATGTGTCCCGTCAGCTGATTTAAACAATTTTTGGCGCTGTCTTCCTATTGGTGGAGGCAGGACGACAGCGCCATCTGCAGTCCGACTTCCCTTTCCATTTATTATTATTTATACATTTAGGAGTGAGAAACACAGTTTTGATTCTTCATATGTTTCATATAAAGAACTGACAATAAACTTTTTTGAATTTAAATTAAAGTTATATAAAATTATATATATAATATAGATAAAAAGAGGCAATCAAAATATGGAAACGTGCCCATGGGACGATAAACCGGGACGAGGGGGCTTTTTTACTCTCACAGACCTGGGATCAGTGTCCTGCACAGGTCCATTTTTGGAGACCCGCACCGTTAACAGGTGTTTATATCAAAGTTAAACCCGCACCCACCCAGACCTGTTAACATTCCACCTGTTACTCGCCCGTGCCTGTGATAAATCAGGGTCAGCCCATTAGTCCGACAGCCCAATAGTCCTGGACTGAACCAGGACTGGACCAACGCCGTGTCATTAGTCGTAAATATATACAGGTCGCATCCGCAGAGCCAATCGCCTGGACTACACCAGGACTACACCAGGACTACAGAGGCACTGAACCAGCACCACACCAGGACTGAACCAGGACTAACCCAGGACCACACGAGGATCACACCAGGACTGAACCAGAACTGAACAAGGACTACACCAGGATTGGACCAGGACTAAACCAGGACCACACTCGGACTGAACCAAGTCTAAACTCGGACTTAACCAGGTCTAAACCAGGACTGAACCCGGAGCGCAGCCGCTGAACCGATCACCTCCACTGATGTTTTACGTAATAAAAACACTAAAGTCAAAGTGGCTCAACATGGTCTGCCATCGTTCCGGGAAAAGACCGGGAAATGTCACTTGTTTCCAGGGCAACGGCCGTCTTGGACACGGGTCAGGTCTTTTTCTCCCGTTTATCGTTCATTTGATTCGCCCGTGTGTGATCACTATCCGCCTGTAAAATTCCAGAACGTAAAGAATGCATGTTTCTCAAGACGAAGCACTTCACATCTGAACTTGAGTAAACACAAGATGAATCAGTTTAAAGCTACACTGTGGGACATTCCAGGCTCCATGGAGACAAGCCGGTGGCCGACAGTCCAGAAGAAAAGTTAATACATGGAGTGTTTTTAAGACAGAAGCCTGACCTCAGTTGGAGAACTTTTTCGTAGATTTTTTTTTTGGTCCGATAATAAAGAAAGGAAAAACATACTTTGCAAATTTAGATAATTCCAGGTAATTATTTGGATGAATGTGTTTCTTTCAGCCTTGTCCTCTGGTCCAGACGCAGCCGTCGCTCCTCCTCGTCTGCTCCATTCTCTGCTTAAGTGAGTGTGAAGTGTTACGTTTAGTTTAGGGTCAGCAAACCTTTGTGGAGCCGCGTTTGTGAAACACGCAAAGAGAAAGAACAGGGTCAGATCTTACACCAGAGGCGCCGCTCTCACTGAAGCCCGTCAACAAGGAAGTACTGTATTCAAACCCAGTGTTGGGGAGTAACAGATTACATGTACTGGAGTTAAGTAATCAGAGTACAAATTATGAGTAACTGTATTCAGTTACAGTTACTGTTTCAGTGAGTGGTAATTGGATTACAGTTACTTTGTTGAAATAAATGGATTACATGGAGGTATTTTCCTGTTTTCACATTTTGGGCTAAACCAGGACTAAACCAGGACTAAAGCAGGACTAAAACCAGGTCTAAAACCAGGTCTAAAACCAGGTCTAAAACCAGGACTAAACCAGGTCTAAAACCAGGTCTAAACCAGGTCTAAAACCAGGACTAAAACCAGGACTAAAACAGGTCTAAAACCAGGTCTAAACCAGGTCTAAAACCAGGTCTAAAACCAGGTCTAAACCAGGTCTAAACCAGGTCTAAAAACCAGGTCTAAAACCAGGACTAAACCAGGAAAAACCAGGTCTAAACCAGGTCTAAAACCAGGTCTAAAACCAGGTCTAAAACCAGGTCTAAACCAGGTCTAAACCAGGTCTAAAACCAGGTCTAAAACCAGGTCTAAACCAGGTCTAAAACCAGGTCTAAAACCAGGTCTAAACCAGGTCTAAAACCAGGTCTAAAACCAGGTCTAAACCAGGTCTAAAACCAGGTCTAAAACCAGGTCTAAAACCAGGTCTAAACCAGGTCTAAACCAGGTCTAAAACCAGGTCTAAAACCAGGTCTAAAACCAGGTCTAAACAGGTCTAAAACCAGGTCTAAAACCAGGTCTAAACCAGGTCTAAAACCAGGTCTAAAACCAGGTCTAAACCAGGACTAAAACCAGGTCTAAACCAGGTCTAAACCAGGTCTAAACCAGGACTAAAACCAGGTCTAAACCAGGTCTAAACCAGGTCTAAACCAGGTCTAAACCAGGACTAAAACCAGGTCTAAAACAGGTCTAAACCAGGACTAAACCAGGACTAAAACAGGATTTAACAGGATTAAATCATGCTGCACGGACGTGTCTCCTCCTCTTCTATCAATAATATTTTTAATTTGGTTAAGTAAAGTCTGGGCTTTTTATTTTCTTTTAACAGACAAAACTTCTTATGTTACAATATCCTCGTCTTTGCTTCTCTACAGCAAATCAAGTAATCCAAAGTATTCAGATTACGTTACTCACTTTAAGTCATTTAATGGATTACGTTACAAACTACATTTTGGTGTATGTAATCTGTAATCTGTAGGGGAAAACATTTTAAAAGTCACCTTCCCAACACTGTTCAAAACCAAGACAAGTCCTTCCATAGGAGCGAGCAGAGAAGTAGAGGTCAGCTTTAAAGAAGACTCAAAAACACCTCCATGTATCCAGATGAAGTGAGCGTCGAAGTTGTTAGAAGTCCTGCCAGTGCCTCACAGCGAGAGGGTCTCAGGGTGAACTCCTGGACTCGACGTGTCACAGTGAGGAGCATTTTTTATTGCAGTGAAAAGCACGTGCCCTTACCTGACTTTGACTTTGACCTGAGAGCCTTCGCCTGCTTGTTTCCATGGAAATGTTTTTCCTTTGGCTGTAATCTTCCACAATAAAACAAATCTATCTCTATGCAGAATGTTTACAAACTGTGTGAATCATGCAGAATGTTACAAACTGTGTGAATCATGCAGAATGTTACAAACTGTGTGAATCATGCAGAATGTTACAAACTGTGTGAATCATGCAGAATGTTACAAATACAAACTGTGTGAATCATGCAGAATGTTTCAAACTGTGTGAATCATGCAGAATGTTACAAACTGTGTGAATCATGCAGAATGTTTCAAACTGTGTGAATCATGCAGAATGTTTCAAACTGTGTGAATCATGCAGAATGTTACAAACTGTGTGAATCATGCAGAATGTTACAAACTGTGTGAATCATGCAGAATGTTACAAACTGTGAATCATGCAGAATGTTACAAACTGTGTGAATCATGCAGAATGTTACAAACTGTGAGAATCATGCAGAATGTTACAAACTGTGTGAATCATGCAGAATGTTACAAACTGTGTGAATCATGCAGAATGTTACAAACTGTGTGAATCATGCAGAATGTTACAAACTGTGTGAATCATGCAGAATGTTACAAACTGTGTGAATCATGCAGAATGTTACAAACTGTGTGAATCATGCAGAATGTTACAAACTGTGTGAATCATGCAGAATGTTACAAACTGTGTGAATCATGCAGAATGTTACAAACTGTGTGAATCATGCAGAATGTTACAAACTGTGTGAATCATGCAGAATGTTTCAAACTGTGTGAATCATGCAGAATGTTTCAAACTGTGTGAATCATGCAGAATGTTTCAAACTGTGTGAATCATGCAGAATGTTACAAACTGTGTGAATCATGCAGAATGTTACAAACTGTGTGAATCATGCAGAATGTTACAAACTGTGTGAATCATGCAGAATGTTTCAAACTGTGTGAATCATGCAGAATGTTACAAACTGTGTGAATCATGCAGAATGTTACAAACTGTGTGAATCATGCAGAATGTTTCAAACTGTGTGAATCATGCAGAATGTTACAAACTGTGTGAATCATGCAGAATGTTACAAACTGTGTGAATCATGCAGAATGTTTACAAACTGTGTGAATCATGCAGAATGTTACAAACTGTGTGAAATCATGCAAATGTTACAAACTGTGTGAATCATGCAGAATGTTTCAAACTGTGTGAATCATGCAGAATGTTTCAAACTGTGTGAATCATGCAGAATGTTACAAACTGTGTGAATCATGCAGAATGTTTCAAACTGTGTGAATCATGCAGAATGTTACAAACTGTGTGAATCATGCAGAATGTTTCAAACTGTGTGAATCATGCAGAATGTTTCAAACTGTGTGAATCATGCAGAATGTTTCAAACTGTGTGAATCATGCAGAATGTTACAAACTGTGTGAATCATGCAGAATGTTACAAACTGTGTGAATCATGCAGAATGTTACAAACTGTGTGAATCATGCAGAATGTTACAAACTGTGTGAATCATGCAGAATGTTACAAACTGTGTGAATCATGCAGAATGTTACAAACTGTGTGAATCATGCAGAATGTTACAAACTGTGTGAATCATGCAGAATGTTTACAAACTGTGTGAATCATGCAGAATGTTACAAACTGTGTGAATCATGCAGAATGTTACAAACTGTGTGAATCATGCAGAATGTTACAAACTGTGTGAAATCATGCAGAATGTTACAAACTGTGTGAATCATGCAGAATGTTACAAACTGTGTGAATCATGCAGAATGTTACAAACTGTGTGAATCATGCAGAATGTTTCAAACTGTGTGAATCATGCAGAATGTTTCAAACTGTGTGAATCATGCAGAATGTTTCAAACTGTGTGAATCATGCAGAATGTTTCAAAACTGTGTGAAATCATGCAGAATGTTACAAACTGTGTGAATCATGCAGAATGTTACAAACTGTGTGAATCATGCAGAATGTTACAAACTGTGTGAATCATGCAGAATGTTTCAAACTGTGTGAATCATGCAGAATGTTTCAAACTGTGTGAATCATGCAGAATGTTACAAACTGTGAATCATGCAGAATGTTACAAACTGTGTGAATCATGCAGAATGTTACAAACTGTGTGAATCATGCAGAATGTTACAAACTGTGTGAATCATGCAGAATGTTACAAACTGTGTGAATCATGCAGAATGTTACAAACTGTGTGAATCATGCAGAATGTTACAAACTGTGAATCATGCAGAATGTTACAAACTGTGAATCATGCAGAATGTTACAAACTGTGTGAATCATGCAGAATGTTACAAACTGTGTGAATCATGCAGAATGTTTCAAACTGTGTGAATCATGCAGAATGTTTCAAACTGTGTGAATCATGCAGAATGTTTCAAACTGTGTGAATCATGCAGAATGTTTCAAACTGTGTGAATCATGCAGAATGTTACAAACTGTGTGAATCATGCAGAATGTTACAAACTGTGTGAATCATGCAGAATGTTACAAACTGTGGTTTCAACTTTCTATTTCCACAGACTCATGCACGTGACATGTTGCATACTGTACCATTAAAGGACCTATATTACACAAGATGACGCTGAGCTGCTCAATCTTGGTTCTTCCCCTCACCTGTGGTCATGACTGAAAGGACAAGATCGCAGATACAAGCGGCTGAAATGAGTTTCCTCCGCAGGGTGGTTTCCCTCAGAGACTGTCACGGGTTCATCCAAAATAAATGTAAAGAAATGATGGCTCAGTCGAAAAAAAAAACTTCACTTAAGTCAAGTTTTTATTCACACCACAGCCCAATGTGCAGAGTATAATATTTACAGTGGAGATTATGAGATAGAATCCCCCCCCCCAAAAAAAAGAAGTATTTGCAACAATATTTAACTTAATATTTACAGTGGCCAGAGATTGTGTGAGGAGCTCAGTCACACGGGAGGAGCTCGGTGTAGAGCCGCTGCTCGTCCACGTCGAGAGGAGCAGCTGATGCTCGGACATCTGTTCCGGATGTTTCCTGGGCGTCTCCCTCGGGGGGTGTTCCACCGGGAGGAGGCCGTGGGGAAGACCCAGGACACACTGCAGGGACTATGTCAGAGGGAACTACATAGACCATGATCCTTTTCTCCATTTCAGTGCAGACTACAAGAAAAGAAAGTCTATTTGTTCTTCATTAATTTGGGATTGTAGAAAAAAGGGGTGGGGTTAAATAAGTATTTACTTCCTCCCACTCCTTTTTCGGACACATTAAAATTCTGCGTAACATTTATTTTGCCTGTTATTATAGAATAGAAATAGTTACTTTTTGTGTTATATCTATGTATTTACGTTTTTGTCTTTTTTTTTTATTATTTAGTTTTTTGTTTTTGTTTTTTAATTTATGTTCTATGTATTACTGTCCGAAATAAATAAACATAAACAAATAAATAACAGTTCTTTTAAGTCAGTTAGTTACTTCTTTGGATTAAGTCTTGTCAAGGCATTTTAAGAGGAAAAAGTAGCATATTCACAGTTTTTTTAGCCGCCACAAAATATCTAATAAAATATCGTACTGTGAAGTTCATACCGTGAAGACATCATATCGTGAGACTTGGATATCGTTACACTCCTAATTGATATAGACACACTGCAGGGACTATGTCTCTGGTCTGGCCAGGGAACGTCTTGGAGTCCTCCCAAAGAATCTCGCAGAAGTGTCCAGGGTGAATTAAGTCTGGGAGTCTCTGCTTAGACTGAGGCCTGGATGGATGGTATTACGCTAAATTGATTCTTGTTACTTTTAAGCCGTGTTATGATTTCGTTTTCTCTTCAAAATCAGACCTGGAGTTGTGTTTTGATTTGTTTTCATTCACAGGTTTGAGTAATCCTTCATTATTAGTCTGTCTATTTCTTCTTAATTCAATTCAGTTCCAAAAAGTTTATTCTCAATTTTCATATGAACCATATGAAGAATTAAAACTGTGTTCCTCACTCCCAATCTTCTAAATAAATAATAATAAATAGAAAAGTCCATGTGTTCTTCTTCGGAGAGAAGCAGATTCTCCAAAGCTCAAAATGCTCTGCACTTTGTGATGTCACGAAGTAGTGGTTTCTAAGTTAACAGCTAAGTTTTTCATTTGCAATTCCAGGACTGAAATCATCCAAATTATTCTAGTGAAGGTGTATGGAGCTTGTTGCACTTCCTGTATGACCACATGACATCACAAGGTGTACACTAAGAACACCTAAATATGCAGGATTTGTAAGTTAACAAATATGTAAATGAAAGTAAACACAAGCCCAGGTATAATTTTGATGAGGAAACAACAATATAACACACAGTAGATCAGAAATTACCCGAATTTGGGCTCTTTAAATAAAAGATTTGTTCATTTTCAGGACATCTAACCCAGTCCACGTCTCTTATCGTCTCGTGAACTCCTCAGATCACTAGAGTGGATTAGTATAGACGTGAGGAGTGGTCAGGAGCTCTACAGCGCTGTTAACAGATGTCTAACAGGAGTATAGAGTCGTCCAAACCACTGTCTCCTCACAGCACAGGAGCAGACACAAACCCACACTGGCCCCAGCGACTGTCCACATACCAGCGCAAACAATCACGTTCTACAATACCATCGCCATCGGCACCGCCAAAGAAAATTTTACTAGAATTTCATAAAACTCATGAATTTCCTGAATATTTTGGCGGTCAAAGAGTCCCGATCATACGCTTCGTTCATTGTGTCGATGAAAAATGAGGGGAAAAATTGATGGAGTTTGACAAGAGCCAGAGGCAGATGTTTTGTGGAGAGTTCTGCAGTGGTCAGTCCGGAGGAGGAGGAGGTTTGGGCCTGGTTCTGTCCGGGTGTCCGGGTTTCGTGGTCTCGTTTCGGGTCCACAGTGGTCAGTCTAGAGGTTCTTTTGATCTGGTTTAGTTTTAGGCCAGAGGGTCATCAAACTAAAGCCCCTCTGCAGCTTGTATTTTGTAGATTTTTTCAATTACACAATGATATTTATATGAAGTATTTGTATTTGTATTTGAATAATTATATGACAGCTGAATTTTCATCACCTGTGCCTCCATATTTTGTTTCCCATTATTCTGTTGTTTTTGACCTGTAAATGTCCGACTGCTCATTTCATTTATTTTATGAGCCTATTTATTTGACTTTTATTAAGTGCTGCACACAGATATTATTACTACAACAATATCAATATCAACAGATCGACCTACAGTTTGTAATTTTTTACTCTCCTTTTGCCAATGTCAATCACCACATGTTTCTTCCATTGAGTGTGTTTACACGCACATCAGTGTCCCGGTTATGATCGGGTTTTTTGAGTAGGTTTCTTCATCGTGCATGTATACGCAGTATCCCGGTTTCAGTATCCCGGTTATTAGAAACTGTGGATACTGTAGCTGGTATATTCTGATAGTACCTGGGATACTGTGGCATGTAGACACAGTATCCTTGTTACTGCAACATAAAGTAGAGTGCGCATGCATCCAAAAGACAAAAGCTTTCCAGTCTTTTCACCACAACAGTAGCGACATAAAAGCTGCGCTAAACCTGCACATGAACAATGTGCAATCGTTTGATCGCTGAAAAGCTAAAATAAGGTGACCATAGGTCCGTTTGTATGTCACGGTTCACCTTTCACGGTCTCACCTTTTAGCTGATTTTTTTGGTGCAATTTTGCATGTTTTTTTTTTGTTTTTTTTTACAGCGTATGAATGCGTATTGCATATTACCGGCGGGTAGTAATTACACACGGGTGGGTCAGGACTAAACCAGGTCTAAACCAGGACTAATCTTGGACTTAAGAGAGAGAACACCGAGCAGTGCGATCAGGCAACTGTCGCGTTTACCTCCGTGAGGTGTGGAGCTCTCTGTCCGTCTCCAAAACATACGTAGGTCTCAGTTAATAGTCAAGGTCAATTAAATACAAAAAATCAATGAACCTGTCCAGGGCACTGGTGTTAGTTTCTAGACACTTCACCCACATTGCCTAGTATGAAAGTGGTGTGTGTGTGAGTGATGGTGGTGGTCAGAGGCATGGCAGCCGCGCCTCTGTCAGTCTGCCCCAGGGCAGCTGTGGCTACAACAGTAGCTTACCATCACCAGGTATAGAGTGAATGACTAATATATGCTGAATGTAATGCTCTTTAAAGCGTCTTTGTGACAAAAATGTCTGTGAAAAGCGCTAAATAAATGGGGACTTACTTAGTTACTTTCTCCTGCGGTCACCTCCGAGCCGGTCCCGACAGTGAGTACTGTTTCAATTCTGGTTTAGTCCTGTTGTTTTAGTCCTAGTTCAGTCCTAGTTCAGTCGTGGATTAGTCCTCCTCTTCAGTCCTGGAATCAGTCTTAGGTTAGTCCTGGTTTAGTCTTGGTTCAGTCCATGACGTAGGCAGCGCAACAGTTTGATATGATCTCGGGTTAACGGGCGGGTGCTGTGTTGTACTGCGTGGTAACAGAAACACTAACTCACTTAATTTATGGGGGATGTCATTAATGGTAACTAATTACTTTTTTAAAATGCCCAACACTGGTGGTATTATGAAAAATTGAAAAATTTACTTTCTGGAATTTTCTACCATGTTAAAACAAGCCTTCACATGTCATCCACGCATGTTTGTGTAGTCTTGCAATTTCAGTCTGACTCGATATTCTGTCCAATGTTCAGCACCACAAGTTTACATCAACATCTCCTGTACGTCCGTATTTATTTATATATACACATATCACACCTTCACAAATCTGAGGTGAGGTGCAAAAACAAAACAGAAACTGATTCAGTCTTTTAATACACTGGGTTCTACAGTTTCAAGTGTTATATAAATATGTTATACCCACAACATTCCACAAGTGTAACAAGTGCGTATCATCCTCCTCTAGTCTTGAGTTGTAACGCTGTGTGACAAAGTTGAACGTACAATAAAAGATGTAAAATAAAAGACAAAAAATATTCTCTTATCAGACAGTTCTCGGTGCAATTTTCTGCCACGTAAACATTTAGCGTGCGCACGTTTTTTCCGTCTTCATTGTCGGTGTCAGAATGCAGTGTGGCGTGTGTGCGGAGCTCTGGTGCCGCTTAGAAAAAGCTCAGATCAATCCTCGTTCAAACACGGCGTTTCCACGGCGACGGGGACACAAACAGCTCAGGTCCGGGCTTGAGTGTGTCTCTGTGCTGTAGCGTGGTCGTGCAGTAGTGTACACACGCGGCGTAATCGCTAAGAAAGAGAGAAAAAAAACAAGAGCCGCCTCGCAGTAGTGACTAGAGTTTGTTTATTTCGTTTGTTTTTTAGGGGGATGCAAAACTGTCTGCGCTGTCACGACACGAAACTTTTGATTTCGAGGCTAAGGAATTGGCTCGATACTCAATACCCATTTCAACGCAACAATATTATAACAAATACGCTTTATTATAACAATAGAATGTGATTTTCAACATTAAATCGTAGTACTTTCTTCTGTGTAATCCCTCAGGTGAATATGACTTTTAGTATCGATACCTGCTCAAATACTAGTTCTAGTATCGATTAGTATCAGATTTTCAGTACTTTTTACAACCCTACAACCTTATATTGTCTCACACGTATAAAAAACTGAACATTTTATCAAGAAGACAAGATGAAAGTTTTGTAAAAGTCACGGAATTTCTGTATCTCTTTCACTCAACTGCAGCGTTCTGTGCAGTTCTCATTAGTCTATTATGATCAGTGTTGGGAAGGTGACTTTTAAAATGTAATCCCCTACAGATTACAGATTACATACACCAAAATGTAGTTTGTAACGTAATCCATTAAATTACTTAAAATGAGTAATGTAATCTGAATAATTTAAATTACTTGATATTGTCATGTTTTTTAAAACTACATGAATGTACCAACCACATCCTGAAAATTCATGTTTGTTTTCTTCAAATTGGCCCTGGTTTAGACCTGGTTTAGACCTGGTTTAGTTTAGACTGGTTTAGGGTTTAGACTTGGTTTAGATCTGGTTTAGACCTGGTTTAGTTCTGGATTAGACCTGGTTTAGTCCTGGTTTAGTCCTGGTTTGGTTTAGACCTGGTTTAGACCTGGTTTAGTTTAGTTTAGTCTGGTTTTTAGACTTGGTTTAGACTTGGTTTAGATCTTGGTTTTTTGGTTTAGTCCTGGTTTAGACCTGGTTTAGTTTAGAGTTTAGATCTGGTTTAGACTTGGTTTAGACCTGGTTTAGTTTCTTGGTTTAGACTGGTTTAGACTTGGTTTAGATCTTGGTTTAGTCTTGGTTTAGTCCTGGTTTAGACCTGGTTTAGTTTAGACTTGGTTTAGACTTGGTTTAGATCTTGGTTTAGAGTTTAGACCTTGGTTTAGTTTCTGGTTTAGACCTGGTTTACTTGGTTTAGACCTGGTTTAGTTTCCTGGTTTAGACTTGGTTTAGACTGGTTTAGACTTTTGGTTTAGATCTGGTTTATTCCTGGTTTAGCCCAAAAGGTGAAAACAGGAAAATACCGCCATGTAATCCATTTATTTCAACAAAGTAACTGTAATCCAATTATCACTCACTGAAACAGTAACTGTAACTGAACACAGTTACTCATAATTTGTACTCTGATTACTTAACTCCAGTACATGTAATCTGTTACTCCCCAACACTGATTATGATTATTTCCAAACGTCTGCACCTTTTGTTTAAAAGAAACAACAGTAAATGCAGTATTTTCAAAGTTAAAGGGACAGTTCAGAATTTTGGATGTAGGACCTCATTTCCTCGTGATCCAGAGTGTTGGAGACGTGTGGAGACACTTTTTAAAATATTCCATCCAGTCCTTGTATTTGCAGAGTCGCTGGTGCTAGACTAGTGCATGTCAATGGTCATAGTTTGTCCTGCCACTAAAAACAGTCTTACCCACTCCACAAAACACCTGAAACAAATCTATTATTACACCAGACTGTCCATGTAAATGTCTGTGTTGATAGAAAAATGTTTGAATTAAAACTAACCTTGAGTCGCATGAATCGTTGCATGTTGAGTAACTATTTTCTCAGCAGTTGACTTTTACTTTGTTGGTAAGATAAGTGCTTGGCCTGTTGGGAAAGTTCATTTTCTGCATGAACTAATTCAAAGTTCAGTTCATAAATTTCAAAATGAACTAGTTCGTTCATAGTTCATAATTGTTTATAGGTAATAGTTTGTTTCCAAAAATGCACTGGTTCAGTAGTTTCTTTGTTTGTTTGTTTGTTTTTTTTCAATACATTGAATGTATTATATAAAGGCTATACAATATTATAATGAATATCAGAAACAGCCAGTCATTTTGGTCACTACTGGATGAACTAAATATATCAGAGCACAACGAACAGCCAAGTGCAGTTTACACAGCAGCACAACCTGATCCACTGCTCACAACAACAACAGCAAAACTACAATAAAAGGCTACGGTCAGAACACAAACACACGGCATCAGTGTCGCTCCTACAAACACCAGAGCAAACACCAGAGCAAACACCCGAGCAAACACCCGAGCAAACACCCGAGCAAACACCCGAGCAAACACCCGAGCAAACACCCGAGCAAACACCAGAGCAAACAAACACCAGAGCCGAGCAGAGCAAACACCGAGCAAACACCCGAGCGAGCAAACACCCGAGCAAACAAACACCGAGCAACACACCAGAGCAAACACCAGAGCAAAACACACAGAGACCGAGCAAACACCAGAGCGAGAACACCAGAGCAAACACCGAGCAAACACCCGAGCCCGAGCAAACACCCGAGCAAACACACCGAGAACACCCGAGCAAACACCCGAGCAAACACCCGAGCAAACACACCGAGCGAGCAAACACCGAGCAACACACCGAGCAAACACCAGAGCACACCGAGCAACACCCGAGCAAACACCAGAGCAAAACACCAGAGCAAACACCCGAGCAAACACCAGAGCAAACACCCGAGCAAACACCCGAGCAAACACCCGAGCAAACACCAGAGCAAACACCAGAGCAAACACCCGAGCAAACACCAGAGCAAACACCAGAACAAACACCAGAGCAAACACCAGAGCAAACACCAGAGCAAACACCAGAGCAAACACCAGAGCAAACACCAGAGCAAACACCCGAGCAGCTCCGTTGCAAGTCCCCACCTCTGCCCTGTACTATGGAACTTTATTAACGTTTATTAGCTTTCTATCATTTATTCGGTAAGAGTTGTTTTCTTTGCTTAAAAACACCGCTGCATGCATTCTGAGCGTGAGCCGACCCTCCTCTTCACAGACATGACCTGTGTCTTGGCCCGGGCTTCTGTTTGCCTCCATGGAGATAAACAAGTTTAACGCTGAGCAAGTTTCAGGCAAAGCAAAAACATCTCCAAGGGGACAAGCGAGTGAAAGTTACGTAATGCACCTTTAAAACAATTACAGCTTCAAGAAAGACTTTGCACGACTAGAATTTTTGTCTTTTACTATTTATGATGAAGTTTGAAGTGTCCTTTTGAACTGACGATTGTAAAACGTGTTTGTGTTTGAATAAAGAGGCCGTGGTCTTCCATACAGCCCCTCACATCTGTTTCACAGTCTCTTCCTGTCTCACACTAACCACATAAACCTGTGCAGTGAGCAGCTATAGACAGTTATAGACAGTGGCCTTGGAGACTTGGAGGTGATTCAACAGAAGAGTTCACACTGAAACTGAGGCTTTCAACACTCCACCTCGTTCTGCTCATTCAAAACCAACCAATGGACCAATGACTGTGATTGTTATTTTGGACTGATTAGAGGCAGAAGACAGAGAG
This sequence comes from Boleophthalmus pectinirostris, assembly GCF_026225935.1. Lineage (NCBI taxonomy): Eukaryota > Metazoa > Chordata > Actinopteri > Gobiiformes > Gobiidae > Boleophthalmus > Boleophthalmus pectinirostris. The sequence goes on from NW_026571140.1 coordinate 38,196,611, forward strand.
GAAACAGATTCATGTTTCAGTATGTTGTAACAAAACATGTATCTCACATCCCGTCTCGTGCTCTCAGATCCGCAGATCAGACTCTTCTCCGTGGCCCAAAGACCAGGAGGAAACAGAGGAGACCAGACTGATGGACTCACTGCCTGTTTTTAAGTCCCTCCTGAAAACTCACTTGTTGAGGGTTGACTTTTTTATCTGTATTTGTATTGTATATTTTACCTTTACCTTCATTGTATTTGTCACTGTTTGTTATCTGTTTGTGTACAGAACTTTGGTCGACTGTGTTGTTTTTTTAAAGTGCTGTAGAAATAAAGCTGAGTTGAGTTGTTAGTCTTATCTGTTTCCATGGAGACAAGCAGGTGGCACCAAGCCAAGGTACAGGTCAGATTTCTGTGGAGGTGAAACCACTCGCAGCAAGAATTACATGTATAAAAAACATTTTTCTGCATAATAATAATTGCAGCAGCAGTTCCTCAGCTGGTTGAGCATTTGTCCACTCATCCGAAGGTTGGCAGTTTGAATCCTGCTCCCAACATTAAAAAAAACATCATTGGTCAGATCCACTGACCCACAGGTTGACTGGTGTAATTCCAGCTGTCACAGATGAATGCTGTCATTGTGTCCTTGGGCAAGACACTTAACCCACCTCGCCCCAGTGTCTGCGTACACTGGTGTGTTAATGTGTGTGTGAATTAGAGATACATGGATTGTGGTTACAGCCACGGTGTCCACGGCTAAACCGCGTGACGTGACGAAAAATAATATTTAAATTAAATTCGGGCGGGTGGCAGTTTAACTGCTCAAATTTAAAATATACATATATTACAGCCTATATTGTTAAGTGTTATAAGATATGCGTCTTTACTCCTATGTGCAATGTTTAGAGTGGCGTGTGGCGTGTGGCGTGTGGCGTGTGGCGTGTGGCGTGTGGCGTGTGGCGTGAGTGAGTGACTGCGTGCGCGCCCCCGAGGCATGCGCTTCTTGAATGGGCCCGTGGAGCATAAATGTGTCTGTGTTTTACTGTATGTGAGGTGAACGGTCGGAAGGCGACCGAAGCGAGTCAGGAAGCAACTGTCCTGTTATTTAGTGCATCACGGCAAATAAAGCCACAATTCTTGAACAACAAACTGGGCCCAGGCACTCACGGCGAGGCTCCGAACAGGGAGTTAAACCCTGAGCAACGAGCGCCGTTTTGTGACGGACAATTAAGAATGTGAACATGCACGTTGAGTAAATGTTGGAATGAATGAGCTGTAGAGTTTGCATTTTTTATCGAGGCTCTTTAGTTTGTTTGCTGTATGATTGTTCTAAAATCTAAAATCAATGGGCGGATGGCGGGCGAGTGCGGTTTAGAAAATTGGTCAAAACCTTGGGTGCAAATGGACAGCGGGCGGATGATGAGTTTTGTGTCGCGGTTGCGGATGAAAAAATAGCCCATCTGCGCATCTCTAGTGTGAATGTGAATTCGTGTGTGAATGCGTGAATTGAGCACCTTGAAGGTGAAAAAACTCTGTATTTACCATAACTGAGCTTCTAGAATGTTAGAATGTTCTTTTGTCATAAAAAAAAAACACATGTGGAGTTGTGTTTTGTTTCAGTCAAACATGTTTGAGTAATTCTTGTGATGTCATGAAGCAGTGGTTTTCAGGTTAACAGCAACTTCCATGTTCCCAGGCTGGAGCCACCTAGTGCCTCCGCTCAATTTCATTTCTCTCCAGCGACTAGGACTAAGACTAGGACTAGGAAGAGCTGAACCAACCCGAGTTGCGATAGCAGACTGCATACGTTATCCTTCTTTGTCAAATACAAACTTCACATTTTTTATTGCACCTTTAATTCGCAACTTCACCTCGCAGAAACAACAATGATCATTGACAGACATGTTCTCTCTCTTCTTTGTTTGCTGTTGTGCCGGCAATTACTTGGACACCACTGAACGTTCCGGCGCATTACATAAGGTCACGACCAAATAGCAGCGATTGGTTAAATTAAAAAAGTACCCGCCTACTGTCGAGAGGTCACACGGTTTCCATGAAGTGAAACCGGCTGATGAATCCGGCTAACTTCCAGGCCTGAAATGATCAAAATAATTTTAGTGAGGGCATATGGAGTTTAAAAACACAGTAGAGCACTTCCTGTATTACCACATGACACCACAAGAAGGAACAGCGGAATGCAGGATTTGTGTGTTTTGACTGAAACAAAACTGCAGGTATGTTTTTGATGAGGAAATTGTGTCGTAAAATAGACCAGAAAATAGCGAAAGATGGAACAAACATTAAGACAAATTTAACGCGGCACTGTTGAACATTTCCATCAAAGCCGTAACATCCACATAGGGTCATGCAGATGGAGGAACCCTTCACAAAAAGTTACTCTAAACAAACCAGAAGGACTGAAGCAAACTCGTGCTACTGCAAACCCCACCTCCCATAACAACACGTCTGACATCACTGTTTAAATCCACATTCTCTAGTGATTTTCCGTCCAATTAAAAGCCCATATTCCCGGAGTCATGTTTTGGGCTTGTGTTTGTGCCTGGCTGAGCTGTCTCCGTCCTGCTCTGCGCACAATAAAAACGCTCGTGTGTGTGTGTGGGTCCTTGAAGTTTCCTCCCGGTGGATCCGACTTTGCTCTCTCCTCTCCGCTCTTTGTCAGCGCGTCAGAATAATTAGGGCCGAGGAAAACACGGAGCGGTTATCGTATCGGCGCGGGGGACCCATGAATATTCAGCGTAGCATATGGCACGGAGCGCGGAGATCTGCGGCTAATGAGGAGGTTTTGATGGGAGGCGGGCGGGGCTCTGGTGCAGGCGGAAGGGGGACGGAGGAGGTGACCCGGTGTAGTACAGGGAGCAGATTGTTACCGAAGAGGAAACACTGCGTCACTGAACACCACGGATCACTGGGCTTAAACTTGTGACTTTTGCAAATCGGGAGAGACTTCGTTTGAAATGTGCGCGGATATGTTTTTAAAGCATATTTTACTGTCAGTGTCAGGGCCCGTATTTGGAAATCCAAGCGCGTATCATAGCAACTAAAGAGCCAATCAGAAGCGAGGGTGTTGGAAGTAACGCCCCCTTCGGACCTCTTGCATGTCTTGATTTAGGGACAAAATAATAAAAACACCAGGATAATAAGACAATAGACCTTAATCTGTGTATCATTGGTTCATTCGTTTTTCAATATAAAACCAAAAGTAAGAAAATGTAAAAATAACAGTTTTCTTCATTATTTGTGTCCAAAACCAAAATGAAAAAACAGATAATGATTTGTTTTTTTCTGTTTTCGATTTTGTGTTTAAATGAAGAATGGAAAAAAACAGATAACGGACGTTTCCCGTTTACGTGACTTCAGTGACTGTGATGTTGGACTTTTGCGCTGCACATGGACTGATCCAGGACTGGTATATATATATTAAAAATGTGTCTCACCTTCCCGGTGGGTCTCTCTCACCCTCTCAGCCGGGTGTCTCAGAGGCTGGGAGCTACATATATATATTATATATATATATATATATATATATATAATATATATATATATATATATATATATATACATATATATTATATATATATATATTATGTATGTTATGTATGTGTGTGTATGTATGTGTGTGTATGTATGTGTGTGTATGTATATACACCCCCCCCCTTGAACCGTCACCTTATCGTGTGGAGGGGTTTGAGTGCCGAATGATCCCGGGAGCTATGTTGTCGGGGGCTTCATGCCCTGGTAGGTCACCCAAGGCCAACAGGTCCGGGGGGACGGGTCAGACGAAGAACGGTTAGAAAGCCCCTATGATGAGTGTACGAGCAAGGCCAGTTACGTCGCCCGGATTGGCGCACCGGGCCTCACCCTGGAGCCAGGCCCTGGGTGGGTGCTCGCCAGCGAGCGCCTGGGCCGAGCCTCCCCCCACGGGGCTCGGCCGGGCTCAGCCCGAGAGCGCTGGGCCGTCCTCACGTGGGCCCACCACCCGCAGGAGACATATGGGCCGGTGCAGAGAGATCTGGGCAAGCAGTCGACGGCGGGGCCTGGCGACCGATCCGGACATGGAGACTAGCTCTGGGGACATGGAATGTCACCTCGCTGGGGGAGGAGCCTGAGCTTGTGCGGGAGGTTGAGCGTTACCGACTAGATATCCGGCCTCACCTCAGCCAGTTTGGCTCTGGAACCCAACTCCTGAAGGGCTGGACTCCCATTTCTCTGGCGTTGGCGCGGGGAGCGGCGGGCGGCTGGTTGGGCCTGCTCATTGCCCCACAGCTCAGCCGTGTGTGTTGGAGTTCACCCCGGTGAACGAGAGGGTCGCGTCCCTGCGCCTTCGGTCGGGGACAGTCTCTCACTGTGTGTCGCCTACGGGCCGACAGCAGTGCAGAGTACCGGCCTTCTTGGAGTCCTTGGGAGGGGTACTAGACAGTGCACCGACCGGGACTCCGTTGTTCTCCTGGGGACTTCAACGCCCACGTGGGCACGACAGTGACACTTGGAGAGGGTGATTGGGAGGAACGGCCTCCCCGATCTGAACCGAGTTGTTTTGTTTTGGACTTCTGTGCTAGTCAAGTTTTGCCATAACAACACATGTTCGAGCAAAGGGTGTCCATAAGTGCACTGCACCAGGACACCCTAGGCCGGGGTCGATGATCGACTTTGTCGTCGTGTCATCTGATCTCCGCCGCGTTCTTGGACACTCGGGTGAAGAGAGCTGCTGTCAACTGATCACCACCTGGCGTGAGTTGGGTTCGCTGCGGAGGAGGAAGCCGAAAGACCTGGCAGCCAAGCGTGTAGTGAGGGTCTGTTGGAATCTGGCGAGCCCTGTGTCAGGGGACTTAACTCACACCCCGGGAGACTCTCCGATTCCGGGGAGGCTGGAGATATGGAGTCCGAGTGGGCTTCATCTCGGCCTCTATTGTCAATGCAGCTGCTCGGAGCTGTGGGCGTAAGTCTGGGTGCCTTCGCGGCGGCAACCCAGAACCGGTGGTGGACACCGGAGTAAGGGATGCTGTCAAGCTGAAGAGGAGTCTATCGGCCTTGTTGGCTCATGGACTCCTGAGCAGCTGACATTACCGGTGGGCCAAGCGTGCTGCAGCCCGTGGGTCGCGGGCAAAAACTCGGCAGCTGGGAGGAGTTCGGTGAGGCCATGGAGAGACTATCGGACGGCCTCAAAGAATTCTGGCAAACGTCCGGCGCCTCAGGAGGGGAAGCGTTTTCACAACACTGTTTACAGTGCGGGGGAGGCGTTGACCCGACTGGGACGTTGTCGGCGGTGAAGGAATACTTTGAGGATCTCCTCAATCCCACCGTCACGTCCCCGAGAGGAGGCCGAGGCTGGGACTCAGAGGCGGACTCTCCATCACCCTGGCCGAAGTCACTGAGGTGGTTGGCAAGCTCCTTGGTGCAAGGCTCGGGGTGGATGAGATCCGTCCTGAGTACCTGAAGTCTGGATGTTGTGGGCTGTCTTGGCTGACACGCCTCTTCAACATTGCGTGCGCGGTCGGGGACAGTACCTCTGGACTGGCAAACCGGGGTGGTGGTCCTCGTAAGAAGGGGACCGGAGGGTGTGTTCCACTATAGGGGATCACACTTCTCAGCCTTCCGTAAGTCTATGCGGGACTGGAGAGGGAATCGGCCGATAGTCGAACCTCGGATTCAGGAGGAGCAGTTGTTTTCGTCCTGGCCGTGGAACACTGACCAGCTCTACACTCTCCATAGGTGCTCGAGGGTTCATGGGAGTTTGCCCAACCAGTCCACATGTGTTTTGTGATCTGGGAAGGCATTCGCCGTGTCCCTCGGGCGTCCTGTGGGGGGTGCTCTGGGAGTATGGGTCCGGGCCCTGCTAGGGCTGTCCGGTCCCTGTTGACCGGAGCAGGAGCTGTTCGCATTGCCGGCAGTAAGTCAACCTGTCCCGGTGCTGTTTGGACTCCGCCAGGGCTGCCCTTTCACCGGTTCTGTTCATTGTATTATGGACAGAATTTCAGGCGAGTCAGGGGCCGGAGGGGGCCGGTTGGGGACCACAGGATTTCATCTCTGCTGTTCGGACGATGTGTCTGTTGGCTTCATCGAACCAGGACCTGCAATGTGCACTGGGGCGGTTTGCAGCCGAGTGTGAAGGAGTTGGGATGAAGATCAGCTCTTCCAAGTCCGAGGCCGTGGTTTTCGACCGGAAAAAGGTGGCTTGCCTCTCCGGGTGGGTGGGAGAGTCCTGCCTCAAGTGGAGGAGTTCAAGTATCTCAGGGTTTGTTCACGAGTGAGGGGAGGATGGAGCATGAGATTGACAAGGTGGATCGGTGCAGCATCTGCAGTGATGCAGTCGCTGTATTCGGACCGTTGTGGTGAAGAGGGAGCTGAGTCGAAAGGCGAAGCTCTCGATTTACTGGTCAGTCTTCGTTCCTCCTCTCACCTATGGTCATGAGCTCTGGGTAATGACTGCGAAAGGACGAGATCGGGGATACAAGCGGTTGAAATGAGTTTCCTCTGCAGGGTGGCTGGGACGCTCCCTTAGAGATAGGGTGAGGAGCTCAGTGGGAGGAGCTTGGAGTAGAGCCGCTGCTCCTCCACATCGAGAGGAGCCAGTTGAGGTGGCTCGGGCATCTGTTCCGGATGCCTCCTGGGCGCCTTTCTCGGGAGGTGTTCTGGGCATGCTCCACTGGAAGGAGGCCCAGGGAAGACTCAGAACACACTGGAAGGACTGTCTCTGGGCTGGCCTGGGAACGCCTCGGGACCCCACGGAGGAACTGCTGGAAGTGTCCAGGGTGAGGGAAGCCTGGGCCTCCCTGCTTGGACTGCTGCCCCCGCGACCCGGCCCCAGAGGAAGAAAATGGATGATGGATGGATGGAGCTTTAAGCCATGTTATAATCTCTTTTTGATTCATTCACACAATTTTTTTTGATTAATCTTTTTATTATTAGTCTGTCTACATCTCATGATCTGGTAGTTTTCAAGTTAACACCTTTTTTTTTTTTTAACGTTTAGTTCAGAAGAGTTTGGAAATTCCAGGGCTAAAACATTCACATTTTTCTAATGGTGGTGTATGAAGCTTTAAAAACACTTTTAAAAGCACTTTCTGTATTACCACGTGACATCACAAGGTGGAAATGAGTGTTTACTGTTTGAGAGAAGAACTTAAAATAATAAACATGCAGGGTTTGTGTTAAACGTGTGCGAATGAAACAAAACACCAGATATATTTCTCGTGAAGAAACAACATAACGTCAGGAAATCCTGGAAAAGTGATGGAATTTTAGTATCTCTTTTACAGCTGTCTGTTAAATTCTCATTAAGCTTTTATGATTATTTCCAAACATCTGCGACCTTTTGTTTAAAAGAGAAGACAATGAATGCACTGACAGTATTTTGAATGTTAAAAAAACTATAATACTAAACCATAAGGTGAGTGGAAAGGGTTAACATTTCATATTTAACCTTAAAAATGTGCTAAATTCTACACATGTAGGGTCATGGTAAAGGTCATGGAAAAGTCATGGAAAAGTTTTGAAATTTTGTCAGTGAAAATGAGTGGGAACCGTGTAACGTACTAGTAGAATAGAAAATAGAGTATTATGGGCTTTTTAAAGTGTTTAAATACTACAGGGTACTCAAATAACTGCTCATTTCACTAAAACATGACTATATTTAAGATTTTATAAACACTTGTCTAGTTTTTGATGGTGTTTTTGGTGAAGTTTATGATTTGACTTCGTGGTTGGACACAGGCAGCAGACATAAACCCTGTCATGTTCTTGCACCAATAAATAGTGTCGCCTGCAGCAGTAGTTTAATGGATCTATTAAAATAACCAGTTTCTGTCCAAATCAGTTCCGCTGTGGAGCCAGCAGGGGGCGTGCTGTCTCTTTTTGTATTCTAAAAGGTGGTCACTGATCAGGACCGTCTGTAAGGTGACCTGAATTTCAAAATAAAAACCTGGGACATCCCCGGTTAATAAAATTGTGAAACGAGTGCGTAATTAAGGAACATGAGCTAGTATAGTCACATTTTCTTTGTGTTTTGGTCGTTTTTAAGCAGATTTTTTTGTATTTTACCTAAACAAATTACAATTTATGTAATTTACTGTTGGCAGGGATCAAATTGGTCAAAAATAGAGACATAGAGGTTTTGGATAAATCTGCTGGGACAGGGGACACAGAGAAACTCGTCCTGGGTCCCGGGTCAACAGGGACGACTGGTCACTCTATGTTTCTGATCAGGACTGATGTGGTTCATTTTTTTGAAGTTTAGTGGTAGTAAGTTTGTTCGGTCATTTTGCAGCACTACAAAACAAAACAAAACTTAAACGGGCTGTGGGATTATGGAAAAAAATCACTATCACGATAAATTGTGGTAATTTATTCAGCATTTCTCTCTCAAAAACACTTTATTGATAATTAAAGCAAAACTTTTAAATTGAAAATAAATATAGGCTACAAATCTCTACCTTAGAGCAGTTTTATGAATAAAATATACTTTGTACATGAAATAAGGCATAGAAAAACATAAATGTATTTAAAACAAACTACATATCCAGCTATTCTATTTAAAAAAAACACAACAACATTTTAATACACTTATTTATATTTTTAAAATCCCTAAATAAACTTTGTTAAGCTTAAATTGATTTGACTCGATTATATGAGTTTGGAATCATTTCACACACAAATCGAAAATCGCGATTTCGATCTGTTACACTTATGTAACAGATAATACTCCCTACAACTGTACAACAACTCACCCTAACAGATAATACTCCCTACAACTGTACAACAACTCACCCTTATGTAACAGATAATACTCCCTACAACTGTACAACAACTCACCCTTGTGTAACGGATAATACTCCCTACAACTCCCTAACAGATAATACTCCCTATAACTGTACAACAACTCACCTTTATGTAACCGATAATACTCCCTACAACTGCACAACAACTCGCACTTATGTAACATATAATACTCCCTACAACTGTCAATCATCATATCATTGTTGTCTTTCTGTGATTTCTTGTATAAAGCTGAGATTTTATATTTTATTACTTATTTTTCTATTTTATTTCGACTTTTAAATTAAATTTTTTATAATTATGTCTTATTTAACGCCCGTTGTTTGGTCTTTTTTGCTACTTATTTAGAATTTATATTATTATTATTATTATTATTATTATTATTATTATTATTATTATTATTATTATTTATTATATTGTGTGAGCTATTGTGCCCCAAAAATGTTCCTTGTGGATCAATAAAGTTTGTCTAAGTTTGAATGTAAAAATAAATAAATAAACAAATAAATAAATAAATAAATAAAAACAATAGAAACAACAATGCATCAAATAATATTAACAATTACAATGTAAATGTCGATATTATATTAAATTTATTTTATTTTACGCTTATTTGAAACCGTTTTTAATAATGTACGCGCTGAAACTTCGACGCCGAAACTTTAGCCAAACCCGTGCGCGCCCCCGCGTGTCCTGCCGCGCGCCCCCGAGCCCTGCCACTTTCCCACGGACACGAACACGAGTGTGAGTCCGCTCTCCTCGCACCTTCCCCCGGCCTCCGTTTCACCGTCTCCCGGCACTTTTACCGCACCGGAGCTTTTGGGAATAACTCCGCTTCACTTTAACGGCGACTTCTCCCGACTTTTACCGCTTTAAAAGTTAGAAAAAGAGCGGAAAATGAGAGAGAGCGAGCCCGGGTAGCGACGCCGAGGCTTTGGGCTACTTTTAGCTTCTTAAAGGGACAGATCCGGGGCCGGCGCGGCGGAGGTCCGGGGAGGAGGAGGAGGAGGTCCGGCGTCGGTGCTCTGGGACTCGGAGCGCGGATTTTTCGGGGGACGATCATGGAGCTGGACCCGGCGGCTGTGGACCTGGACTCGTTCCGCGGGGATCCTGTCGTGGAGCGGCTGCTGGAGGACGCGGTTTGCCAGCAGCAGGGTTGGCTCCGGGTGCACGGTAGGTCCCGGCGGGGGGAAGGGGGTGGGTTTGGTGGTGGTGGAGATCCCGGGGCGGTGCGTGTCGGACCGGGCAAGACCCAAAGGATAGACACAGTTTAGGTACTGTTCAGGCCCACAAAGTCCCCATTTAGACCTGGTTCTCTCTGGATTTGGTTAGTTCTGGTTAAGTTTGAGCCAACACCTGAAATAGACCATTGATTGTTTACACTTTAGTCCTGGTTTAGTCCTGGTTCAGTCCTTGTGTAGTCCTTGTATAGTATTGTTTTGGTACTGGTTTTAGTCCTGTTTCAGTCCCACAAACTCCCTGTTTAGACCTGGTTCTGTCTTGATCAGGTCTTCGGTTAGTTCTGGTTAAGTTTGAGCCAACACCTGAAATAGACCATTGATTGTTTACACTTTAGTCCTGGTTCAGTCCTTGTTTCGGTCCTGCAAAGTCCCTTTTTAGTCCTGGTTTTAATCCTGGTTCAGTCCCACAAAGTTCCTTTTTAGACCTGGTTTTAATCCTGGTTCAGTCCCACAAAGTTCCTTTTAGACCTGGTTTTAATCCTGGTTCAGTCCCACAAAGTTCCTTTTTAGACCTGGTTTGTCTTGATCTGGTCTTGGGTTAGTTTTGGTTAAGTTTTAGCCAACACCTGAAATAGACCATTGATTGTTGACACTTTAGTCCTGGTTTCAGTTCTGATATAGTCCTGGTACAGGACTATATATCGGTCCTGCAAAGTCCCTGTTTAGTCCTGGTTCAGTCCTTGTCTAGTCCTGTTTTAGTCCTGGTTTTAATCCTGGTTCAGTCCCACAAAGTCCCTGTTTAGACCTGGTTTTGTTTTGATCTGGTCTTTGGTTAGTTCTGGTTAAGTTTTAGTCTACACCTGAAATAGACCATTGATTGTTTACATCCTAGTCCTGGTTTAGTTCTAATGTAGTCCTGGTTCAGTCCTTGTTTCCGTCCTGTAAAGTCCCTGTTTAGTCCTGGTTCAGTCCCACAAAGTCCCTGTTCTGGTGAAGTTTTAGCCTACATCATTGTTTACACTTTAGTCCTGGTTCAGTCCTGGTTTAGTTCTGATGTAGTCCTGGTTTAGTTGTGATGTAGTCCCGGCACAGTTGTTGTTTCAGTCATGCAAAATCCCTGTTTAGTCCTGGTTTAGTTCTGATGTAGTCCTTGTTTCAGTCATGTAAAGTTCCTGTTTAGACCTGGTTTTGTTTGATCTGGTCTTGGGTTAGTTCTGGTTAAGTTTGAGCCAACACCTGAAATAGGCCATTGATTGTTTACACTTTAGTCCTGGTTCAGTCCCTGTTTGGTCCTGATTTAGTTTTTATGTCGTCCTGATACAGTCCTTGTTTCAGTCCCACAAAGTCTCTGTTCAGACCTGGTTCGGTCTTGATCAGGTCTCAGGTTAGTTCTGGTTAAGTTCTAGCCTACACCTGAATTAGACCATTGATTGTTTACATCCTAGTCCTGGTTCAGTCCTGGTTTAGTTCTGATGTAGTCCTGTACAGTCCGTGTTTTAGTCCTGCAAAGTCCCTATTTAGTACTGGTTCAGTCCTGGTTCAGTCTTGAGTTAGTTCTGATGTAGTCCTGATAAAGTCCTTGTGTAGTCCTGTTTCAGTCCTGGTTATAATCCTGGTTCAGTCCCACAAAGTCCCTGTTTAGACCTGATTCTGTCTGGATCAGGTCTTGGGTTAGTTCTGGTTAAATTCTGGCCTACATCATTGTTTACACCTTAGTCCTGGTTTAGTTCTGATTAGTCCTGGTACAGTCCTTGTTATGGTCCTGTAAAAATGCCTGTTTAGTCCTGGTTTAGTCCTGGTTTAGTTCGGATGTAGTCCTTTTTTTAGTCCTTGTGCAGTCCTGGTTCAGTCATTGCATAGTTTCTTTTTTTTTTTTTAGTCTTGGTTTTAATCCTGGTTCAGTCCCACAGAGTCCCTGCTGAGACCTTGTTTAGTCTTGGTCAGGTCTTGGGTTAGTTCTGAGTTAGTTCTGGTTAAGTTCTTGTACTTGTCAGTCACGCTTGAGTCTACTCCAAAAATAGACCGTTGTTTGTTTACACGTGCTTGTTTTGATCTGGATTCTTTAGTCCTGGTTTGGTCCCGCGCTCTGGTCTAGTCCTCACGTTCATGCAGGAGAGTAGAGCAGTAAAGGTTGTCCTGGTTCAGCCCAGATTGGCCTAGTTGTCTGGGAGGAAGTGATTAGTTAGTGTCCTGGTTTAGTTCACTTTTTTAGTCCTGGTTCAGTTCTGGTGTGTGACTCGAAGTTCTGGTTTTGCCTATTTTTCAGTCCTGGTTTATTTCCCTTTTAAGTTGTGGTTTAGCCCTGGTTTAGCCCTGGTTTAGCCCTGGTTTAGCCCTGGTTTAGACCTGGTTTAGACCTGGTTTAGACCTGGTTTAGACCCAGTTCAGTCGTGGTTTAGTCCTGATTCTATCCAGGTTTAGTCTTCGTTTAGTCCTGGTTTAGTCCTGGTTTAGCCCTGGTTTAGGCCTGGTTCAGTCCTGGTTCAGTCCTGGTTTAGTCCTGGTTTAGACCCAGTTTAGACCCAGTTCAGTCATGGTTTAGGCCTGGTTTAGGCCTGGTTTAGTCCTGGTTTGGCCCTGGTGACTGGAGCAGTGAGTTTGACAACAGGTCCACAAACTGAACCCTGTGAGAAAAGAGCCACAGTCTGAGCAGCTCAGGTTTCCACAGCAGCTGGAGCCTGACCCTGACCCCACTCAGACCAGGACTAAACCAGGACTAAACCAGGACTAAACCAGGACTAAACCAGGACTAAACCAGGACTAAACCAGGACTAAACCAGGGCTAAAAAAAAAAGGACTGAACCAGCGCTAAACCAGGACTAAACCAGGACTAAAGGACTGTTACAGGACTGTTACAGGACTGTTACAGGACTAAATCAGGACTAAGGACCAAACCAGGGCCAAACCAGGGCCAAACCGACTGAACCAGGACTGAACCAGGACTGAACCAGGACTGAACTAGGGCCAAACTAGGACTAAAAAAGGATTGTTCTCGGGCCAAACCAGGACTAAACCAGGACTAAAGAAGGACCGTTCCATGGCTAAACCAAAAGCCCAATTTCCTCCACAAACAACATTTCAGAACATCTTTAAAAACATGTTCTAAAATGTGATTCTTGT
>NW_026571140.1:38210182-38280702 GCF_026225935.1 Boleophthalmus pectinirostris
GCAAAACCCGAGCAGCTCCGTTGCAAGTCCCCACCTCTGCCCTGTACTATGGAACTTTATTAACGTTTATTAGCTTTCTATCATTTATTCGGTAAGAGTTGTTTTCTTTGCTTAAAAACACCGCTGCATGCATTCTGAGCGTGAGCCGACCCTCCTCTTCACAGACATGACCTGTGTCTTGGCCCGGGCTTCTGTTTGCCTCCATGGAGATAAACAAGTTTAACGCTGAGCAAGTTTCAGGCAAAGCAAAAACATCTCCAAGGGGACAAGCGAGTGACAAGTTACGTAATGCACCTTTAAAACAATTACAGCTTCAAGAAAGACTTTGCACGACTAGAATTTTTGTCTTTTACTATTTATGATGAAGTTTGAAGTGTCCTTTTGAACTGACGATTGTAAAACGTGTTTGTGTTTGAATAAAGAGGCCGTGGTCTTCCATACAGCCCCTCACATCTGTTTCACAGTCTCTTCCTGTCTCACACTAACCACATAAACCTGTGCAGTGAGCAGCTATAGACAGTTATAGACAGTGGCCTTGGAGACTTGGAGGTGATTCAACAGAAGAGTTCACACTGAAACTGAGGCTTTCAACACTCCACCTCGTTCTGCTCATTCAAAACCAACCAATGGACCAATGACTGTGATTGTTATTTTGGACTGATTAGAGGCAGAAGACAGAGAGGAAACAGATTCATGTTTCAGTATGTTGTAACAAAACATGTATCTCACATCCCGTCTCGTGCTCTCAGGTCCGCAGATCAGACTCTTCTCCGTGGCCCAAAGACCAGGAGGAAACAGAGGAGACCAGACTGATGGACTCACTGCCTGTTTTTAAGTCCCTCCTGAAAACTCACTTGTTGAGGGTTGACTTTTTTATCTGTATTTGTATTGTATATTTTACCTTTACCGTCATTGTATTTGTCACTGTTTGTTATCTGTTTGTGTACAGAACTTTGGTCGACTGTGTTGTTTTTAAAGTGCTGTAGAAATAAAGCTGAGTTGAGTTGTTAGTCTTATCTGTTTCCATGGAGACAAGCAGGTGGCACCAAGCCAAGGTACAGGTCAGATTTCTGTGGAGGTGAAACCACTCGCAGCAAGAATTACATGTATAAAAAACATTTTTCTGCATAATAATAATTGCAGCAGCAGTTCCTCAGCTGGTTGAGCATTTGTCCACTCATCCGAAGGTTGGCAGTTTGAATCCTGCTCCCAACATTAAAAAAAACATCATTGGTCAGATCCACTGACCCACAGGTTGACTGGTGTAATTCCAGCTGTCACAGATGAATGCTGTCATTGTGTCCTTGGGCAAGACACTTAACCCACCTCGCCCCAGTGTCTGCGTACACTGATGTGTTAATGTGTGTGTGAATTAGAGATACATGGATTGTGGTTACAGCCATGGTGTCCACGGCTAAACCGCGTGACGTGACGAAAAATAATATTTAAATTAAATTCGGGCGGGTGGCAGTTTAACTGCTCAAATTTAAAATATACATATATTACAGCCTATATTGTTAAGTGTTATAAGATATGCGTCTTTACTCCTATGTGCAATGTTTAGAGTGGCGTGTGGCGTGTGGCGTGTGGCGTGAGCGTGACTGAGTGAGTGCGTGCGCGCCCCCGAGGCACGCACTTCTTGAATGGGCCCGTGGAGCGTACGGGTGTCTGTGTTTTACTGTATGTGAGGTGAACGGTCGGAAGGCGACCGAAGCGAGTCAGGAAGCAATTGTCCTGTTATTTAGTGCATCACGGCAAATAAAGCCACAATTCTTGAACAACAAACTGGGCCCAGGCACTCACGGCGAGGCTCCGAACAGGGAGTTAAACCCTGAGCAACGAGCGCCGTTTTGTGACGGACAATTAAGAATGTGAACATGCACGTTGAGTAAATGTTGGAATGAATGAGCTGTAGAGTTTGCATTTTTATCGAGGCTCTTTAGTTTGTTTGCTGTATGATTGTTCTAAAATCTAAAATCAATGGGCGGATGGCGGGCGAGTGCGGTTTAGAAAATTGGTCAAAACCTTGGGTGCAAATGGACAGCGGGCGGATGATGAGTTTTGTGTCGCGGTTGCGGATGAAAAAATAGCCCATCTGCGCATCTCTAGTGTGAATGTGAATTCGTGTGTGAATGCGTGAATTGAGCACCTTGAAGGTGAAAAAAACTCTGTATTTACCATAATTGAGCTTCTAGAATGTTAGAATGTTCTTTTGTCATTAAAAAAAAAACACATGTGGAGTTGTGTTTTGTTTCAGTCAAACATGTTTGAGTAATTCTTGTGATGTCATGAAGCAGTGGTTTTCAGGTTAACAGCAACTTCCATGTTCCCAGGCTGGAGCCACCTAGTGCCTCCGCTCAATTTCATTTCTCTCCAGCGACTAGGACTAAGACTAGGACTAGGAAGAGCTGAACCAACCCGAGTTGCGATAGCAGACTGCATACGTTATCCTTCTTTGTCAAATACAAACTTCACATTTTTTATTGCACCTTTAATTCGCAACTTCACCTCGCAGAAACAACAATGATCATTGACAGACATGTTCTCTCTCTTCTTTGTTTGCTGTTGTGCCGGCAATTACTTGGACACCACTGAACGTTCCGGCGCATTACATAAGGTCACGACCAAATAGCAGCGATTGGTTCAAATTAAAAAAGTACCCGCCTACTGTCGAGAGGTCACACGGTTTCCATGAAGTGAAACCGGCTGATGAATCCGGCTAACTTCCAGGCCTGAAATGATCAAAATAATTTTAGTGAGGGCATATGGAGTTTAAAAAACACAGTAGAGCACTTCCTGTATTACCACATGACACCACAAGAAGGAACAGCGGAATGCAGGATTTGTGTGTTTTGACTGAAACAAAACTGCAGGTATGTTTTTGATGAGGAAATTGTGTCGTAAAATAGACCAGAAAATAGCGAAAGATGGAACAAACATTAAGACAAATTTAATGCGGCACTGTTGAACATTTCCATCAAAGCCGTAACGTCCACATAGGGTCATGCAGATGGAGGAACCCTTCACAAAAAGTTACTCTAAACAAACCAGAAGGACTGAAGCAAACTCGTGCTACTGCAAACCCCACCTCCCATAACAACACGTCTGACATCACTGTTTAAATCCACATTCTCTAGTGATTTTCCGTCCAATTAAAAGCCCATATTCCCGGAGTCATGTTTTGGGCTTGTGTTTGTGCCTGGCTGAGCTGTCTCCGTCCTGCTCTGCGCACAATAAAAAACGCTCGTGTGTGTGTGTGGGTCCTTGAAGTTTCCTCCCGGTGGATCCGACTTTGCTCTCTCCTCTCCGCTCTTTGTCAGCGCGTCAGAATAATTAGGGCCGAGGAAAACACGGAGCGGTTATCGTATCGGCGCGGGGGACCCATGAATATTCAGCGTAGCATATGGCACGGAGCGCGGAGATCTGCGGCTAATGAGGAGGTTTTGATGGGAGGCGGGCGGGGTTCTGGTGCAGGCGGAAGGGGGACGGAGGAGGTGACCCGGTGTAGTACAGGGAGCAGATTGTTACCGAAGAGGAAACACTGCGTCACTGAACACCACGGATCACTGGGCTTAAACTTGTGACTTTTGCAAATCGGGAGAGACTTCGTTTGAAATGTGCGCGGATATGTTTTTAAAGCATATTTTACTGTCAGTGTCAGGGCCCGTATTTGGAAATCCAAACGCGTATCATAGCAACTGAAGAGCCAATCAGAAGCGAGGGTGTTGGAAGTAACGCCCCCGCCCCCTTCGGACCTCTTGCATGTCTTGATTTAGGGACAAAATAATAAAAACACCAGGATAATAAGACAATAGACCTTAATCTGTGTATCATTCATTCGTTTTTCAGTATAAAACCAAAAGTAAGAAAATGTAAAAATAACAGTTTTCTTCATTATTTGTGTCGAAAACCAAAATGAAAAAACAGATAATGATTTGTTTTTTTCTGTTTTCGATTTTGTGTTTAAATGAAGAATGGAAAAAAACAGATAACGGACGTTTCCCGTTTACGTGACTTCAGTGACTGTGATGTTGGACTTTTGCGCTGCACATGGACTGATCCAGGACTGATCCAAGTCCGGGACCAGACCAAGACTGAGATCAGAACTGAGACCGGGACCAGACCGGGACTGAGACCGAGACCAGACCGAGACCAGACCGGGACCAGACCGGGACCAGACCGAGACTGAGACCAAACCAGGCCGGGACTTGACCAAGACAAGACCGGGACCAGATCAGGACCAGACCGGGGACCAGACCAAGACTGAGATCAGAACTGAGACCGAGACCAGACCGGGACTGAGACCGAGACCAGACCAGGACCAGACCGGAACCAGACCAAGACGGAGACCGGGACCAGACCGGGACCAGACCGGGACTGAGACCAAACCAGACTGGGACCAGACCGGAGGCTCAGAGCCCACGGCAGGTCCAGAGCTTGAAGCTGAGACTCGAACCCTGCAGAGGCTCGGAGTCAAAGCTCAGAGTCCTCTCTGGTCCCGGTCAGGTCCCGGATCTGGATCAGTCCTGGTTCAGTCCATATGCAGTGCAAAAGTTCGGCATTGTATGTATATGCTGTGTTGTGCAAGTTCACACTTTTCATGAACTAGTTCAAAGTTCAGTTCACACTTGTTCAAAGTGAACAGTTCACGTTCATAGTTCACAATTTTAATTTTGACCTAGTTCAAAGTTCAGTTCATTTTATATTTAGATGAGATCTGTAAATGAAAGGCTGCATTTATTTTTCAAACTGACTTCTAGTTTACAACAACTTTACAAGATCCACTGTTGGACAAGTGACTTTAAAACTGTAATGTGTTATTTATGACTTGTTACTGTCATTTCAAAGTCATTTGTTACATTACAATATTACTGTATTTAAAATGTAAAACATGACACGACTATTGCAGCACTTTTAATTTACTCTCACCAAAAGAACTTTTGCGCCGTATATGGACTGAACCAGGACTGAACCAGGACTAAACCAGGTCTAAACCAGGTCTAAACCAGGACTAAACCAGGACTAAACAAGAACTGAACCAGGTCTAAACCAGGAAAGACCAGGTCTAAACCAGACTAAACCAGGACTAAACCAGAACTGAACAGGTCTAAACCAGGACTAAACCAGGTCTATACCAGAACTGAACCAGACTAAACCAGAACTGAACCAGGTCTAAACCAGAACTGAACCAGGACTAAACCAGAACTGAACCAGACTAAACCAGAACTGAACCAGTCTAAACAGGAATAAACCAAGACTAAAACAGGACTGAACCAGAACCCAGGTCTAAACCAGGACTGAACCAGGACTAAACCAGAACTGAACCAGGACTAAACCAGGAATAAACCAAGACTAAAACAGGACTGAACCAGAATTGAACCAGGTCTAAACCAGGACTGAACCAGGACTAAACCAGAACTGAACCAGGACTAAACCAGGACTAAACCAAGACTAAAACCAGGACCAAACCAGGACTAATCCTGGACTAGAACTTGGAATCTAGGACCGCCCCTGAGTGAACCCGAGTGCGATCGGGCGTCAGCTGCGTTTATCTCGGTGGAGCGCGGACTTCTGCGTCGGTCCTTTCGCTCAGGATCACGGTCTACGCGGGCGAACCTCCGGCGTTTCACCGCTGCTGATATCGCGGTGATTTTAGCAAATTTGTATGAAGAAAAAACGAAAAACCCACCATTTCAATCCAGGTTAAAAAAGCATTGTGACGCGCGTTACTGACATATGTACCAAGTAAAATAATACGCGCGCGGAGCAGCACGTCCTGTGCGTGTAGATTTCAGAAAATAGGATCCACCCTTTTTTTTGATCAGATCCACATAGACTGTTAATTAGTGCTTTGAAATTTACTTTTGAAATCCTTGCGTTTGCCGTGGTCAGCCTGTACAGAAGGTAAATACAAGCAGCTAAACGCGCCCAGTCAAGTTTGATTGACTTTCCCATTGAGAGACACAAGAGCCCGTACGTTCCGTTAAAGCTGCCGGTGGAGTCGCCTTCACGTTGACACGCGGCTGTGGTTTCGCGAGGTGAAGTGCGAGCAGATCGTCACTCGTCAAATTCCGACGTTTAACTGAACCCCAACAGTGACGTACGTCGTTCATCACACATAATTTGAACAAATTCACGTTCAAGTTCTTGATTTACAAAAGTGTTGCGTTCAGTTCAAAGTTCACTGAAAAATGAACGTGTTCAATGAACGTGTTCTTTTGAACTCGTTCATGCACAACACTGTGTATATGTATATATGTATGTATGTATGTGTGTGTATGTATGTGTGTGTATGTATATACGTGTGTGTGTGTGTGTGTGTGTGTGTGTGTATGTATGTGTGTGTATGTATGTGCCCCAGGCCTTAGGTCTAATTTGTTTGTGTGATTGTTGTCGACTTCTCTGATTCCTGCTGCAGGAGTCCTGGTCTGTGATTGGTGGGGCAGGTCGACGCCCACCTCACCTGCAGCCACCTCCCCCTGTTTAAGGAGATGACCTGCACCTGCTCGGGGCTGCTGGCCTTGGTGGTCAGTTTGCCATTTTGGTTTCGTGTGTGTAGTTTAGTCTAGTTCTGTTTTGTGTCTTTTTTTGATTTGGTCACTCGATTCTGTTTGTGGGTTTATGTGGTTCAATTTGGGGAACTTGTGTTTAGTTTCATGTTTGTCCCTTGATTTTACCACTTGTTATTGTGTAAACCTGTGTGACCCTTTTGTGGCACAAAACCCGTAGTCTGTAGTTTTGTTTCTTAGTTTAGGTTGTTTTCTGTATATTTTAGTTTTTTGTTAATTTACCTTTACATTCCTGTTAATTAAACATTATTTAATTTATTCCATTTTACATCTTGGTTTTTATTTTGTTACTTCCCTCACCCCAAACGAGCTGGGTCGTGTATGTGTATATATGTGTATGTACATGTATATATGTGTATGTACATACATATGTGTGTATGTGTCAACCATGTGTATGTTACAGTAAAACAATTGGGGTGGGACATGATAAGGTTTTTAAACTGCAACCTCCAGAAATGGTCCCAAACATGTACATATGCATATCCTTATGTTTGTAATGCACCTTGCTCAAACAAAAATAAAAAAAATGATTAAATAAAAAAAATACTGTGGAACATTCCAGGCAGAGCAATGACATATCTGCTTTGGACCACAGTATGAGCAAAGAATAATGTTCTGACAAAGGTTTTTTTACTGAAATGTTATTTACAAATAAAAAAAAGCTTTTGGACATCCGCCATGTGAGCGTGCTGTGTATTTTTTCACATTTAAATCGCTGTTTCTTGCATTTGCGCCTCGATTATTACTTTGGTGAGCATTTTCTTTTTCATTTGATATTCACAGAAACAGCAGGCGGCAGAAAAAAGTTCCACAGTGCACCTTTAAACTGCATTTATTGAGATAATATCCATTTGTTTTTCACACGCTCCCGAACTTGTTTTTGCAACTTTTACCTCGAACTCCTCGGACAGAACATTCTCCGTCCGCCACAAGCAGAAAGCCCCTCTTTACAATCCCACTGAAGACACGACCACAGCTCAACCCGACCTCGCACATGTTCAGCCTGCAGCCCAGAGACGTCCCAGAATGCACCGGGGGGGAGCATAAAGCGCAGTTTCATATGACCACTCCACCGTCCAAACATTTTTTCCCCCCCGCTCCCACCGGACCAATGGGCTCTTGGGTTGCACATTTGAAATATCTGACCACATCCTGGCTCTGGGGTCCTGTCTCCAACTGTCCTTCTGTGAGTTATGGACCATCGTCACGGTAAATATCTGAAAAGACACTAAGTAGAGCCCGTTTAGTGGTTTGGGCCTTGGGTTTCCCCTCATGACGAATGGACGGCGGAGAGTGAAGACAGAGTGGAACGTGGAGCCGACCAGATTTACAATGGGAAGTCACGGGAGATGTTCGGAGCCGGAGAGTAGTTTCTGAAGACACGAGTGGCCGAGAGACGGGGCCAAACTCGTGTCAGTGTTTCAAATCCGGCAGTAAACTACAAACTCAACTTCGTGTCGTTTCATTGTTGTAAAATCTGTTGTAATGTACGTTACTCGCTCAGAGTTTCAGCACATTTCCCTGACAGCTGACGGACGTCTTCGCGGAGCCGTTTCAAAGTTGGTTCCTCGTCTGAACCAGGACTAAAACAGGACTAAAACAGGACTAAAACAAGACTAAAACAGGACTAAAACAGGACTGAATCAGGACTGAATCAGGACTAAAACTGGACTAAAACCGGACTGGAACAGGACCAAAACAGGACTAAAACAAGATTAAAACAAGACTAAAACAAGACTAAAACAGGACTAAACCAGGACTAAAACAGGACTAAACCAGGACTAAAACAGGTGGTAAACTGCATCTAAGGCTAAATACTGGCAAAAGACCCATAATCGACAAGTACCGTAAGCGAAAGTTCCAGAGGACATGAAGCTGTTCACAGGTAAACAGGTGGGGTCCGTGCAGTCTGTCCGGAGACTCGACTCGGCGAGCGAGGGACGGCCGCTCGGTGCCGGAGGATCCCCCTCGAGGGACCTCTGCCCACGTGTCTCTGGCCCACACTTTCTCTGAGACGGTGCGCCGCGTCCAGCTCTGGGTCGGTCTAGGAAAGGCTTGAGGCGTGCGACCGGGACCTCACCGTTTACCGGGGCCCTGGGTGCACACGACTCCTTATTTTTGTCTCACGATACAAAGGCAGAGAACAGGAACTGACAAAATAATAATAATGCTCAATATTTTTCACATACAAATATTTCTTCGTTATAACTAGTTGTCAAATTTTTAAAACCAGACTGAAACGGGACTAAAACCAGAGTAAAACGGGACTAAAACCAGAGTAAAACAGGACTAAAACCAGAGTAAAACAGGATTAAAACAGGACTGAACCAGGACTAAAACTGGACTAAAACCGGACTGAAACAGGACTGAAACCGGACCGAAACAGGACTGAAACAGGACTGAAAACAGGACTAAAACAGGACTAAAACAGGACTAAAACAGGACTAAATCAAGACTAAAACAGGACTAAAATAGGACTGAACCAGGACTAAAACAGGACTAAAACCAGAGTAAAACAGGATTAAAACAGGACTGAACCAGGACTAAAACTGGACTAAAACTGGACTAAAACCGGACTGAAACCGGACTGAAACCGGACTGAAACAGGACTGAAAACAGGACTGAAACAGGACTGAAACAGGACTGAAACAGGATTGAAACCAGACTAAAACCAGACTAAAACAGGACTGAACCAAGACTAAAACAGGACTAAAACAAATTTTGGGAGCCCGACCTATTTGTACTTTTGTCTGGACAAAACAGAAACTTTGAAGTCATTTTTCTCAGTTTTAAGAGAGTTAAAGTCTTTTGCCTTTGTGGTGCTTGTAGTGATACACCAGTGTACACACACACACACACACACACACACACACACACACACACACACACACACACACACACACACACACACACACACACACACACACACACAGCACACACACACACACACACACACACACGCACACGCACACACACACACACACACACACACACACTCCAGGGGCAGCATGATGTTTATGTGTTTATGTTTGTAGCGGGATTCAAACCACAAACCTCACAGGACACGCGCTCTATAAACTCAGCTACTTCATTTGCATTGAATAGGAATAAAAGAAATAAACTTTTAATGTTATAATGTTGTTTCCTCATAAAAAAACAGACCTGGAGTTAGGGCTGGGCGATATCTCGATATTTTTAATATATCGAGATTTTTTAAAAACTCGATATGAATTCTGACATATCGTATATATCGATGTAATGCTTATATTCTATTTTGATTTCGCCGCTTCGCTTGTTTGTTTCTCTGTCGTCGCCCGCGCGCCTCCGCCTCCCTGATTTTGTTGCTCGTGTCTCATTCACTCGTCACTGTCGCCGTGATGCTGAAAGTTGCTGCCAGTGAAAAGCTTCTAGCGCCAAGAAACTTTTCCACCATTTACAGACAAAACCACCAGCAGCACATTTCATATTCCACCGAGTCATGTCCTTTAGTCCAAAAGAAGTTGAACCGCATGAGCGGCACGTGGAGTGCGCTGTTTATGCAAATTAGCCATGCGCAAAGCTGCAAAAAAAATAAAATAAAATAAAATAAAATTAACACTATAATCTCAAACGGGCTGATGTGGCTCTTGAGTCGTTATGCTGTATATCTTGTAAAGTTTAGTAATGTAAATTCTATTTATGCAGAAGATTTTAATGAATAATCTGTTGCAGTGTCACTTGTACAAAAGTGTTTGGAAACGTTGGGTTTGATCTGCAGTGGATTGTGGGATTAAACCTCAGAGCTCCTCACTGCTGGAACATGGATCTGTTAAAATAAGGAACATCCTGAGCTTCTTCTGCTAAATGAGCTCATGGTTCTGGTCTGGATAACAGAGTTAATGCAAAGATGAGCTTGTGTTGAGTTGTTTTATTTATGAATGAAACAAAGGAAATATGTTTTATTTCTTTTATTTGACAGTTAAATTATTATTTATGTAATTAGGGTTTTTTGTAATCTTAAATGTTCCTATATGAACTGCTGACCTCTTACACTTTAATTAATTAAAAAAAAAGGACCTTGTGGAATTTGGCAGATTTGTTTTTGCAGTTTTCCGTTTTAAGGGGTTATTTTTTAATGTACAGATATCGAGATATATATCGTATATCGAGATATATTTTTTGATCCATATCACCCAGCCCTACCTGGAGTTGAGTTTTGCTTCATTCACACACGTTTAACGCACAAACCTTGAATATTTAGGCTGAGTTCTTTGAAAACACTCCACTTTGTGATGTCACGTGGTAATACAGGAAGTGCTCCACTGTGTTTTTAGACTCCATACACCTTCACTAGAATCATTTTGTGACAAAGTGGACCTTAATCTCATTTTAAACTAACATTAATTTGTTTAATTTCACACATTAATTTGTTATTCTCGGTATCCCACCAATACAGTTACATATAATTCTTAGTTTTGTTAAATATACTTGTATATTTGTTGATTCATTTCAGTTTCCATTCATCAAACTTACCTGCAGCTCCTTGTGCTTCATGTCGCTCATTTTTAAAACCGTGGGAGGAGGTCGTGGGCTGGACCGTGTAGAGGACAGAAGTGGTTTAAGTTTTGTTTCATTGTTTTTATGTATTTGTTTTTTATACTTTATTGTCAACACTCAAACACAACAGACTCCAGACACTCCAAAACAGCAAAAAATTAACACATCGCACGAGGAAAAATATAGTTAAAAGGCCTTTATTTGAAAGGACAAAGCCGACATGTTTCGACCTTAACTGGTCTTCATCAGGGCTTAATTAAAACAAGAACATGGGCGTGGCCTTCAACTAGAACACATATCAACCAATAGCAGACAACTGGAGGCAGACAAAACAGGTGCAAAAGAACAGGACAGGGTACAGGCAAAAAAACAAAACAAAAAAAACAAACAAAAAAACCCCCAAAAAACCACACACATCATTACCATTACTGTTTCCATTATTATTGTTACCAATAATTAATTAATATTAATAGTTTGTATCATAATTGTTATATTTTTATTATATTTATATTATATTAGTGTTATTTTTTCATGTAATATATATATATATTTTTTTATTATTATTGCCATCATTATCGATAATAACCATAATAACAATCATATACATAGAGAACCTATCAGCCTACAGTGGTTGTAAATGCAACATTAATAAAAGAACATATTATTAAACCTTATATTATAAAAATGATTATAATTTTTTTAGTTTTTTTTTTGTTTTGGAGTGCCTCCTCCTGATTGGAAAACCTGCAGCAAACAGCCACATTTTTGTTCTTTCTGCACTTATTGTCAACACTGTTTAGTTTATGTCAGACATTTTGATTTTAAAAGGTACTTAGGCTTTGGACTTTGGAAAGTTACCTGTAAAGAAACTGTCCCGTGCGTTCGATTATCCTTCCGAAATGGTTTTCCGAGGAAGTGACACTCCCTCTTTCCTGGGACGGCGCGACTCGGACCTCGGTGGTGGAAAAAGTCGCCCGAGAAAGGATTCCGAGTCAGAATCCAACATGGCTACACCCACTGTGACGTGTAAATATGAAGTGTTTTCATTGTGTTTGGACACTTTGGTGGTTTAAATGACAGTTTCAGTCACTCGTATCACTGCAGAACTTCACCACATCCGTATCTCTGCCTGTGGGGTTGGTCCGTGTTGTGGTGAGGCCAATATTGAACAATTACTTGATTTAATGGGTGTAAACATCCCTAAGGTTGTAAAAGAAGAGAAATCATAACATAAAATGAAGTGCAAATGAAAAAAAAATATATATATATATATATACATACATTAAAGTGGCAGTGTTTTCATAATGTGAGGGAATAGTTATGGTCATAATACATGTAATCCGACATGAGAAACAAACTCAGTGTTGGGAAGGTGACTTTTAAAATATATTCCCCTACAGATTACAGATTACATACACCAAAATGTAGTTTGTAATGGAATCTATTAAATGACTTAAAGTGAGTAATGTAATCTGAATACTTTGGATTACTTGATTTGCTGTAAAGAAGCAAAGACGAGGAAATCGTCACATAAGATGTTTTTTTCTGCTAAAGAAAATAAAAAGCCCAGACTTTACTTGACCAAATTAAAAATATTATTGATAGAAAAGGAGGAGACACGTCCACACAGCAGGATTTAGTCCTGTTAAATCCTGGTTTAGACCTGGTTTAGATCTATGTTAGATATCTACTTTACCCCTGGTTTTAGTCCTGGTTTAGACCTGGTTTAGACCTGGTTTAGACCTAGGTTTAGACCTAGTTTTAGACCTGGTTTAGACCTAGTTTAGACCTGGTTTAGACCTGGTTTAGACCGGTTTTGTGCCTGGCAATGAGTGGAATTACGTAAATTTGGGATATAGCCCAAAATGTAAAAACAGGAAAATACCACCGTGTAATCCATTTATTTCAACAAAGTAACTGTAATCCAATTACCACTCACTGAAACAGTAACTGTAACTGAATACAGTTACTCATAATTTGTACTCTGATTACATAACTCCAGTACTTGTAATCTGTTACTCCCCAACACTGAACATAATAAAATGCTTCAAGCTCAAATGTGACGTCAAATCCGAGGACCAAGTGGGAGTCAGAAGAAAATCGAAAGCAGAATAATACTCACCTGGGGGAGGCACTTCCTGCTGGGAGTGTGTAAAAGTGAAACAGGTGTTGTCAGTTAAGGAGAGACTTGTGTGCAGATGTGTGCAGATGTGTGCAGATGTGTGCAGGGTGTTGTTGCTTTGGATTTAATTTGAGTCACTTATTTTCAGTTTATTTGTATTTATTTTACGCTCTACCGGAAGTCTGTTTTAAATCATCTTCAGTCTGGTCATAGACACTTTTTTTTGTTTTAGTCTATCTCCTACTCCACCACATTGAGCCGGCTTCCTCACACATTTGGATAATGTTTACCCTGGAATTCCCAATCTCTACTGAACTAAGGCTACGTTCAGACTGCAGGGCTTAACGCTCAATTCGCATTTTTTTGTGTGAAATCCGATGTTTTTGTGAGGTCGTTCACATTTCCAGTTAAATGTGACTTGTATGTGACTCCAGTGTGAACTTTAAACAGCCCGAAAGTGTCCCACATGTGACTGGAGACACGATGACGTCAACCGCAGTGAGCGTCTCTGTGTTTACGGAAGTTGTCCAAACATGGACGCAGCATCGAGCACCTGGAGATTTTAAAGTTCCTCTCGTACCGGAGCCAGAACATGAACAACTTACTTGTTTTAAGGAGGAGATTGAGAAGGAGAAGGACGAGGTTTTTTGGCCGTGGTGTTTTGTGGGACAGCGGCAGCGACGTCCGTTGAAAGGAACGTGTGGATGTGGAGACGGAGCCAAGAGTGGTGAGTGGTGATGTGCTTCACTTCAGTGACACAGAGTTCATTAACAATTTTCACCTACTTCAGCGCAGAATAGTGATGTTTGTGTCTTGTTGATAACGTGTAGGTGGATGAATGCACTTTGGCCGTTCAGACTGAAGTCACATGTCAAAAGATCAGATATGTATCAGTTTTAGGAGCACATATCTGGGCCTGGTCAAGCAGAAGTAAACAACAAGGCCAAAAATTCAAGTTAATGCATCTGATATAAAAATGTATTGAACAGATACATATGTACTCTAGTTTATGAAACTGTTGACCTTTTTTCTGTACCAGTTTTGGTTCTAAAGTTACATATGTTTTAAACAGACCATGTATGAAACATGGAACAAAAATTATTTCCCAAATTTCAAAGACCTGAAAATCATGTAAATAAATGGATGTATTTCATCATATCTTGTGTTATTCCATCTTTGAACTGTTGATGAAGGTACATGATTTTTCAAAAAAAAAGTATTTAAAATGATAAAAATTTGCTTGGAAGGACTGACATATTTTATAGAAATAGTTTCCTTTCATTTTGAAGTAATATTAAAGTATTCGGAAGAAAAAAGTGACAAATTATGTAAAATCCTGCACCTTCTACTTGTTTGCACAATTTTCCCTCCGTGACTTTTCCCTCCGTTACCATGACCTTTCTTAATAAAAAATCTCATGACTCAAAAAGTAAGAGGTTTTTCAACCTAATCTTGTACCATATGGTAGAAAACTATATGAAGCAAATATTCAAACCAGTTTGTTAAGGATATGTAAGTGAGAACCAAGAGTTATCACTGTTTGGATTTATTGCCCAAAAAGTGCTGCATATTTCATTCCCTCCGTTACCAACATGAGTTTTTACATTTTTTTGTCAACAACTTGAAAGAATATCACAGGTTTAACTTGACCCTGTTGGAGTGTAACTCTTTCCTACATTCTGATACTTTACTTATTTCAATAGTTCCTCTAGTTTCTGAATAAGAGACATTTGAATGTCAAAAATCTGCCTGTTTCCCTCCGTTACCACTTGACCGGACCCATATCCAAGTGTCCTGGGTCGCTTTTTAAAAAAATCTGATCTGTTTCGTTCAGACTGTCATTAAAAGATCAGGTACAGGTCACATAGGGGCCAAAAAAATCGGATTTGGGTCACTTCAGGCTGCAGTCTGAACGCAGCCTAAATGTAAAAGCAGCTGTCAACTTAAAAACTGCAGCTTCATGACATCACAAGGCGGATCAGAGCATTTGGAGCTTCGCAGATGTAGACAGACTAATAATCAAGAGTCACTCAAACATGTGTGAATGAAACAAAACACAAACACAACTCCAGGTCTGTTTTTGATTAGGCAGCAACATAAAAAAAGCGGTTTAAATCTCACAAGAGTCCATTTTACGTAATATTTTGTAGAACCTTTAAAAACATATTATTATTCATTGGTGCTACAACAAAAGCTGAAAACAATTATTGATCTGTTCATCACCAGAGCATTTCAACATCTCAAAAACAACCACTAATACTCGGATAATACTTTTTAGCCTATTGTACAAAACGTGTGTAAAGTCTTTCCTTGTGACTTTTTGTGCGAGAGATTCAAAAGCCGGACAAAGAAAAGACATCAGCGCCATTTACGCTTTTAAATACAGTTTGTGAATGGCGTAATCCTCACACGGGCAGCTGTGTGTAGCTCTGTGCGGGGCTACACAAACACAGGCAGGAGTGACACAGCTGTGGGCCGACAAAAGAAAAGAATCCAGCGACACACAACCCTGATTATACGAGTCTCCATGATAAGACTAAAGGTAATCCAGGTAAACACACGGAGCCGCCGCTTTCACCCAGGCCCCGGCCAATCACAACCACTCCGCCGAATAATGCGCTCGCTATTATCCAGGCTTTAAGAGACGCTTTAGTGTCTTTGTACGAACAGGCGTCCTCTGTGTTCACGCTGTGTTAAAGATTTTTTTTTGTTTAAAATTGTCAGTGATAGATTATAGATGCAGTCGCCTTGTAATTATGATGACCAAAAAAAAGAGAATAAAAATTCATCAACTCTGGACGTGGTGGGGCTAAACATTTGCCAATAGATAACGACACTGCCTCGTTATCTGTGAGCTGACAGGCTGTCAATCAAACTCCCTACGTTTCTAGCGTAACTGACTTGCCTGCGCCGCCGGTACGTGGTTTACGTACGACTGTCACACAGTCCACAGACGCAAGACGCACAGACGCTGTTTACTCCACCAACGCAACAGTTCTTAGCGGCTTTTTTGACCTATATCTTCCTCGCAGTTCGCACAAAGTTTGTTGCAATGGCGACAAGAATCCAGGAGCAGTTCGCCGCAAAAGAAAGTCCGTTTTTGAGGTCGCTGAAAGAAGAAGACAAGGGGAAAAGCAGCGAAGCCAAACTAAGGTGATTCTTGTAGATTCATTCCAGCGATGGCGCGACTGAAGCAGACGCAGGGTCTAAAGACTGACGCACTGGTCCACAAATTACTCCTGGACAGGAAACTTCTGCTTATTATGAAAACGTACTTTATTTCCAAGAGTTAGACAAACGTTTTTCAGGACACGAAAGCGATATCCTATGTCTGAAAACGTAATTTTCAAGGCAAAGAAAGAGTCCGCTTGCTGCTGTGTGTTGTAGCTAGTTCATTCGCACTGAATCTCCGCGCAACCTTCTCTGCACCCCTTTCCTGCTCCTCTCCCCGCTGCCCGATCCACTCTCCCCCTGCTCCTCACTTCTCCGTCTTGCCAAACCAACACTGTAGTTAGTTGTTTACAAGTCATGTGCAGCGGCTGTAAACAAACCTGTTTCTGGCGTAAGGAGGAGGAGGGAGGAGGTGTTTCTACGTAGGAGCTGTAGGGGAGGGGGGGTGGTTTCACACATGCGCAACATTTGAAAAAGGACAAACAGTCGCTGGATTTCTCGTTCCTTGGAAAATCCTCTATACAACCTTTAATGTCCCACAGTGCGGCATTAGACTCTGATGTTGTTTTACTCGTCGCAAACACAGACCTGGAGTCGTGTTTTGTTTCATTCACGCACGTTTAACACACAAACTTATTTATAGGCTGAGTTCTTCCCTCAGATAATACTCCCTACGACTGTGCAACTCAGCCTTATGTAACATATAATACTCCTTACAGCCAGTGTTGGGGAGTAACAGATTACATGTACTAGAGTTATGTAATCAGAGTACAAATTATGAGTAACTGTATTCAGTTACAGTTACTGTTTCAGTGAGTGGTTATTGGATTACAGTTACTTGGTTGAAATAAATGGATTACAAGGCGGTATTTTCCTGTTTTCACATTTTGGGCTAAACCAGGACTAAAACCAGGACTAAACCAGGACTAAACCAGGACTAAAACCAGGACTAAAACCAGGACTAAAACCAGGACTAAACCAGGACTAAACCAGGACTAAAACTAGGACTAAACCAGGACTAAAACCAGGACTAAAACCAGGACTAAACCAGGACTAAACCAGGACTAAAACTAGGACTAAACCAGGACTAAAACCAGGACTAAAACCAGGACTAAACCAGGACTAAAACCAGGACTAAAACCAGGACTAAACCAGGACTAAAACCAGGACTAAAACCAGGACTAAACCAGGACTAAAACCAGGACTAAACCAGGACTAAAACCAGGACTAAAACCAGGACTAAACCAGGACTAAAACCAGACTAAACCAGGTCTAAACAATATGACACTAACAGTGGTGTGGACATAATTTAAGGCAGCAGTGTCTCATTTAAAAAACATTTCTCTATCAATAATATTTCTAATATGTTTAAGTAAAAACTGGGCTTTTTATTTTCGTTTTAGCAGATAAAACATCTTATGTTAAGATTCTCGTCTTTGCTACTTTACAATAAACAAAAGTCTGTTCATGGAGACTTGGGCTCAGACAATTTGAAGAAAACAAACATGAATTTTCAGGATGTGGTTGATACATTCATGTAGTTTCAAAAAGCACGACAATATCAAGTAATCCAAAGTATTCAGATTACATTACTCACTTTAAGTAATTTAATGGATTCCGTTACAAACTACATTTTGGGGTATGTAATCTGTAATCTGTAGGGGATTACATTTTAAAAGTCACCTTCCCAACACTGCCCACAGTGCGGCGTTAAATTCTGATCTGCGTCATAAGGTTGTTTCCTCATCACAAACAGACCTGAAGTTGTGTTTTGTTTCATTCACACACGTGTAAAACACAAACCCTGCGTATTTATAGGCTGAGTTCTTCTCTCAGACCGAAAACACCTCTGTTCCACCTTGTGATGTCATGTGGTGATACAGGAAGTGCTCCACTGTGTTTTTAAACTAGAATCATTTGGATAATTTCAGCTCTGGAACTTAGACTTAGACAAACTTTATTGATCCGCAAGGGAAATTATTTGGACACTCACACATCACAATATATTATACCGTATTTTTCAAACTATAAGTTGCACTTTTTTCATGGTTTGGGTGTTTCCTGCGACTTATACTTCGGTGCGACTTATATATTAAAATGTTCACAGTGACAGCGGTGAGAGGTTCTAGTCTTGTGTGTGAGTATCTGCTGCTCCTGTTCCTCCTGCACCACTGTCACTTCACTCTACTGCACATGTCTCCTGCAGAAAGAGCCTCTGTCCTGTCTGTATCATGTCAGTCGATCGCACCGTTACTTCTGCACCACTGAAAATGTAATATTTAAACAAACTTATAAAGATGAGTGTCAGGGAATTTACCCTAAGACATCAAATTACATTAAATAAAGACACACCAAAACGAGACAGTTAAAAGTAATCACTTGCGCAAGGGAGAGAGAGCTGTCAGAGCCGTCAATACCACTGGCTGAGCCTCTCTACTCTGCAGCTCTCCTCCCAACAGCAGGTTTTATTGCAGTCATTTCACAGATAACAATACAGTACATTATGTTATATCACACAACGTTTACAATGATCACATGCTAACAATCTTTAGGCTAAACCACCCTCCCATTTCACACTTGATTACAGGCTCCAGGTGATAAACAATCAGGTCAGTTTTCTCCCAAAACTTATGCTAACCACATGAGGGAACAAACCCTTATTTGTCTTCTCATGGGCGACTCAGTAGATTAGCTTAAAGAGTCAGAAGTTCTTGAACTAGGACATATGACATACATATGGAAAAAACCCAAAAAGCAATTGTTGATAACTTTAATCACACACACAAAAGATAAAGGAATTTAAATGAACACACAAATGAAATGATTCATAATATTTAAAATAACACATAAATTCTTTCACAATGAGAAGACTGAACACAAATGCCCCTAAAAGAAAATCATATTTTGCAGATTACAAGATACAAGTTGTGTAATCTGCAGACAAAAACGTTTATGTTATATTTATCTGAAGAACTGTTAATATGTGACATTAAGAGTCTGTTGTTCTCTCTTCTATTGTTTTTACTAGAACTTGCCTTTGAAGAAGAAATGTCTGTTCCTGGTCCCTGATTTTATAAAATAGATTTCTCCCAAAAAGTGCGACTTAAACTCTGGTATGACTTATAGTTCCAAAAAATACAGTAATAACAAAGAGTAAAACGTATAAGTGGTAATAATAAATTCTAAATAAATAGCAAAAATAGCCAGAGACACATGTCAAATAAGGCATAATTGTGTAAACTGTAATCATAAGAAACTGTCAATCACTATTAAACAAAAGGTAAAAAGTTGGTGTTAACTTGAAAACCTCCACTTCATGACATCACAAGGTGCAACAGAGCATTTTGAGCTTTGCAGACGTAGCCAGACTGATAACAAAGAGTCACTCAAACACGTGTGAATGAAAAAAAACACAAGTCCACGTCTGTTTTTGAGGAGGCAGCGACGTTAGAACGCGACTTAAATCTCGCAAGAGTCAAATTTGCGTCACATTCTGTAGGATCTTTAAAAACACGGGCCGTTTCCTCCTCATTCGTGCTACAACAAAAGCTGAAAACAATTATTGATCTGCTGTGTGGACATCTGTAAACCACAACAGTAAATTATATCAGGGAAACAGTGTGTGGTTTAAACAAGAGCATCATGAAGCCGCAGATGTGTTCTCTCATTATTGAATTTATGACCACATGAAAGCCATCCGAACACACAACGTTTAGAAGACGCGTAATCGTAAAAAAGTCACAAATTCGGGGGAACAAAGCGGTTTTATAACTGTACTGTACAACAATAAACATGGGAAATCGGCTGCAGTTTACAACGTTCAAACATCCTAAGGGTAAAGCTCTAACGTGAGACTGTGAGAACGACACAAAACACCAACAAAGACGGCATGTGCAAAGAGCTCCAGGTCCATGTGTCTGGAGAAAAACACGAGGTTCATGTGTCAGCGCTGGGCCCGTCGCAGTCTGCAGAGACACTACACAATAGATTCATACGCTTCTGACACATGTTGAAATATT
Organism: Boleophthalmus pectinirostris; assembly: GCF_026225935.1. Classification (NCBI taxonomy): domain Eukaryota; kingdom Metazoa; phylum Chordata; class Actinopteri; order Gobiiformes; family Gobiidae; genus Boleophthalmus; species Boleophthalmus pectinirostris. The sequence continues at coordinate 38,230,600 of NW_026571140.1, forward strand.
AAGACATGTTTTGGATCATTTCTAATCTTTTTGTAATTCTTTTATTGACTGTTTTGTTCCAATATTGCTCATGAAAAGGAAAAAAAACGGGCTTCATTTAATGTCCAAAAAGGCGACTTATGGATGGTTTTATTGCTGGTTCAATTTCTGTTTTTCATTGTTTAAAACTTGAGTAATTTTCCCCTTCTCTTCTTCTTCTTCTTCTTCTTCTTCACTTTGTCTTTCAGCGACCTCACAAAACAGACTTTTCTTTGCAGCGAAGTGGTTGTGGATTCTTGTCTGCCATTGCTGCAAACTTTGTGCAAACTGCGAGGAAACTACAGTTCAAAAGAACCGCCGCGTTGGTCAACTAAATGGCGTCTTACGTATATGGAATGTGTGTGAGGTGAATGTAAACCACGTGCCGTATTTTCCGCGGTCTTAAGCCTCTAACGGCATCAAAAAAATGACCGCGCACCCCTCAATCCAGAGCGCCCCATACGCGAATCCACTCGGGTGTCCCAGCGCGACTTCAGTAAACTACAAAGCCGCGAACACACACGGAGCAGACAGGAAAAACACACACAGACACACTCGTCACTCCACGCCGACGAGGAACGGAACGGAGGAACGAACTGAAAAAACAAGTCCAATGTGCCACTCTGGCAAAAACAGACCTGGAGTTGTGTTTGTGTTTTGTTTCATTCACACATGTTTGAGTGACTCTTGATTATTAGTCTGTTTACATCTGCGAAGCTCCAAATGCTCTGATCCGCCTTGTGATGTCATGAAGCTGTAGTTTTTAAGTTGACAGCTGCTTTTACATTTAGGCTGTGTTCAGACTGCAGCCTGAAGTGACCCAAATCCGATTTTTTGGCCCCTATGTGACCTGTATCTGATCTTTTAATGACAGTCTGAACGACACAGATCCGATTTTTTCAAATGTGACCCAGGACACTTGGATATGTGCTCCTGAAACCGATACATATCTGATCTTTTGACATGTGACTTCAGTGTGAACGGTCAAAGGTGCATTCATTCCACCTACACGTTATCAACAAGACACAAACGTCACTATTCTGCGCTGAAGTAGGCGAAAATTGTTAATGAACTCTGTGTCACTGAAGTGAAGCACATCACCACTCACCACTCTTGGCTCCGTCTCCACATCCACACGTTCCTTTCAACGGACGTCGCTGCCGCTGTCCCACAAAACACCACGACCAAAAACCTCGTCCTTCTCCTTCTCAATCTCCTCCTTAAAACAAGTAAGTTGTTCATGTTCTGGCTCCGGTACGAGAGGAACTTTAAAATCTCCAGGTGCTCGATGCTGCGTCCATGTTTGGACAACTTCCGTAAACACAGAGACGCTCACTGCGGTTGACGTCGTCGTGTCTCCAGTGTCACATGTGGGACACTTTTGGACCTTTTACTGTTCAAACTGGAGATCACATATAAGTCGCATTTAATTGGAAATGTGAACGACCTCGAAAAAACATCGAATTTCACAAAAAAATCTGAACTGAGCGTTAAGCCCTGCAGTCTGAACGTAGCCTTATGGATCCTTTTATTGCTGATTCAATTACTGTTTTTCATTGTTTAAAACTTGAGTAATTTTCCCCTTCTCGTCTTCTTCTTCTTCTTCTTCCCTTTGTCTTTCAGCGACCTCAAAAACAGACTTTCCTTTGCAGCGAAGTGGTTGTGGATTCTTGTTTGCCATTGCTGCAAACTTTGTGCAAACTGCGAGGAAGCTACAGTACAGAAGCCCTGAGAGGCAAGAGAGAAAAAAAAAAAAAAAAAAAGAGGCAGGCATTTGGGCTCTATGGTGTTTTCACCAACTCAAAAAAATTAATTATTCTGTTTTTTTTTCTCACCATTGATGTGGCTGATGAAAAAAAAACACCGCTCAGAAGTGTTTTCCCAGTGTTCCTGTAAATACCAAACCGCTCTCCACGTCAGGGCGCACCTCAGTCCCACTAAAACCAGAGAGGCAGTGTGGCGTTCTGTCTTCCAGTCTGGAGCAGTGATCCCTACTTTCACTCTCACAAAAAGACAGCAGATCCACCATCTCAAACTGCCTATTTCCTCTCACCTGCTCGCGCCTTTGCTTTGCGCAGCAGCTGGTGCCTGGGCCCGAAAAGAAATAAGTTTCACTGGGCACTTTGAGCGCGGAAAACACAAGCAAAGACAACAAACAAGTCATTTACCTTAAAACTCAAAGTCCGACCCCTTTACGCGATACTGCAGCCCTTTGCCACATAAGAAAACAGGAGCACATCAACAAAGTACAACAGCACAACTAAAGTACAATGGAAAAGCAGCACCTCATGCCTGTAGTGTGATCAGTGATGCATCGAGTTCACTTCTCATATTACTCATAAAAGAGAACTCAAAAGTAAAAAAAAAAAACACCCTAGATGTTTGCATTTGTGTTTTGACGTCCCCAACGCGCAACTTGGATGCTGTGGATGAACAGGAGAAAAATAATTAACACGCGTCCAGGGCGTCCGTTACCCTGGAAACAAGTGCCATTTTGCGTTCTTTGCCCAGAACAATAGACCAGCCTGAGAGAGACTTAAAGGTTGTATAGAGGATTTTCCAAGGAACGAGAAATCCAGCGACTGTTTGTCCTTTTTCAAATGTTGCGCATGTGTGAAACCACCCCCCTCCCCTACAGCTCCTACGTAGAAACACCTCCTCCCGCCTCCTCCTTACGCCACAAACAGGTTTGTTTACAGCCGCTGCACATGACTTGTAAACAACTAACTACAGTGTTGGTTAGGCAAGACGGAGAAGTGAGGAGCAGGGGAGAAGAGCGGATCGGGCAGCGGGGACAGGAGCAGGAAAGGGGAGCAGAGAAGAGTGCGCGGAGATTCAGTGCGAATGAACTAACTACAACACGCAGCAGCAAGCGGACTCTTTCTTTGCCTTGAAAATTACGTTTTCAGACATAGGATATCGCTTTCGTGTCCTGAAAAACGTTTGTCTAGCTCTTGGAAATAAAGTACGTTTTCATAATAAGCAGAAGTTTCCTGTCCAGGAGTAATTTGTGGACCAGTGCATCAGTCTTTAGACCCTGCGTCTGCTTCAGTCGCGCCATCGCTGGAATGAATCTTCAAGAATCACCTTAGTTTGGCTTCGCTGCTTTTCCCCTTGTCTCTTCTTTTTCAGCGACCTCAAAAACGGACTTTCTTTTGCGGCGAACTGCTCCTGGATTCTTGTCGCCATTGCAACAAACTTGGTGCGAACTGCGAGGAAGATATAGGTCAAAAAAGCTGCTAAGAACTGTTGCGTTGGTGGAGTAAACAGCGTCTGTGCGTCTTGCGTCTGGGACTGTGTGACAGTCGTACGTAAACCACGTAACCGGCGGCGCAGGCAAGTCAGTTACACTAGAAACGTAGGGAGTTTGATTGACAGCCTGTCAGCTCACAGATAACGAGGCAGTGTCGTTATCTATTGGCAAATGTTTAGCCCCACCACGTCCAGAGTTGATGAATTTTTATTCTCTTTTTTTTGGTCATCATAATTACAAGGCTACTGCATCTATAATCTATCACTGACAATTTGAAACAAAAAAAAATCCTCCATACAACCTTTAAGTGTATTTATTACATAAAACCATCAGACCATCGGACCGACAGCTACGCCGTGTTTATATTTATACTCCGCTAATAACACTGGTCCAGTCCTGATCTAGTCCTGGTTTAGTCCTGGTCTGGTCCTGTTGTAGTCCTGGCACTCGGCTCAGCGGTTGCGGCGTGTATATATTTATGCTGCACTAATGCTTGTGGTTTCTGGATCTTTGTCTTTCTTCTTCCGGATAATAACGTGGCTACATCACTGGATAGTCTTCTCCGGTTGGATGGCGTGGCGCATCCTTCGCCAAAAGTTCAGCATTTGCAACTTCTAGCGCCAGAACGTCTGGACGGGCGTCTAGAGCGTCGACGCCTGAACGCTCAAGACACGCTGCAAAAACGCGGGACTCAGTAGACGCACTTCCACTTGGACTTTACATATAAACTGGACACCTTGACGCCCCGATCTGAAGGGACCTTAACAAAACAAAAATGCCAGAGAGCTCCTCATTTTAGCAACGGCAAGAAACTGAGACGATTATAAGAAAGAGGGCGAGTCTTTGGTACAGTTAGACGCCTAAAAAACATAAACCATTGTCCATTTATTGGTGCACAAAGTTCAAAATTATACTTTAACAATGGCAATAGGCATGTAATTAATCAAAATTTTGTTAATCAGCTCAATGATATAATTCTGAAATCTCTTCGCGAGCTACTTGGAAGGGGAGCTACAGGTTGGAGCCCCCTTTATAATCTGCAATTTTACGTTTTGCAGGGGATTCTCTAAACGTGTAACTATAATATTTAGAGACATGATTTGCAGATTTTTATCATCTTAAAAATCTGAAATACAGAACTAGTTCATTTAAAACTATTAGTTATTCTTCACGCATTCAGAGCATCCTTTCACTTTCTGATTAAACGCAGACAAAGACAAATATTACTCAAATACGCGGGAAAAATCAATCTTTTAACGTTTCCTTTTATAATGAAAACACGTGGACTAAAAACGAGAAGCATCCGTGATCGTTTTTCTTTCTCTTCTCATCTAAATTACGAGCCCTTCTCCTCTCATCTCCTCTCATCTTCGTGATCTGCTGCAGAGGTTTCGGCCTGAACTTGGGGCAGTTTTTCAAATGATTCTGAATAAAGTGTTTTTAAAGGCCGTTGGAGAAATACTTACCAACGCTTAGTACTTAGAGGCGCACAAACAAAGCGTGTCCCGGTGTGACCCACGCTCCCTCTCCCGCAGGCGTAGCTTTTCTTAAACACTCGGGACTACCGTTTGTATGCACTCGAACTGCCGTTTTACGTGTAGATTTAGTGTTTCTTTTACACATCTGTGAATCATTACGCGTTAATCCAAACATCCAAAGTCCGACGTGAAAGAAATGAAGCAGAGCAGTGGCCTTAAAGAGCAAATATTTCACTATTTTTTAATGTTATAATGTTGTTTTCTCATCACAAACAGACCTGGAGTTGTGTTTTGTTTATTTCACACGTGTGCGCTGTGTAACTTTATCGTTGGGGGTTCGTCACCTGCTTGTTTCTGTGGATACGTCTGCTTAAAATGTTCCACAGTATGACATTAAACAGAGCTACACGTGGTTCATTTCTCAAAAATACCTAGAAAAACAGGCATTGTGACCAGTGTCGGGGAGTAACAGATTACATGTACTGGAGTTAAGTAATCAGAGTACAAATTATGAGTAACTGTATTCGGTTACAGTTACTGTTTCAGTGAGTGGTAATTGGATTACAGTTACTTTGATGAAATAAATGGATTACACTGCAATATTTTCCTGTTTTTACATTTTGGGCTAAACCCCCCTTTTTTTTTTTCTGTAATTCTACTCATTGCCAGACACTAAACCAGGACTAAACCAGGACTAAACCAGGACTAAACCAGGTCTAAACCAGGTCTAAACCAGGACTAAACCAGGACTAAACCAGGTCTAAACCAGGACTAAACCAGGTCTAAACCAGGACTAAACCAGGTCTAAACCAGGACTAAACCAGTCTAAACCAGGTCCCAGGTAAACCAGGACTAAACCAGGTCTAAACCAGGACTAAACCAGGTCTAAACTAAACCAGGACTAAACCAGGTCTAAACCAGGTCTAAACCAGGACTAAACCAGGACTAAACCAGGTCTAAACCAGGACTAAACCAGGTCTAAACCAGGTCTAAACCAGGACTAAACCAGGTCTAAAACCAGGTAAACCAGGTAAACCAGGTCTAAACCAGGACTAAACCAGGTCTAAACCAGGACTAAACCAGGTCTAAACCAGGCCTAAACCAGGTCTAAACCCAGGTCTAAACCAGGTCTAAACCAGGGTCTAAACCAGGTCTAAACCAGGTCTAAACCAGGTCTAAACCAGGACTAAACCAGGTCTAAACCAGGACTAAACCAGGTCTAAACCAGGTCTAAACCAGGTCTAAACCAGGTCTAAACCAGGTCTAAACCAGGTCTAAACCAGGTCTAATCCAGGTCCAAACCAGACTTGTCTGTGACTTCAGTGTGAACGGTAAACGGCCCGAAAGTGTCCCGTGCACTGGAGACACGACGACGTCAACCCCATGAGTCAACCGCAGCGAGCGTGATCTGTGTTTACGGAAGTTGTCCAAACAAGGACATTGAGCACCTGGAGATTTTACAGTTCCGGTTTCCGCCTGCTTCAGCGCAGAATAGTGACGTTTGTGGCTTGTTGATAACGTGTAGGTGGATGAATGCACTTTGGCCGTTCAGACTGAAGTCACATGCATGTCAAAAAGATCAGATATGTATCAGTTTTCAGGACCACATATCCAAGGCTGCGTTCAGACTGCAGCCTGAAGTGACCCAAATCCGATTTTTTGGCCTCTATGTGACCTGTATCCAATCTTTTATTGACAGTCTGAACGGCACAGATCCGAATTTTTCAAATGCGACCCAGGACACTTGGATATGTGCTCCTGAAACTGATACATATCTGATCTTTTGACATGCGACTTCAGTCTGAACGGCCAAAGTGCATTCATCCACCTACACGTTATCAACAAGCCACAAACGTCACTATTCTGAAGCAGGCGGAAACTGAAACTGTAAAATCGCCAGGTGCTCAATGCTCGCGACCATATTTGGACAACTTCCGTAAACACAGAGACGCTCACTGCGGTTGACGCATGGGGTTGACGTCATCGTGTCTCCAGTCACATGTGGGACACTTTTGGGCCGTTTACCGTTCACACTGAAGTCACAAACAAGTCGCATTTAATTAGAAATGTGAACGACCTCGCAAAAACATCGGATTTCACAAAAAAATCGGAATTGAGCATTAAGCCCTGCAGTCTGAACGTAGCTCAAGTGTCCTGGGTCACATTTGAAAAAATCTGATCTGTGTCGTTCAGACTGTCAATAAAAGATCAGATACAGGAACATAGGGGCCAAAAAATCAGATTTGGGTCACTTCAGGCTGCAGTCTGAACGCAGCCTTTGTCACAAGTAACTGTATTCAGTTACAGTTACTGTTTCAGTGAGTGGTAATTGGATTACAGTTACTTTGTTGGAATAAATGGATTACACGGCGGTATTTTCCTGTTTTCACATTTTGGGCTATATCCCCCTTTTTTTTTTTTTTATTTTTTTGCGGTAATTCCACTCATTGTTGGAAACCCAAACAGAACACGCACAATAAGAGCTGTAAACGTCTTGTTAACGTTGGTGGCGTCAGTCAAACAACGGACGAGGTTGTTAATAATCGTTGTTAATAATCTGATTCCAATATTACTGATTTTTACTGGGCTGGCACCTTTATGTTTGTACTGAAAGTGATTTTTTTTTTTTTAAATAAACAGTATAACACTTAACAGTAGGTGGATATAATTTAAAGCAGCAGTGATCTCATATCGAATGCATTTCTCTGTCAATAATATTGTTAATATGTTTAAGGAAACACTTTTTTCTAAATTGTCTTTTAGCAGACAAAAGATCTCATGTTCAGATTTCCTAGTCTTTGCTTCTCTACAGCAAACAAAAGTCTGTTCATGGAGACTTCAAAGAGAACAAACAAGAATCTTCAGGATGTGGTTGGTACATTCATGTAGTTTTAAAAAGCACGACAATATCAAGTAATCCAAAGTATTCAGATTATGTTACTCGCCTTAAGAAATTTACTGGATTCAGTTACAAACTACATTTTGTTGTGTGTAATCTGTAATCTGTAGGGGATTACATTTTAAAAGTCACCTTCCCAACACTGAATGTAACTGTGAGCTGCATCGCCTCTCCACAGATCTGACCTCCAACTTTGTCTTGTTTGGTTTCCATAATGAGACACGACAAAAACAAAATCTAGTCAAGTGAAGATTATTATGAGAAGATTATCTGCCAGTGGAATAAGACTTTTTGTACTTTAAATGGTTCGGTAACCTGTGAGTCAAACTTAAATCACACATTTTTACCTTGACTAAAAGAGCGGGTAAAATAACGGGTGTGATCCTGAGCTCACTTCAGCACATTTTTGAGGAGACGGTTATGAAGCTCCGCAGGAAGGAGCCCGGTGACCCAACCCATGTTCTTCAGTCAGTTTGAGTCGATGTCGTCAGGCAGAAGGTTCAGGTTCCCAAATTATAAACTGAACAGATTCAAACGTTCTTTTGTGCCATTAGCCGTTAATCTGCTAAACTCAGAGTGTGCAGTTAAAAAATAAAGATAACAGGCTCAGGGAGTGTGCAATCAAAACTGTACATAGCCTTAGGAAATGTGCAATCAAAACTGCACATAGCCTTAGGAAATGTGCAATCAAAACTGCACATAGGTAGAAATGTGCAATCAAAACTGCACATAGGTTCAGGAAATGTGCAATCAAAACTGCACATAGGTTAGGAAATGTGCAATCAAAACTGCACATAGGTTCAGGGAATGTGCAATCAAAACTGTACATAGCTAAGAAATGTGCAATCTAACCTGCACATAAGTTTAGGGAGTGTGCAATCAAAACTATACATAGGTTCAGGGAATGTGCAATCAAAACTGCACATAGATTCAGTGAATGTGCAATCAAAACTGCACATAGGCTACGAAATGTGCAATCAAAACTGCACCTAGGTTCAGGGAATGTGCAATCAAAACTGTCCATAAGTTTAGGAAATGTGCAATCAAACTGCACATAGGTTTAGGGAATGTGCAATCAAAACTGCACATAGGTTCAGGGAATGTGCAATCAAAACTGCACATAGGCTAAGAAATGTGCAATCAAAACTGCACATAGGCTAGGGAATGTGCAATCAAAACTGCACATAGGTTAAGGGAAATGTGCAATCAAAACTGTCCATAAGTTTAGGAAATGTGCAATCAAAACTGCACATAGGTTTAGGGAATGTGCAATCAAAACTGCACATAGGCTTTAAGGAATGTGCAATCAAAACTGCACATAGGCTTAGGAAATGTGCAATCAAAACTGCACAGAGGCTTAGGGAGTGTGCAGTTATCAACAGAATACAAAAATGCAAAGGACTTGCCTGTAAAGAATGATGTAAAGGTCCTGTTGGTGCGTCGCTCGTGGTCGTACTTGGTCTCGTATTTAGTTTGTTCTGTGGTGTTTGTTTATGCGGTGCTTTGTGTTGTGTTGTTGCCCCGTGTCCCAAGACAAATTTCTCTTACGGGAGACAATAAAAGATTATATTATCTTATCTTAAATATGAAAATACATTTTGCTACACGTAAAATAAGAAAAATAACAACTTTTTGCCTTAAAAATAAGCAAGAAAATTGAGTATTGCTTGAATTAAGAAAAAAACAACAACTTCCAATTCCATTCTAATCTACTCAGGCTACGTTTACACACAGTTTACGATAAGTTAACGGTGGTTGATCGCAGACTGGACGGGACTTTGGCCTTGGAGCGCAGCATGGCAAAAATCAAAGGTTTACTGTCTAAATCAGACTTGGAGAAACTTATCCATGCGTTTGTCTCCAGTAGGTTAGATACTGTAATGTTCTGCTCACTGGTCTCTCCAAACGAGCTGTGAGACGCTGCAGAACATCCAGAACATCCAGAACATCCAGAACGCTGCAGCTCGGGTCCTGACTCGAACTAGGAAGTACGAGCACATAAGTCCTGTGCTCAGGTCTCTGCTCTGGCTCCTGTGGCTCAGAGACTTTAAAGCAGCTCTGCTTGTACAAGTGTCTCCATGGCCGAGCACCAAAGTCCATCTGTGACATGTTAGTGTCATATGAACATCTCACACTCTGAGGACCTCAGGGACCGGCCTCCTGCTGGTGCCCAGAGTCACGACTAAACAAGGGGAGTCAGAGTTTCAGGTTCATGCAGCTAAAACCTGGAACAGTCTGAACATGTGAGACAGACTCTTCTGTGACGCTGTTTAAATCCAGACTCAAAACATTTCTGTTTAACTGTGCAAATAACTGAAAGGTTTTCATTCCGCACTCTTCTCTCCAATTTATGTCTCTCTTTTTTAATTTTAATCTTCATGATTATTTATGTTTTGATTTGTTTTTATTATGATTTTAATGTATTTCTTATTCTGTAAAGCACTTTGAATTACTTTGTGTACGAATTGTGCTGTACAAATAAACTTGCCTTGCCTTGCCATGGATGAAGCTTTACAAAGGGTGTGTAGACCCAAAACCAAAACATGATGAATCTTATCTACTGGCCTCCCCCAGCCAGCGCCGGTCTGCCAAGGTCACCTGGTTTCGAATCGTTCGGGAGAGACTTGACTCATTTCCCAACTTTGTCTACGCCCTCGCAGCCTTTCCCCCACCCAGAACTGGCGAGAGGCTCTGTTGTATCTGTTGTATCTGTTGTATCTGTTGTGTCTGTTGTGTCTGTTGTATCTGTTGTATCTGTTGTATCTAGAGGCTGCCTGTCTACATTTTTGGGGTCGACTTCAGTTCCCTCTCCTCCCCGGTTGCTAGTCTCGTCGTTGTTGTCTGTACTGTGTTTTTGTTGCAGAGGGGTTTCTTTTTCTTTATGTCCTGGTTCCAAATAGTTAGTGTCCCAGATTCCAGACAGTTAGTTGTAAAGAAGACGGTTATGTCAGATTCCATGAGACCCTCCTGCACCGCGTGGACACCTCCCCTGAGCCGTGCGTGGACTGAGCTTCCTCCTGTGCACCTCTAAACCAGGACTAAAACCAGGACTAAACCAGAACTAAACCAGAACTAATACCAGGACTAATACCAGGTCTAAACCAGGACTAAACCAGAACTAATACCAGGACTAAAACCAGGACTAAAACCAGAACTAATACCAGGACTAAAACCAGAACTAAACCAGAACTAATACCAGGTCTAAACCAGAACTAAAACCAGAACTAAACCAGAACTAATACCAGGTCTAAACCAGAACTAAAACCAGGACTAAAACCAGGACTAAACCAGAACTAATACCAGGGCTAAAACCAGGACTAAACCAGAACTAATACCAGGACTAATACCAGGTCTAAACCAGGACTAAACCAGAACTAAAACAGGACTAAAACCAGAACTAAACCAGAACTAATACCAGGACTAAAACCAGGACTAAAACAAGACTAAAACAAAACTAAACCAGGACTAAAACAGGACTAAAACAAAATTAAAACAAGACTAAAACAGGTCTAAACCAGGACTAAAACCAGAACTAAACCAGGTCTAAACCAGAACTAAACCAGGTATAAACCAGAACTAATACCAGGTCTAAACCAGGACTAAAACAAAACTAAACCAGGACAAAAACAAAATTAAAACAAGACTAAACCAGGTCTAAACCAGGACTAAACCAGGACTAAAACAAGACTAAAACAAAATTAAAACAAGACTAAAACAGGTCTAAACCAGGACTAAAACCAGAACTAAACCAGGTCTAAACCAGAACTAAACCAGAACTAATACCAGGTCTAAACCAGGACTAAAACAAAATTAAAACAAGACTAAAACAGGTCTAAACCAGGACTAAAACCAGAACTAAACCAGGTCTAAACCAGGACTAAACCAGGACTAAAACAAGACTAAAACAAAACTAAACCAGGACTAAAACAAAATTAAAACAATACTAAAACAGGTCTAAACCAGGACTAAAACCAGAACTAAACCAGGTCTAAACCAGAACTAAACCAGGTCTAAATCAGAACTAAACCAGGTCTAAACCAGAACTAAACCAGAACTAATACCAGGTCTAAACCAGGACTAAAACAAAATTAAAACAAGACTAAACCAGGTCTAAACCAGGACTAAAACAAGACTAAAACAAAACTAAACCAGGACTAAAACAAAACTAAACCAGGTCTAAACCAGGACTAAACCAGAACTAAAACAGGACTAAAACCAGAACTAAACCAGGTCCAAACCAGGTCTAAACCAGGACTAAAATAGGACTAAAACAGATCTAAACCAGGACTAAAACAAAAATAAACCAGGTCTAAACCAGGTCTAAACCAGGACTAAAACAGGACTAAATCCAGAACTAAACCAGATCTAAACCAGGTCTAAACCAGGACTAAACCAGATCTAAACCAGGACTAAAACAGGACTAAACCATGCTGAACGGACTGTGTTTCTAACCGTGCACTGCGCTGTTTGTTAATAACCTTATTCCGCATCATTTTGAGTAAAAAACATCAAATATTATGATTTTTTACGGGGCTGGTGCCTTTATGTTTTGCACTGAAACTTTTTTTTTTTTTAAACAATAACAATATGACACCAAACAGTAGGTGGACATAATTTAAAGCAGCAGTGATCTCATATAAAAATAATTTCTCTATCAATAATATTTTTAATATGTTTAAGTAAAAACTGGTCTTTTTATTTTCTTTTATCAGACAAAACATCTTATGTTAAGATTCTAGTCTTTGTTACTCTAACAAACAAAAGTCTGTTCATGGAGACTTGGGCTCAGCCAATTTGAAGAAAACAAACATGAACTTGCAGGATGTGGTTGATACATTCATGTAGTTTTAAAAAGCACGACAATATCAAGTAATCCAAAGTATTCAGATTACATTACTCACTTTAAGTAATTTAATGGATTACGTTACAAACTACATTTTGAGGTGTGTAATCTGTAATCTGTAGGGGAATATATTTTAAAGTAACCAGGATATAAAACATTTTCATCCAGCATTTGTTCATTACGGATGTTTGTGTTGCTCAAAAATACAATAATTCCTTCTGTGAACAGGAAAAACTCTCCACAGATCTGAACTGCAGCATCGTACTGTAACCTGTCTCCCTCAGGATAGATCAGTTTAATCTAAACCACAGGTGTCAAACATACGGCCCGGGGGCCAGATCCGGCCCTCCAAGACCTTTAATGTGGCCCTTGGGTGATTTTCTACTAAAATAATTTAATTATATTTTCTATTAAAATCTTGTTAATTTTCTGCGGTGTTTATCACAGCAGCGTCTCCAGCGTCTCTGTACGTGGCCCCTCCCACCAGAGCAGCACAAATGAAGACTTGTCTCTTTCCAAACGCTCTTAAAGGACGATCGTTTTGACTGTTGACCGTGACACCCTCATCAACAAAATGTCCAAATGAGAAAAGTGGAGCCGAGTGCAGGATTTTCCAAGAAAAACTGACTTAATCCTATTTGCATAGAAGTTATTGTTAAAACATTGTGTTGAAATTAAATTTTTCTTAAAGTTTCAGGTTGTTCATAACATTATAATATTATAATAAGAAAGAGTTCATCAATTAAAAAAGATTTCTGTAATAGATTTGTGTTTCTCTGCACAAATATTTGAACTTATTGTTATTTTTGGGGTTTATATGACATGAGTTTTCTGATCCGGCCCCTTTAGGATCAAAGTAGGTTGGAAACGGCCCCCGGACCAAAATGAGTTTCACACCCCTGGTCTAAACTGTGGAAAATTCTAGAGAAAGCATTAACATTTCCATGGAAACACGCAGGTTGCAGATCCTCTTCTAGAAATGTTACACAGTGCACCTTTAAGTCCCACTTTAAGGCTAATTAAGGTGTAGTTATTATCAAGTGTTTACAACTTCACTTCACTTGAAATAGTCACTCATTGTTTTACAGTGAATTCTGTATTTAAACTGAATTTTAAAGGTACAGTGTGTAACTTTATGGAGACGACACAGCACCTGCCCTCCAATCCGAGGAAACAGGCCGTTAAAACCACACGGGAACATCGTCCGCGGAGAGAGATAAGCTTTATGAATCCACGGAATCCATTTCAAACCACGACTTGGGAACATTATCCGCGGACACAGATAAGTTTTATGCTACTGTGGAATATTACAGGAACAACATTTCCATGAAAACGAGCAGATGGAGGCCGTCCTCAGGCTAAATGAGGGCTTGTGGAGATGCGAGTTTTTCAATGTAATAAACAACGAAAATGAAAACCATGCGTCTGCGTTAGTCTATTTTTGGCTCCGAGTCAGATTCTGTTTCTTTAAAGTGGAACTAAAACTCTTTTCTCTTCGCCGTGTACATGGAGTTTTAATCGCACCGCCTCCCGTTGTTTAATTATTTTTGGCAATTTTTGTGCAAACTCGATAAATGCGCCTTTTTCTCCTGGTCTGAAAATGATCGTTCGGAAAGTTGGGAACATTCCCCGTGGAGATGTATTTACGCCACCGCGGAACGTTATTACGGGAGCAACGTTTCCGTGAAAACAAACAGGTGGAGGCCTCGAAGGGGACGGGAGGGTTTGTGGAGACGTTAAAAAAGGTCGAAGTGATTCTGTTTGAGTTTGTTTTTTTAAGTGGGGGTATGTGATTTGTGACATCACTGATTTTATTAACATTAACGCATAATCACCTACAAAACATAAATCATAGACTACATCACATGAACCAGGACTAAAACAGGACTGAAACAGGACTAAAACAGGACTAAAACAGGACTGAACCAGGACTAAACCAGGACTAAACCAGGACTAAAACAGGACTAAAAACAGGACTGAACCAGGACTAAAACAGGACTAAACCAGGACTAAAACCAGGACTAAACCAGGACTAAAACAGGACTAAACCAGGACTAAAACAGGACTAAAACAGGACTGAACCAGGTCTTAAACAGGACTAAACCAGGACTAAAACAGGACTGAACCAGGACTGAACCAGGACTAAACCAGGACTAAACCAGGACTGAACCATTACTAAAACAGGACTAAACCAGGTCTAAAACAGGACTAAACCAGGTCTTAAACAGGACTAAACCAGGTCTAAAACAGGACTAAACCAGGTCTAAAACAGGACTAAAACAGGACTAAACCAGGTCTAAAACAGGACTAAAACAGGACTAAACTAGGACTAAACCAGGTCTAAAACAGGACTAAACCAGGACTAAACCAGGTCTAAAACAGGACTAAACCAGGTCTAAAACAGGACTAAACCAGGTCTAAACAGGACTAAAACAGGACTAAACCAGGTCTAAAACAGGACTAAACCAGGTCTAAAACAGGACTAAACTAGGACTAAAACAGGACTAAACCAGGACTAAAACAGGACTAAAACAGGACTAAACTAGGACTAAACCAGGTCTAAAACAGGACTAAACCAGGTCTAAAACAGGACTAAACCAGGTCTAAAACAGGACTAAACTAGGACTAAAACAGGACTAAACTAGGACTAAAACAGGACTAAACTAGGACTAAAACAAGACTAAAACAGGACTAAACTAGCTCTAAACCAGGTCTAAACCAGGTCTAAAACAGGTCTAAACCAAGACTAAAACAGGACTAAAACTAAACCTAAACAGGTCTAAACAGACTAAAACAGGACTAAACTTAAACCAGGACTAAACCAGTACTAATCGTGGACTTGAGAGTGAGAGAGAGAACCTCGACGGTCTACACCTAGCACCTCCGGGCCCGTGCCGACACTCAGGACTAAAACAGGACTAAAACCGGACTAAACCAGGACCAAACCAGAGCTGAACCAGTCCTAAGTGTACCCCTGTGTACCACGCCCACTACACCCCTGATTTTTGATGATTTTAGTACAAACTTGGAAATATTCAGCTTTCTGTTTGCGCCTCTGATATTTCCAGTAGTTGGTGACATCACAAGAAACTGCCCCGATGAATGAAGCTGCAGTTTTTTCCCACTTTACCTGCACCGTTTGCCACAGTCGCTCGTTGTTTTCCCGTTGAATTTCGCCTCTGAACGTGTTTTAAAGCCACAGTGTGTAACTCGGGAGGAGGAACATCACCTGCATGACTCCGTGGAAAGAGAAAGTTCGGAACAGATTTATGCCTGTGTGGAATATTAGAGGAACAACATTTCCATGGAAAACAAACAGGTGGAGGCCCTCGGGGTAAATGAGGGTTTGCGGAGAAGCAACTTTTTCAGAGCAATAAACAACCAGAATGAAAACCACGCTTCTGTCTTCTGAGTTTATTTTTCGGGTGAAAGTTACACACTGCGGCTTTAACTTCATATTTTACAGAACTATAAACACCAGCCCGGCTTGTCCTTCGTTGTTCCTATTGATGCCTTGCTGGGGGAGGGGGTTTTCGCATGTGTGTCTACGGTGGAATGTTCAGAAACACATTAGCAAACGCCGCCAGAAAAGCTCGAGAGAAAATACAAAACGGATTTAAACAGCACATTTTCCAGGAGTCTGCGTTCAATACGAGCATTCATGGTTCTGTTTAGGAGTTTGATTTTCAACAAACAGGTGAGAGTGAAACTGAAAGACTTGTGTGCTGTCGTTTGTTTGAGAGGGACTGACTGAACGTTGCAGATCAGATCCCCGGTTGTAGTTCCAAATAAATCCGTTCTTTGTGGTTAGATGATGTTAAAACAAAACTCAGATTAAAGTCAAACTTAAGTGACAGAGCTTCAGACAGAGCAGTGCCTGTAGTTAGCGCCACACCCAGGGCGGCATATTGGCGACATCGGCCGCGACACGAATTTGAGCGCATTAATTCAGAAACATTAGTTATCAACATTGTTCACAGTCAAGGCCAATTTACGGTCAGTGTTGGGGAGTAACAGATTACATGTACTGGAGTTAAGTAATCAGAGTACAAATTATGAGTAACTGTATTCAGTTACAGTTACTGTTTCAGTGAGTGGTAATTGGATTACAGTTACTTTGTTGAAATAAATGGATTACAGAGCGGGATTTTCCTGTTTTCACATTTTGGGCTATATCCCTTTTTTCAATAATTCCACTCATTGCCGGACACTAAATCAGGTTTAAACCAGGTCTAAACCAGGTCTAAACCAGGTCCAAACCAGGTCTAAACCAGGTCCAAACCAGGTCTAAACCAGGTCTAAACCAGGTCTAAACCAGGTCCAAACCAGGTCCAAACCAGGTCTAAACCAGGTCTAAACCAGGTCCAAACCAGGTCCAAACCAGGTCTAAACCAGGTCTAAACCAGGTCCAAACCAGGTCTAAACCAGGTCTAAACCAGGTCTAAACCAGGTCTAAACCAGGTCCAAACCAGGTCTAAACCAGGTCCAACCCAGGTCTAAACCAGGTCTAAACCAGGTCTAAACCAGGTCTAAACCAGGTCCAAACCAGGTCCAAACCAGGTCTAAAACCAGGTCTAAACCAGAACTAAACCAGGACTAAACCAGGTCTAAACCAGGACTAAAACCAGGGCTAAACTATGTTTCAAACAGGATTTAACAGGACTAAATCATGCCATGTCTCCTCTTCTTCTATCAATAATATTTTTAATTTGGTTTAGTAAAGTCTGGGCTTTTTATTTTCTTTTAGCAGATAAAACATCTTATGTTAACATATCCTAGTCTTTGCTACTTTACAGCAAATCAAATAATCCAAAATATTCAGATTACGTTACTCACTTTAAGTAATTTAATGGATTACGTTACAAACTACATTTTGGGGGATGTAATCTGTAATCTGTAGGGGAATACATTTTAAAAGTCACCTTCCCAACACCGTTTACAGTCCAAATCATCTGCGTCACGACACAAAGAGTCTGCGTCGACGCGTATCCCCGATACAGAGCCTCTGTGTCGACCCACGTGCACCTCCGGAATTTTCTAACTAAACGCCGCAGACGATAAGAGCTGTGATTGGTCCTCCCCCGCAGACTACAGACGTTTCCTGTACTCGGCTTTCCTTTCTTTCAATATACATAATGTGTTTAATGCAGCTTTGCGCATATGTGTTTACATTTGAAGTGACATTTAGACTTTATTTTACATCATTTGACAGCAGACACAAGTTTTTTTCTGAACATGTAAAAGTCAAACTGACATAATTGAGTCACCGACAGTCAACGTTAGTCACATTAAACTTTCTCAAGCATCCATATTTTCCCCAGCTGTTGCAATGGAACACATTTACAACAGATGTCGGGAGAACTGACTTGGATTTATCGACTGCCGACGTTCAATAGAAAATGGCATTTGTCCCTCAGAAAAATCCTATTCATAAAATAAAGTCTGGCTCCAAATTTGCCTCAGTTAAGTGGAGCCGAACGCTGTGGGTGACGTCACACTCACTAAGGCTACGTTCAGACTGCAGGGCTTCACGCTCAATTCAGATTTTTTTGTGAAATCCGATGTTTTTTCGAGGTCGTTCACATTTCCAATTAAATGTGACTTGTATGTGACTCCAGTGTGAACATTAAACGGCCCGAAAGTGTCCCACATGTGACACTGGAGACACGACGACGTCAACCGCAGCGAGCGTCTCTGTGTTTACAGAAGTTGTCCAAACATGGACGCAGCATCGAGCACCTGGAGATTTTAAAGTTCCTCTCGTACCGGAGCCAGAACATGAACAACTTACTTGTTTTAAGGAGGAGATTGAGAAGGAGAAGGACGAGGTTTTTGGTCGTGGTGTTTTGTGGGACAGCGGCAGCGACGTCTGTAAAAAGGAACGTGTGGATGTGGAGACGGAGCCAAGAGTGGTGAGTGGTGATGTGCTTCACTTCAGTGACACGGAGTTCATTAACAATTTTCACCTACTTCAGCGCAGAATAGTGACGTTTGTGTCTTGTTGATAACGTGTAGGTGGATGAATGCACTTTGGCCGTTCAGACTGAAGTCACATGTCAAAAGATCAGATATGTATCAGTTTCAGGAGCACATATCCAAGTGTCCTGGGTCACATTTGAAAAAATCGGATCTGTGTCGTTCAGACTGACATTAAAAGATCAGATACAGGTCACATAGAGGCCAAAAAATCTGATTTGGGTCACTTCAGGCTGCAGTCTGAACGCAGCCTAACTTGCATAAACTAAGCGCTCAAAAAACAGATTGTTCCTTGTGCCTTGACGCGGTTCAGCTTCTGTCAGACTTAAAAAGGACACGACTCAGTGGAATATGAGTGTTCTTTCTGTGACAGAGGGATGTTCTGCTGATGGTGAGTCTGTTCTGTGCTTTTATTGCATTAGAGACGATTCATGTTAAACTTTTCAGAGATTATACGTGTGCAGGTCACACGCATAGACAGTATATATGAATGGACAGATATCGTCGCCCCCTAGCGTTTTGGCAGTGAATTACTTCGCAGTGCATAGACAGTGTTGGGAAGGTGACTTTTAAAATGTATTCCCCTACAGATTACAGATTACATACACCAAAATGTAGTTTGTAACGTAATCCATTAAATTACTTAAAGTGAGTCATGTAATCTGAATACTTTGGATTACTTGATTTGCTGTAGAGAAGCAAAGACGAGGAAACTTAACCGCATTAAAAATATTATTGATAAAGGAGGAGGAGACATGGTCCACACAGCATGATTTAGTGCTGGTTTAGTCCTGGTTTAGATCTAGTTTAGACCTGATTTTAGTCCTGGTTTAGATCTAGTTTAGACATGGTTTTAGTCCTGGTTTAGATCTAGTTTAGACCTGGTTTAGAACTGGTTTAGTTTCCAGCAATGAGTGGAATTACCGAAAAAAATAAATAAATAAATAAATAAAAATAATAATGTGAAAACAGGAAAATACCGCCGTGTAATCCATGTATTTCAACAAAGTAACTGTAATCCAATTACCACTCACTGAAACAGTAACTGTAACTGAATACAGTTGCTCATAATTTGTACTCTGATTACATAACTCCAGTACATGTAATCTGTTACTCCCGACACTGTGCATAGACCTCGACACAGATCCATAAATCAAAAACGACAGCGACAACAGAACTTATACTTCAGCCTTCAGACTCCCTCATCAACTGTAGGTGTAATAACGAGTGGTGTAACGGTACATGTATTTGGGCCGATCCGTTTCAGTACTTGACGTTCAGTTCAGTACACGCTCCATAAAACTGTATAATATTAAAAGAAATGTTGTTGTTTTAATAAACACACAAATAAACAACAAGCAAATGGTTGTTTTGCATTTTGTTCCCATACTGAACCGAACCATGACCTTCAAAACCGAGGTATGTCCTGAACTGTGATTTTTGTTGTACCATTACACCCCTGATAATAACTACTTTTACTTACTGGTGCATATGATTGTACATACACACCAAATTTGAATTATTTACTTACACTTGTTCTTTTTTTTTTTCTGAGCTGCCAGATGAGTCGACCCTTGGCAGAGAACATCTACACCAAGCGAAGGGGGAAGCAAGTTTAGTTTAGTTTATTTTTTGATAATTTAATTCGTATAGTTTGCTTAACGTTACAATTTTATCACTGTTATTATTTTCTGTATTATAATTATTTGCCTTATTGTTGCTTTAAGACAGGGGTGTCAAATTAATTTTGGTCCGGGGGCCGTATCCAACCTATTTTGATCCCAAAGTGTCCGGATCAGAAAACTCATGACATATAAACCCCAAAAATAACAATAAGTTCAAATATTTGTGCAGAGAAACACAAATCTATTACAAAATCTTTTTTCATTGATGAACTCTTTCTTTTACAAAATGTTATAATATTATGAACAACCTGAAATAACCTTAAGAAAAATGCCATTTCAAAACAATGTTTTAACATGAACTCATTTGCAAATAGGAATAAGTACATTTTTCACTCTGCGTCCACTTTTCTCATTTTTGACATTTTTCTGATGAGGGTGTCGCGGTCAACAGACAAAACGATCGTCCTTTAAGAGCGTTTGGAAAGAAACAAGTCTTCATTTGTGCTGCTCTGGTGGGAGGGGCCACGTACAGAGGCACTGGAGACCAAATTACCAATATTTAAATAGAAAATATAATTAAAATATTTTAGTAGAAAATCAGCCGAGGGCCAGATTAAAGGTCTTGGAGGGCCGGATCTGGCCCCCGGGCCGTATGTTTGACACCTGTGCTTTAAGCTTAAGTTAGTAGTTTTAGTTTATCATGTAATGTAGTTTCTCCCTCTTGTGTTTAGTTTTATCTTCCTGTATTTAAACTGTATATAAATGGACATATCTACTGCACTGGTCACTGTGTTCCAAACAGGAAGTTCCCATGCAGGATCTTCCGGCTCCTAAAGGCTCAAATTTACTCACATCTAAATGTTGTTCTCCCTTTTTCTGTAACTGCTGCAGTGATTCGCTGTTTTTGCTGCATTCTCTTGTGCTCGAGACCCGGAGAAAACCGACCTCCACCTCGGGAAATTGCAATGAAACGGACAATCAAATCAGGCTTCTGAAACACAAACTCGGGTTATTTCGGTGCAGAGTCGGTTGGATTTACGTCACAGCAAAAATGTCTTGATCAGTTTTGATGTTCAGTCGTGTATGTGAAGAGAAAGTGTCTTCTAAAAACATTGAAGTGACATTTAGACTTTCTTTTACATCATTTGACAGCAGACACAAGTTTTTTTCTGAACACGTAAAAGTCAAACTGACATAATTGAGTCGCCGACAGTCAACGTTAGTCACATTAAACTTTCTCAAGCATCCATATTTTCCCCAGCTGTTGCAATGGAACACATTTACAACAGATGTCGGGAGAACTGACTTGGAGTTCTATTCATAAATAAGAGTCTAACTCCAACTTCGCCCCTGTAATCGTTAGTATCGCGAGATTCGTTTGAGTGGAGACGAACGTAGTGGGTGACGTCACACTCACTTAGTCCACTTCTTTATACAGTTTGTGAATTAAACAACCCAGTTCCTTTGGTCTGTTCATGTTGGTTACCCCAGTTGGACCTGATGTTTTGTTGTTAACTATCACCGTATTTTTCTGACTATAAGGCGCAATATCAATAATGATGAATTCTTATTTTCATACATAAGGCGCATTATTGGACTAGTGCAATAACTGCAAAAATGAATCATCGTGGTACTAAGAGGCTAAGAGGCTCACCGCAGTGGATATTGGACGACCGCAATCACCGCACGTGACCAACATGACCCGACCCAGGGTCCTGCACGGGTCCATTTTTAGAGACCCGTTCCCGCCCAGAACCGTTTATATTCCACCCGTTACCGCCTGTGCCCGTGATAACCCAGGACTAACCCAGGACTAACCCAGGACTAAGGTGCAGTGTAGACCGTCGGGTGACCGCAGGTGAAAGGACAGGTGAGATAATACATAAGCTGCACTGACGATTTTTGAGAAAATTTAAGGATTTCCATTATATTCCATTTTCTTCTGCTTATTCGGGGCCGAGTCGCGCCTTATAGGTCTAAACCAGGACTGAACCAGGATTAAAACAGAACTAAACCAGGACTAAACCAGGACTAAACCAGGACTGAACCAGGACTAAAACAGAACTAAAACAGGACTAAACCAGGTCTAAACCAGGTCTAAATCAGCACTGAACCAGGACTAAACCAGGACTAAACCAGGTCTAAACCAGGACTGAACCAGGACTGAACCAGGACTGAACCAGGACTAAACCAGGTCTAAACCAGGTCTAAACCAGGTCTAAACCAGGACTGAACCAGGACTGAACCAGGACTAAAACAGGACTAAACCAGGTCTAAACCAGATCTAAACCAGATCTAAACCAGGACTAAACCAGGACTAAACCAGGTCTAAACCAGGTCTTTTGTGTCTGTGTCTTGACGGCGCCGCACGTCTCCAGCTCAGTCGTGTTTCTGTTTTGACAGGAGGAGGAGGGGGAGGAGTTACGATGAGCCTCGCCGTTATTACGACAGATCGGGGCGTTTAAGGCTTTTGGAAAAACACGGATCCGTTCGGCGAATCGCGTCCTCGTCATTACCGTCGCGCGCTCCCACGGTTCACGAAGACGCCCGTCCACAACATATAATCAATAAATAAAACGCGTTATTCAAAGCACATGAGGTTCTGTTTGATTTGGAGCAATTTAAAAGGAAATAAGGTAATGGAAAAAACATTTACAGTCTTGGGAAATAGAAAGAGACGCTCCGATCTGATTATTGTTTTTCCTGCCATTATAATCAAAAAAAATAATTTGAAACACGAAGAGAGTCCCAGTAGGCTCCGGAGGGACGGTCTGGTTTTACTGGGGTTAGTTAAAGGCGCATTGTGTAACTTTTCTGGTGCTTGTCTCCATGGAGATGTTATTGTTTTGTCTGGAATGTTCCACAGTGTGACTTTAAACAGCTCGACCTCATGTTTGTTCAGTTACAGGTGGTTTTATAGCGTAAAAAAACAGGGACTGAACCAGGACTAAACCACTAAACCAGGACTAAAAAAGGACTAAACCAGGAACTAAAGGACTAAACCAGGCTAAACCAGGACTAAACTAGGAAACCAGGACTAAACCAGGACTAAACCAGGACAGGACTAAACTAAAGGACTAAACAGGACTAAACCAGGACTAAACTAGGACTAAACCAGGACTAAACCAGGACTAAACAGGACTAAACCAGGACTAAACTAGGACACCAGGACTAAACAGACAACCAGGACTAAACCAGAACTAAACAGACTAAACAGGACTAAACAGGAAACCAGGACTAACCAGGACTAAACCAGGACTAAACTAGGACTAAACCAGGACTAAACAGGACTAAACTAGGACTAACCAGGACTAAACCAGGACTAAACTAAACCAGAACTAAAGGACTAACAGGACTAAACCAGGAAACTAAACCAGACTAAACCAGGACTAAACACAGACTAAACTAAACAGGACTAAAGGACTAAACAGGACTAAAGGACTAACTAAACCAGGACTAAACCAGGACTAAACCAGGACTAAAGGACTAAACCAGGACTAAACCAGGAAACCAGGAAACCAGTAAACCAGGACTAAACCAGGACTAACCAGGACTAAACCAGGACTAAACCAGGACTAAACCAGGACTAAACCAGGACTAAACCAGGACTAAACCGGACTAAACCAGAACTAACCAGGACTAAACCAGGACTAAACAAGGACTAAATCAGGACTGAACCAGGACTAAACCAGGAAACTAAACCAGGACTAAACCAGGACTAAACTAAACCAGGACTAAACCAGGACTAAACCTAAACCAGGACTAAACCAGGACTGAACCAGGACTAAACCAGGACTAAACTAGGACTAAACCAGGACTAAACCAGGACTAAACTAGGACTAAACCAGGACTAAACTAGGACTAAACCAGGACTGAACCAGGACTGAGTGTCTGGATGGGCACAGTCATCGGCCGATCGCGCTTTCCAGACACGATGCTCCACGGGCTCAGAGTTCTGTCTCTCACTCTCAAGTCCAAGATTAGTCCTGGTTTAGACCTGGTTTAGACCTGGTTTAGACCTGGTTTAGACCTGGTTCATGTATTGTAGTCTATGGTTTATGTTCTGTAGATGACTGGTGGGTCGTCTGGGTCTTTCTGTGTGGTTTGCATGTTTCTCCGTGTGTCTGAGGAGCTCGAGGGCGACAGGTGGAAATCAGCACTGGTGTTGTTAAGGTTCATGTAAAAACTGTGCGCTGTCCCTGTCTCAAATAAATAAATAAATAAATAAATAAATAAATAAATGGCGTTAATGTTAATGTTCATGATTCTGCCTAACATCATAACATCAAATATTATTGATATTATAGGCGAGTTTCATTGTTGACAAAAGCGCGCGTTGCATGCTGGGAATTATTTTGGTCGGCGGCAAGAAACACTAATTCAACATGACGGACGGAGCGAGAAAGCACGTAAAGGGTATTGATCCCGGTTATTTATCCACTCTAACGGCAGAGGACCCAAGACCATTTGACCAGAAATTGGTCATAAGCATCGATGGAGCCAAATCACCCTTTTCAACCCCGACAAAAGGTGGAACAAACCAAATTTCTGGTCAGAATCGCCAACTACCT
This sequence comes from Boleophthalmus pectinirostris, assembly GCF_026225935.1. Lineage (NCBI taxonomy): Eukaryota > Metazoa > Chordata > Actinopteri > Gobiiformes > Gobiidae > Boleophthalmus > Boleophthalmus pectinirostris. The sequence goes on from NW_026571140.1 coordinate 38,255,263, forward strand.
GGACAAATATTCACTTTGGCGATATCCACAATGACTTGGTGGAAACTCCTGGGCCATTCACAGCAGAAAAGATGAAAACCTCCAAGAGTCTCGATGTGTTGTTGAACTTGTTGGAGTCCACGGTTTGTTAGGATCTTCTACGTTTGCTCTGCGAATGTTTGAAAGACATTTAATTCACCGTTAGTGGTTCTTTTCACTCAGAATACGAAAAAGACATTTTCCTTCTTCCGTGCTTCTATTTGTGCATCCGATAATGCAGCAGGAATTTACCATTATCGGGGATAAATACGCGAGGTTACGCACTGTGTTTGACGCTATCGTGTTTCTTGCCTCCGACCAAAATATTTCCCAGCAGCAACGCGGGCTTTTAATAACAATGACGTCAGCTGAACTGACTGGATTAGCGCCTTTATATTTGTACTGAAAGTCAGTTGTTTTTGTTTGTTTGTTTGTTTGGTTGTTTGTGTTTTTTAAATAAAGTAAACATCGATATGACACATCGTCATCGATGAAGTCATGAATCGCGTAACCCCCACTTAAAACAATCCCCAATACACCACTGGGTCTGGTTTGGTTTCCATGAAGATAGAAAGGTTTAAAGCCACACTGTGAAACATTCCAGACAAAGTAATAACATCTCCATGGAGAAGAGCATCTGACGTCAGTTGTGTAACTGACAGAAAAGTTACACAATGCACCTTTAAAGACTCCACAGAAGTGTAATAGTCCTCTCCTCTCTCCTCCTCTCCTCCTCTCCTCCTCTCCTCCTCCTCCTCCTCCTCCTCCTCCTCTTCCTCCTCCTCCTCTCTCCTCCTCCTCCTCCTCCTCCTCCTCCTCCTCTTCCTCCTCCTCCTCCTCCTCCTCCTCCTCCTCCTCCTCCTCCTCCTCCTCTCCTCCTCCTCCTCCTCCTCCTCCTCCTCCTCCTCCTCCTCCTCCTCCTCCTCCTCCTCCTCCTCCTCCTCTTCCTCCTCCTCTTCCTCCTCCTCCTCCTCTTCCTCCTCCTCTCCTCCTCCTCCTCCTCCTCCTCCTCCTCCTCCTTCCTCCTCTCCTCCTCCTCCTTCCTCCTCCTCCTCCTCCTCTTCCTCCTCTTCCTCCTCTTCCTCCTCCTCTTCCTCCCCTCGAGCAGCAGAGGTTCTGGTCTGGTCTGGTTTGGCCTGGAGCTCAGTTCTGGTCTGGGGCTGTTTTTGGCTCAGACTCTTGGTGTGAACGACTCTGATCCAGCAGCTCATAAAATCAACGTATAAAAGCAACTCAAGAGGACAGTGAAAACACACTCAAGAGCTGACGGGCTCTGCACGCGCTCACAGACGACGAGGAGGAGGAGGAGGAGGACAAAAAGAAGAGGAGGAAAAAGTGGAAGAGGAGGAGGACAAGGAGAGAGGAGACAGTGGAAGAGGAGCAGGAGGGGGAAGGAAAGAGGAAAAAGGGGAGAAAGAGAAAAACCGAGGAGGCGGAGAAGGGAAGAGGGAGGGAGGAGGAAGAGGAAGTAGCGCAGGAAGAACAGAGGGAGGAAATATCTAAAAAAAAAACATGCTCAAAGAGGAGGAAGAGGAAGAAGAGGAGGAGGAAAAGGAGGAGAAAGAGGAGGAGGAAGTGAAACGATTAAGAAACTCAACGTCAAACACACTAAACATTTGACTGGACTCTGCACACGCTCAGAGAAGAGGAAGAGGAGGAAGGAGAGAAAAGAGGAGGGGGAGAGAACAAGGAGGGAGGAGAAGGAAGTGGAAGAGGAGGAGGAGAAAAAGGAGGAAGTGGAAGAGGAGGAAGAGGAGGATGAAGTGAAATATCTAAGAAACTCAACGTCAAACACTCAAGATTTGACTGGCCTCTGCACACGTTCAGAGAGAAGGAAGAAAAAGAGAAGAAATGGAAGAGGAGGAGGAGGTAGAAGTGGAAGAGGAGGACAAGGAGATAGAGAGGGGAGGAAGTAGAGGAGGAGGACAAAAAGAGAGTAGTAGGAGGAAGTCGAAGAAGAGGAGGAAGTGGAGGAGGGAGAGGACAAAAAGAGAAGAGGAGGAGGACAAGGAGAGAGGAGGAAGTGGAAGAGGAAAAAGGGGAGAAGGAGAAAAAGAAAGAGGAGGCGGAGAACGGGAAGGGAGGAGGGAGAGGAAGTGGCAGAGGAGGAACAGAGGGAGGAAGTGAAATATCAAAAAAAACAACGTCGAACAAACTAAACGTGCTCAAAGAGGAGGAAGAGGAGGAGGAAGAAGAGGTAGATTAGGAAGAAGAGGAGAAGGTGTAGGAAGAAAAAGAGGATGACGAGGAGGAAGTGAAATACCTAAGAAACTAAATATCAAACACACTAAACATTTGACTGGACTCTGCAGGAAGAAAAGGAGGAAGAGGAGGAGGAAGAAGGACCAAAAGGTGGAGGAGAAGGAGGGAGGAGAAGAGGAGAAGGAGTAGGAAGAAAAAGAGGAGGAGGAGGAAGTGAAATATCTAAGAAATTCAACCTCAAACACACAAAACATTTGACTGGACTCTGCCGGTGGGAAAGGAGGAAAAGGGGGAGGAGAAGGACCAAAAGGTGGAAGAGAAGGAGGAAGAAGAAGAGGATGAGAAAGAGATGGAAGAAGAGCAAGAGGAAAAGAAGGAGGAAGAGGAGGAGGAAGTGAAATATCTAAGAAACTCAACGTCAGACACACTAAACGTCTGACTGGACTCTGCACACGCTCAGAGAGGAGGAAGGAAAAGAGGAGGAAGAAGAGGAGGAGGAAGAAAAGGAGGAAAGGGAGGAGGAGGAGGAAGAAGAAGAGGATAAGAATGAGATGGAAGAAGAGGAAGAGGAAAAAGAAAACTCAGCGTCAAACACACAAGAAGAGGAAGAAGAAGAGGAAGTGGAGGAAGAAGAGGAGGACATGCAAGAGGAGGAGGAAGAAGAGGAGGAAGGGGAGGAGGAGGAAGAAGAAGAAGCGGACAAGAATGAGACGGAAGAAGAGCAAGAGGAAAAAGAAAAAAACATTTGACTGGACTCTGCACAGGCTCAAAGTGGAGGAAGAGGAGGAAGAAGAGGAGAAGGAGTTGGAGGAAGGTAAAAGAGGAGGAAAAGGAGGAGGAAGAAGAGAAAGTGAAACGATTAAGAAACCCAGTGTCAAACATACTAAACATTTGACTGGACTCTGCACACGTTTAGGAGTGAAAAGAGGAGGAAGAGGAGGAGGAGGAGGAGGTAAAAGAAGAAGAAGGGTGGAGGAGGTAAAAGAAGAAGAAGAGGAGGAGGTGGAGGAGGTAAAAGAAGAAGAAGAAGAGGAGGAGGAGGTAAAAGAAGAAGAAGAGGAGGAGGAGAGGTAAAAGAAGAAGAAGAGGAGGAGGTGGAGGAGGTAAAAGAAGAAGAAGAGGAGGAGGTGGAGGAGGTAAAAGAAGAAGAAGAGGAGGAGGTGGAGGAGGTAAAAGAAGAAGAAGAGGAGGAGGAGGTAAAAGAAGAAGAAGAGGAGGAGGTGGAGGAGGTAAAAGAAGAAGAAGAGGAGGAGGTGAAGGAGGTAAAAGAAGAAGAAGAGGAGGAGGTGGAGGAGGTAAAAGAAGAAGAAGAAGAGGAGGAGGAGGTAAAAGAAGAAGAAGAGGAGGAGAGGTAAAGAAGAAGAAGAGGAGGTGGAGGAGGTAAAAGAAGAAGAAGAGGAGGAGGAGGAGGTAAAAGAAGAAGAAGAGGAGGTGGAGGAGGTAAAAGAAGAAGAAGAGGAGGAGGAGGAGGAGGTAAAAGAAGAAGAAGAAGGAAGAGGTGGAGGAGGTAAAAGAAGAAGAAGAAGAAGAGGAGTGGAGGAGGGTAAAAGAAGAAGAAGAGGAGGAGGAGGAGGTAAAAAGAAGAAGAAGAAGAGAAGAAGAGGTGGAGGAGGTAAAAGAAGAAGAAGAGGAGGAAGTGGAGGAGGTAAAAGAAGAAGAAGAAGAAGAGGTGGAGGAGGTAAAAGAAGAAGAAGAGGAGGAGGAGGAGGAGGTAAAAAGAAGAAGAAGAGGAGGTGAGGAGGTAAAAGAAGAAGAAGAGGAGGAGGTGGAGGAGGTAAAAGAAGAAGAAGAGGAGGAGGAGGTAAAAGAAGAAGAAGAAGGAGGAGGTGGAGGAGGTAAAAGAAGAAGAAGAGGAGGAGGAGGGAGGAGGTAAAAGAAGAAGAAGAAGAGGAGGAGGAGGTAAAAGAAGAAGAAGAGGAGGAGGTGGAGGAAGTGAAATGAGTGTGGACTCGTGCAGTAACACATTGATGCTCTGTGGGTTTAACAGTGAAAACAGTGAAAGTCCAACAGCAGAACTCAGACTGTTGAAGTGTTTATGTTCTGATCATTTATTCATGTTTTTCTGTATTTATTTATTTATTTTATTTGGTAAAGGGACAGTGGTTCATATTAATGAACAGATTATCATATGTAAATATGTTTCAGCCACAGGCCACTTTCCATCTGTCGTCCCTCGACCCTCGACTCGTCCACATGAACATTAAAATCACAAAAACACAAAAACACAAAAACACAAAAACACAAAAAACACAAAAACACAAAAAACACAAAAAACACAAAAACACAAAAACACAAAAACACAAAAAACACAAAAACACAAAAAAACACAAAAACACAAAAACACAAAAAAAAACACAAAAACACAACAAAAACACAAAAAACAAAAACAAAAAAACACAAAAACACAAAAACACAAAAACAAAAACACCAAAAACACAAAACACAAAAACACAAAAACACAAAAACACAAAAAACACAAAAAACACAAAAACACAAAAAACACAAAAACACAAAAACACAAAAAACACAAAAACACAAAACACAAAAAACACAAAAAAAAAAACACAAAACAAAAACACAAAAACACAAAAAACACAAAAAAACACAAAAACACAAAAACACAAAAAACACAAAAACACAAAAACACAAAACACCAAAAACACAAAAACACAAAAACACAAAAAACACAAAAACACAAAAACACAAAAACACAAAAACAAAAAAACACAAAAAACACAAAAAACACAAAAAACACAAAAACACAAAAACACAAAAACACAAAAACAAAAAACACAAAAACAAAAACACAAAAACACAAAAAACACAAAAACACAAAAACACTGAGACCAGAAAAAAACAAAAAAAACTTCACACAAGAACAAACAGTAAAGTGAACACAGGACAGGAGCAGACAGGAGCAGACAGGAGCAGCAGACAGGCAGACAGGCAGGAGCAGACAGGAGCAGACAGGAGCAGACAGGAGCAGACAGGAGCAGACAGGAGCAGACGCAGACAGAGCAGACAGACAGAGCAGACAGACAGACAGGACAGACAGACAGAGCAGACAGGAGCAGACAGGAGCAGACAGACAGAGCAGACAGAGCAGGAGCAGACAGGAGCAGACAGAGCAGAGCAGACAGACAGAGCAGACAGGAGCAGGACAGGAGCAGACAGGAGCAGACAGAGCAGACAGAGCAGACAGGAGACAGACAGGAGCAGACAGAGCAGACAGACGAGACAGGAAGGAGCTCAGTTTGTTTGGAGTTGTTCTATTTCATCCAGACATTTCCCTTAAAGAACATTTATAAAATACTGTAGTGGCTGATTTATAAATAAAATGATATATTTTTTAAAATTCAGATATATAAAAAAAAAAAAATCTGGTACAGAACTTAAAAAAACTGTTCAATAACCTGTTCCATAAGCTTGGACATATTTACAGATGAGGATTGATGTGCTTTGTCCCGATCAAATGTTTGAATAATTACAGAAAACCAGAGTCCTGCACCGGGTTGAGTAACTGCAGGTACGGGGAAATAGCTGCTGAAATGGGCGGGTTTTAACGCATAGAATAAAACAGGTCTAAAACAGAACTGAACCAAGACTAAACCAGGACTAAAGCAGGTCTAAAGCAGGACTAAAGCAGGACTAAAGCAGGACTAAAGCAGGACTAAAGCAGGACTAAAGCAGGACTAAAGCAGGACTAAAGCAGGACTAAAGCAGGACTAAAGCAGGTAAAGCAGGACTAAAGCAGGACTAAAGGGAAGGACTAAAAAAGGACTAAAGCAGGACTAAAGCAGGACTAAAGCAGGACTAAAGCAGGACTAAAGCAGGACTAAAGCAGGACTAAAGCAAAAAGCAGGACTAAAGCAGGACTAAAGCAGGACTAAAGCAGGACTAAAGCAGGACTAAAGGACTAAAGCTAAAGCAGGTAAAGCTAAAGCAGGTCTAAAGCAGGACTAAAGCAGGACTAAAGCAGGTCTAAAGCAGGAAACTAGGACTAAAGCAGGACTAAAGCAGGTCAGGTCTAAAGCAGGACTAAAGCAGGTCTAAAGCAGGACTAAAGCAAAGCAGGCTAAAGCAGACTAAAGCAGGTCTAAAGCAGGACTCTAAAGCAGGACTAAAGCAGGACTAAAGCAGCTAAAGCAGGACTAAAGCAGGACTAAAGCAGGACTAAAGCAGGACTAAAGCAGGACTAAAGCAGGACTAAAGCAGGACTAAAGCAAAGGACTAAAGCAGGAAAGCAGTAAAGCAGGTCTAAAGCAGGAACTAAAGCAGGACTAAAGCAGGACTAAAGCAGGACTAAAGCAGGTCTACTAAAGCAGGACTAAAGCAGGACTAAAGCAGCAGACTAAAGCAGGGACTAAAGCAGGTCTACTAAAGCAGGACTAAGCAGGACTAAAGCAGGAAAACCAGCAGGACTAAAGCAGGACTAAAGCACTAAAGCAGGACTAAAGCAGGACTAAAGCAGGAAAGCTAAAGCAGGTAAAGCAGTCTAAAGCAAAGCAGACTAAAGCAGGACTAAAGCAGGACTAAAGCAGGTCTAAAGCTAAAGCAGGTCTAAAGCAGGACTAAAGCAGGACTAAAGCAGGACTAAAGCTAAAGGGACTAAAGCAAAGGTAAAGCTAAAGCGGACTAAAGCAGGTAAAGCAGGACTAAAGCAGGTAAACTAAAGCAGGGTAAAGCAGGACTAAAGCAGGACTAAAGCTAAAGCAGGTCTAAAGCAGGACTAAAGCCTAAAGCACTAAAGCGCGGTGTAAAGCAGGTTAAAGCCTAAAGCAGGTGTGCAGCATGAAGCTCTGCGCCAGTCCTTTCGCCTGTGATCACTCGATGGACTATGCAGGGTGCACCTCTGAGCCCATCCCAACAGTGAGTCCTGGTTCAGTTGTGGTTCAGCCCTGGTTTAGTCCTGATTCAGTCTGTGGCATGTGCAGCGCAAAAGTCGAGCATCTCGATCAGTGTTTCTTCTGCTCAGTAAATAAATCCTGTGAAGTGATGACAGTCAAGTTGCGTCTGTGAATTCGTGTTCATACTGACGAAAGTGTAACTGTTTCATTTCATTTTGTGATTGTAATTCTTGACGTCATAACTTTTCAGTTCATATTCTGATGGATGCTTCAGTCAGAATGATTTTAATTCGTGGTGATTCATCACGGGTGGGTAACAGGTGGAATATTAACGGGTCCAGGTGGGTGCAGGGTTTAACTTTGATATAATCACGAGTTCACAGGCAGGTGTGGTGCTGAACTGTGCGGGTGCGAGTCTCCAAAAATGGACCTGTGCAGGACTCTGCTCTAAACCAGACGACTCCCTTTGACCGGCCCTCAGCCCCTCTGCCCCCGACCACTTGAACTGGTCCTGTGAGACAATCCTCAAAAATTCAGTGTGGCCGGTTTCAAAGAATATAATCTGCATCGTCAGGGTCAAACAGTTCTGTTACACGACCCGACTCGACCCAAAGGGGGGAAGTGTTACGGGTCCCAGCTCTTTGATATTTGTTTAGTGTGCTCCCATTCTTCTCTATTTGCTTTTGTGTGTGTGATGTGATCGGTCCGCGAGCCCTGGACCCAGATGTGCGGGAGCACAGGACGCAGGACGGAGGCTGGCGTTGCATCGTGTCGAGGATTGGCCGTCACCCTTCCGCCCCCACCAGTCCGTGGATGCCACCTGTGGGAGTGCGGGGAATAAAAAGGACAGTCTTCCACCTGCTCAGGGCGGCTGGATCTCTGCAGCCAGCTCACCCTTTTGTTTGATTTGTGGTTGTCTCATTTTGTTTTTGTTCTATTTCCGGCTGTTGCCTCTGAGTCCAGTCAAGTGGTAACGGAGGGAAACAGGGGCAGATTTTTGACATTCAAATGTCTCTTATTCAGAAACTAGAGGGACTATTGAAATAAGTAAAGTATCAGAATGTAGGAAAGAGTTACACTCCAACAGGGTCAAGTTAAACCTGTGATATTCTTTCAAGTTGTTGACAAAAAATTTAAAAACTCATGTCGGTAACGGAGGGAATGAAATATGCAGCACTTTTTGGGCAATAAATCCAAACAGTGATAACTCTTGGTTCTCACTTACATATCCTTAACAAACTGGTTTGAATATTTGCTTCATATAGTTTTCTACCATATGGTACAAGATTAGGTTGAAAAACCTCTTACTTTTTGAGTCATGAGATTTTTTATTAAGAAAGGTCATGGTAACGGAGGAAAAAGTAACGGAGGGAAAATTGTGCAAACAAGTAGAAGGTGCAGGATTTTACATCATTTGTCGCTTTTTTCTTCCGAATACTTTAATATTACTTCAAAATGAAAGGAAACTATTTCTATAAAATATGTCAGTCCTTCCAAGCAAATTTTTATCATTTTAAATAATATATTTTTTTTTAAAATCATGTACCTTCATCAACAGTTCAAAGATGGAATAACACAAGATATGATGAAATACATCCATTTATTTACATGATTTTCAGGTCTTTGAAATTTGGGAAATAATTTTTGTTCCATGTTTCATACATGGTCTGTTTAAAACATATGTAACTTTAGAACCAAAAATGGTACAGAAAAAAGGTCAACAGTTTCATAAACTAGAGTACATATGTATCTGTTCAATACATTTTTATATCAGATGCATTAACTTGAATTTTTGGCCTTGTTGTTTACTTCTGCTTGACTGGGCTCCTCTGTTAGTTCGTTGCGACACCTTTGGTTCGCAGTACAACTTTAGATAGATTTTGTTGTGTTGTTCTTGGTTAGGGCTCCTTAGTTTAGTAGATTATTTAGTTTAAATCCTTTTTATTTTCTCCCCAAATTTCTGTGTCTTTCTTTCCCTTTTCCTACACTGTAAATAATAAATGCACAATTTTTAGTTCAACCTTCAACATCCTGGTTTTATTGTTCTTCCCTTTCTCCTCTAGCAAAGGGGACGTAACAGATCCCATCACAGTCAGGAGCGAAAATGTGGCCCCCAGAGAAAAGTTTGGTGACTCTGCTCTAACCCACACTATTTATGTCAACATAAAGGTGCACTGTGTAACTTTTCTGGGAGGATTCACTGTACGGCATTAAACATTTTATTTATTTATGACTATAGATGTGTTTTCGTTGCGTAAAATAAACTTTTAACCCAGAACCAAGCCCAGCGCGGTGACGTTTATATTTTAGTTTTTTGATTTTTCTTCTTTAATATTTCCTTTGTACCATCACGGTGAAGTAAAACCACAGAAAACAAAAGACGTGTTTCATTTCCGCAGGGTTTTATTAGAATCTGTTTTACTTTTTTTTTGTCAAATAAAACGAACCCTGCCACAACCACGTGTCGCAACGGTTCAGTGGATTTGTGCAGCGCTCCGGGTCGCGTCCTCTTTGCAAATCTTTAATCTAAATTCAGAGTAAACAACGGGATCCCTAAAGGCAAAATATACAAGTGTAGAGTCCAACACTGAGGCTAATTTGTTCATTAAGATGGTTTATGTTACAGAATGAGCCACAGCGCCCCCTGTCCCGAGCTCTGCGTAAAAGGTCAGAGGTCGAGGAGAATATGCAAGATCCAGTTTCACGAAAAACAAACTGAAGGAGGAGAATGGCACGTCCTCTCGGAAAATACAATCATGTGAGGAATTATGTGGAATTACTGTAAGAAACCAGCTAAATTAAATTTAAAGGTGCAGTGTGAAACTTTCTGGTTGGGGCAGCTGCTTGTTTCTATGGAGATGTCATCGCTCTGCTTGGAATGTTCCACAGTGTGACGTTATCCAGTCCATTTTATTTGTATAACATGATTTTCAAAGTGCTGCACAGATAAATTAACACAATAAAAGACAGTAAATCTGAATCCAAGTCCGAGGTCATGGTTCTGGTGTCTTGCCGTCTCCAGGGGGTGGAGAGTTTCTGCCTCAAATGGAGGAGTTCAAGTATCTTGGGGTCTTGTTCACAAGTGAGGAGAGGATGGAGTTGCTGTATCGGACCGTTGTGGTGAAGAAGGAGCTGAGCCTAAAAGCAAAGCTCTCGATCTACCGCTCAATCTCCGTTCCTCCACTCACCTGTGGTCATGAGCTCTGGGTAATGACCACAAGGACGAGATCGTGGATACAAGCGGCTGAAATGAGTTTCCTCCGCAGGGTGTCTGGGTGCTTCCTTAGAGACAGGGTGAGGAGCTCAGTCACACGGGAGGAGCTCACAGTAGAGTCGCTGCTCCTCCACATCAAGAGGAGCCAGCTGAGGGGCTCAGGTATCTGTTCCACCTCCTGGGCATCTCCCCCGGGAGGTGTTTGGGGCACATCCCACTGAGAGGAGGCCCCAGGGAAGACCCAGGACACGCTGGAGGGACCATGGCTACATTCAGACTGCAGGGCTTAATGCTCAATTCAGATTTTTTTTGTGAAGTTGTTCACATTTCCAATTAAATGCAACTTGTATGTGATCTCCAGTGTGAACTTTAAATGCTCCAAAAGTGTCCCGCATGCACACTGGAGGACATGACGAGGTCACACACAGTGAGTGTGCTCAGTGTTTACAGAAGTCGCCTAAACGCTGGGCTTGTCTCACAAAATACGGTCCAGTTTTTTTGAAAATGGGACAGGTTACAGCCGCTTTGTTTGTTTGAGTCTTGATGTATGGTATTTGGTTCACAGGTGTTACGACCCCAGCTTGGGTCAGTATTTGTGGGTGCATGTTGGTGCTGCTGTGGCTCTCTCCCTCCCTTCCAGATTCAAGTGGGAGGGGCCAACATAACGAGCTGCACCTGATTGTGGGTGTGGCCCACCACCTTTAAAAGCTGCTGCTGGAGACTGCTCACTCTTCTCTCCTCTCCACTGTGTGGCCACAACTTTAGTTGCACCTTGTTTTTAAATAAATATCTATTTTTGTATTCTTTAAAACATGTGTGGACTCTCCATTGTTGGAACCTTGAGTCAGTTCGTAACAACAGACTCTTTATTTTTCATTGACACTGGAGCCAGAACCACCTGTATCCACACTTGGACATTGCAATATTTCAAAAACCGTCCATAAGTCCTGTCCAATTTGGCCTGAATACAGCGATCCCCTGAAATATTAATAAACTCATTAACCTCACTTTCCCTCCATTGACTAGACTCGGAGCCTGACGTGTAGGTGGATGAATGTGACCTGGCAGTTCAGACTGAAGTCGCATGTCAAAAGATCAGATATGTATCGATTTTAGGAGCACATATCTAAGTGATCTGGGTCGCATTTGAAAAAATGGGGTCTTTGTCGTTCAGACTGTCATTAAAAGATCAGATACAGGAGCATTGGGGCAAAAAAATCAGATTTGGGTCACATCAGGCTGCAGTCTGAACACAGCCTTTGTCTCTGGGCTGCCCTGGGAACTCCTCAGGGTCCACGGAGGAGCTGGAGGAAGTGTCCGAAGTGAAGGAAGTGTGGGAGTCCCTGCTTAGACTGCTGCCCCCGCGACCCGGTCCTGGATAAGAGGAAGAAAATGGATGAATGGAGGGATGGATGGAAGACAGAAAATCATAAATTAAATCAATCAGTCAAGTGTTACAATGCATAAAGCTAAAAATGAATGAAATAAAAAACAAATAATAATAAAAATAATTAAATAAATGAATAAACAAAATTAAATAAAAGACAATTCACGGTGTGTTAAAAGCCAGACAGTAAAAGTGGGTCTTAAGCTCTATTTTACATTTATTCAATTACAGGTGGTTTTATTGCTCAAAAAATACCTAGAAAAACAGTTATTCTGACTGTGAGCGGGGTCGCATCTCCACAGATCTGACCTGTAACTTGGTCTGGTTTGAGCAAAAGATGTTCATTATGTTTTTTTATGTACTTTAACTTCTTGGGTTCTTTTGAAAGACAATACAGTAAATATACTTTACTGTATTGTTTTTAAAAAAGAACCCAAGAAGTTGGTCTTTTTTTTGGTTTCCATGAAGATAGAAAGGTTTAATGCCATACTGTGAAATATTCCAGACCAAGCAATAACATTTCCATGGAGACAAGCATTTGACGGACACTTCCATCAGAAAAGTCACACTTTTATAGGGCCCTATTTTCTGATCTGCTATAATGTTGTTTCCTCGTCAAAAATATGTGGTTAAGTTCTTCTCTCGAACAGAACACACTCTGCTCCACCTAGTGATGTCATGTGGTAATACAGGAAGTGCTCCACTGTGTTTTTAAGCTCCATACACCTTCACTAGAACTAAAATTGGATAATTTCAGACGTGGAATTGCCGATCTCAACTGAACTAAAGGTAAAAGGAGCTGTTAACTTGAAAACTATGATTGCATGGTTTGGTAATAAATTCCTTTTTATTTGTACAGGGACAATATATGAAGCGAGATAAAAGTCATAGGAAAGTTGTCGGTGCCAGGTTATAGCAGGAACGCACATTTACACCTGGAATCCCTCAACAGATCGGTGAAAACACTGAGTGTGTTTACATGCACATCAATAACCCGGTTATGATCAGGTTTTTTGAGTATCTCGGTTTCTTGATGGTGCATGTAAACGCAGTAACCCGGTTTCAGTAACCCGGTTATGGCAGTATCCCGGTTATTAGAAACCGGGTTACTGTAGCTGGTTTATTCTGATAGTAACCGGGTTACTTGTGGCATGTAAACGCAGTACCCCGGTTACTGCAACATAAAGTTGAGTGCGCATGCGTCCAAAAGACACTTTCCAGCCTTTCACCACAACAGTAGCGACATAAATAAATTGACCAACATAAATAAAGTGACCAAACGAGTGAAATGACTGTAAAATTAAGAGCTGCGCTAAACCTGCACATGTACAATCTGCACTCGTACGACCTGCACTCGTGTGACGCTGAAAAGCTAAAACATGAACTATCTCCTATACTCTATACGCACAGAACACACTTACCATCATTAGCGCCTCTTCTGTCACAGAAATAACACACATAATCCACAGAGTCGTGTCATTTAGTCCAAAAGAAACTGATCGCATCAGCGGCACAAGGAGCGAGTTGTTTTTATCGCCGCTAACAGTTTATGCTAATTAGCCAAACGGTCTTAAGTTTCGTTTCTGTAAAACGTAAACAAATGTGATCACAGCTGAATTATCTGATCAAACGGGCTGATGTGTCTATAGTGTTTATGGTTTATATGTTGTAAAGTTGAGTTTATTTATGCAGAAGATTTTAATGAAGAATCTGCACAGTGGATTGTGGGAGATCTCGTAGCTCCTTAGCTTCTTATGCTAAAGGAGCTCACGGTTTGTATTTTTCCTGGTTTATGAAATTGATTTAAGTTAATTTTTGCGCCTGCGCATTTGTAAGATTATGTCAAGAAACCGGGATACTCCATTTGATCATGTACACGCGGATATGAGTGTCCCGGTTTCTCAGTGCGCATGTAAACGCAGTAACACGAATACTGACATAACCGGGATATGGCTAATAACCGGGTTATTGATGTGCATGTATACGCACTCACTGAGAACACAGATTCATGACGTCACAAGGTGGAACAGAGCATTTTAAGCTGTGGAGATGGAGACAGACTAATGATAAATGAGAACTCAAACATGTGTGAATGAAACAAAACACAACTCTGGGTCTGTTTCTGATGAGGTAACAACATTCTAACATAATCCATTTAGCCATTTAGACTTTAGACTCCAATAATTTCCCTTGTGGATCAATAACGTTTGTCTAAGTCAAAGTTTAAGTCATTTCGGACCATTAAGACATACTGTATTACACATATTATTTCCAGGTAATTAGGACTGAACTATAACATGTGTAGATCATTACAGACCAATCCAGGCTGGAAACCCCCTCGACTGCTGCCTGATTTATAATTTGTTTAATAATAGAAACTGTTTTTTGTACTGTGTAGTTTTATGTACTGCTAAACTGAGTAGACCCACGTTTATGGTGGAATTCAAGGGAATAAACAGAACAAGCAACATTTTTTTCATGTAAGTGTTTTTGAAAAATGACCACGTGACATGAATCTGATTGTTTTGAAAGAAAGAGCAGTGGGCAGACACAGAATTTAAGTGTTTTTCAGACAATAAAATGCACTCAAAATTCTTTAATTTTCTCAAAAATCGACACTGTCTGCAATGCTTCAGTCGTAGGGAGTATTATACACCTCTGAGTCCTCATTACAGCACAGAAAATCAACTTCTTTAACATTACTTACACAAAGCAAATCAGAGTTTAAAAAGTTAAACTGTGTTACACTGTGTAACTTTTCTGGCAGAGGGTCTGTTAAAATTGACTCTCACAGAATCAGTTTTAACATTTTCTCAGAGTTTATGTGAGTCCAATTTGTTCTAGAGTTAATTTAACATTTTTGGAAATGTTAATTAAGTAACAGTGGACCAAAGTTTCTGTTTAACCCCGAAATCAAGAGTTATATTAATGTTTTGAGAGTAAACGGAAAACACTTTGTAGGGTTATACTGTTGTAGTTAAACAACACACAGAGCTGTTTTATTTTTACACTTACACTTTACACATTTTAGTTAATGGGTCCGGTCAAGTGGTAACGGAGGGAAACAGGGGCAGATTTTTGACATTCAAATGTCTCTTATTCAGAAACTAGAGGGACTATTGAAATAAGTAAAGTATCAGAATGTAGGAAAGAGTTACACTCCAACAGGGTCAAGTTAAACCTGTGATATTCTTTCAAGTTGTTGACAAAAAATTTAAAAACTCATGTTGGTAACAGAGGGAATGAAATATGCAGCACTTTTTGGACAATAAATCCAAACAGTGATAACTCTTGGTTCTCACTTACATATCCTTAACAAACTGGTTTGAATATTTGCTTCATATAGTTTTCTACCATATGGTACAAGATTAGGTTGAAAAACCTCTTACTTTTTGAGTCATGAGATTTTTTATTAATAAAGGTCATGGTAACGGAGGGAAAAGTAACGGAGGGAAAATTGTGCAAACAAGTAGAAGGTTGCAGGATTTTACATAATTTGTCAACTTTTTTCTTCCAAATACTTTAATATTACTTCAAAATGAAAGGAAACTATTTCTATAAAATATGTCAGTCCTTCCAAGCAAATTTTTTATCATTTTAAATACTTTTTTTTTTTTTTTTTTAAAATCATGTACCTTCATCAACAGTTCAAAGATGGAATAACACAAGATATGATGAAATACATCAGTTTATTTACACTGATGATGTTTCATACATGGTCTGTTTAAAACATATGTAACTTTAGAACCAAAAATGATATAGAAAAAAGGTCAACAGTTTCATAAACTAGAGTACATATGTATCTGTTCAATACATTTTTATATCAGATGCATTAACTTGAATTTTTGGCCTTGATGTTTACTTCTGCTTGACCTAATTTAAGATGACATTATGTGGTCTTCTCTTACAAGAGTTTGAAGTGGTGGGTGGGAGGTGTCAAATTAACTTCAACCATATCAACTCAAATAACCCCTGCTAGAACCCACATTTAACATTCAAATAGTTAAAATAACACTTTTGGGGTTAAAAATAACTGAAATATTTTACCCTGAAATTTTAACCGTTCTGGTCTGGTCAGATCTACGGAGAAGCAAGTCTGTACAAGAGTTTATGTTTCTCAAGGTATTTTTTGAGATATAAAACACTTACAAGCGAGGCAGATAAGTTTAATGCCATACTGTGAAACATTCCATGCAAAGAAATAACATCTCCATGGACCCTTAGAAGACCACCTCAGAAGTTTACATAGTGAATCTGTAGTAACTATTTGTGAACAAAAACTAACAAACAAAAGCGGCGAGCAAACTCAGACCTAAACATAACTCAAATAATCACGTTTGGGCACCGCGGGTTTGTGGTTTACACAGTGAAGGAAAAAACTAAATCAATGTCCACGACCAGAGCTGCTTTTTCCAAGATTTATTCCAGTTTTACAGGAAAACAACAAAGGTACATGATCAAGGCCGACTCGCTGCCTCTGCTGTCGACGACCGGGAAAGACCACAGGCCCACCCAGGTCCGGTCTGGTCCACCTGTACCACCCGCGTTTATCGTCCAGGCCCATGGATTAAACCAAAAACAGAAAAGGTGCTAAGGTAGTGGCGTAGTACTCGAGACCGGCTTCGAGACAGTTTTTTTTTTTTTTTTTTGCAGTCTTGACTCAGGCTTTTAGGCACTTAGACTCGGTCTAGTCTCAGTCTTGAAGGTTCGTGGACTCAGTCTTGTCTTGGCCGTGAAGGCGCTTGGACTCGGTCTTGTCTCGGTCTTGAAGGCGCTTGGACTCGGTCTTGTCTCGGTCTTGAAGGCGCTTGGACTCGGTCTTGTCTCGGTCTTGAAGGCGCTTGGACTCGGTCTTGTCTTGGTCTTGAAGGCGCTTGGACTCGGTCTTGTCTCGGTCTTGAAGGCGCTTGGACTCGGTCTCGTCTCGGTCTTGAAGGCGCTTGGAACTCGGTCTCGTCTCGGTCTTGAAGGCGCTTGGACTCGGTCTCGTCTCGGTCTTGAAGGCGCTTGGACTCGGTCTCGTCTCGGTCTTGAAGGCGCTTGGACTCGTCTTGTCTTCTTCGAAGGCGCTTGGACTCGGTCTTGTCTCGGTCTTGAAGGCGCTTGGACTCGGTCTTGTCTCGGTCTTGAAGGCTTGGACTCGGTCTTGTCTCGGTCTTGAAGGCGCTTGGACTCGGTCTCGTCTCGGTCTTGAAGGCGCTTGGACTCGGTCTTGTCTCGGTCTTGAAGGCGCTTGGACTCGGTCTTGTCTCGGTCTTGAAGGCGCTTGGACTCGGTGGGTCTCGAAGGGGCTTGGACTCGGTCTCGTCTAGGTCTTTAAGGCGTTTGGACTCGGTCTCATCTTGGTCTTGTAGGCACTTGGACTCTGTGTCTCGAAGGCGCTTGGACTCTGTCTCGTCTCGGTCTTGAAGGCGCTTGGACTCGGTCTCGTCTCGGTCTTGAAGCGCTTGGACTCGTGTCTTGTCTCGTCTTGAAGGCACCTGGATCGGTCTTGTCTAGTCTTTAAGGCGTTTGGACTCGGTCTCATCTTGGTCTTGTGACTTGGACTCTGGTCTCGAAGGCGCTTGGACTCGGTCTCGTCTCGGTCTTGAAGGTGCTTGGACTCGGTCTCGTCTCGGTCTTGAAGGCAACTTGGACTCTGGTCCGGTCTTGAAGGTGCTTGGACTCGGTCTCGTCTCGGTCTTGAAGGCACTTGGACTCGGTCTCGTCTCGGTCTTGAAGGCACTTGGACTCTGTCTTGTCTCGGTCTTGAAGGCGCTTGGACTCTGTCTCGTCTCGGTTTGAAGGTGCTTGGACTCGGTCTCGTCTCGGTCTTGAAGGCGCTTGGACTCTGTCTTGTCTCGAGGTCTGACACTTCAGGAGATGGTAAAATGATAAAATGGAGATAGATTTATAACTGTATAAATGTCGAAAATTACAAAGATGACCTCGATTTGGTCTTGATGGGCCTTGGTCTTGGTCTTGTCTCAGTCTCGGCCTTTAAAAGTCTCGGTCTTGTCTCGGTGTCGACCCTCAGAGGACTCGATCTTGTCCTGGTTTCGGGACCCTGTAGTCTCAGTCTTGTCTCAGTCTCGGCCTTTAAAAGTCTCGGTCTTGTCTCGGTCTTGACCCTCAGAGGTCTTGGTCTTGTCCTGTTTTCGGGAGCCTGTGGTCTCAGTCTTGGCTCAGTCTCGGCCTTAAGAAGTCTCGATCTTGTCTCAGTCCCGGCCTTGAGAAGTCTCGTCTTGTCTGGTCTTGACCTCAGAGGTTGGTCTTGTCCTTGTTTCGGGAGCCTGTGGTCTCAGTCTTGGCTCAGTCTCGGCTTAAGAAGTCTCGATCTTGTCTCAGTCCCGGCCTTGAGAATCTCGGTCTTGTCTGTCTTGTCACGGTTTTGTCTCAGTCTCGGCTTTTAAAAATCTCGGTCTTGTCTCAGTCTCGGCTTTTAAAAATCTCGGTCTTGTCTCAGTCTCGGCTTTTAAAAGTCTCGGTCTTGACCCTCAGAGGTCTTGGTCTTGTCCTGGTCTCGGGACCCTGTGGTCTCACTCTTGCCTCAGTCTCGGCCTTTAGAAGTCTTAGTCTTGTCTCGTTCTCGATCCTCAGAGGTCTTGGTCTTGTCCTAGTCTCGAGTCCCCATGGTCTCGGACTGGTTTTGGTCTCGATTAGTGCGGTCTTGACTACAACACCACTAAACAAATGAGCAAAAATAATATTAACATCGCAAAAATATATATATTAAATGCAAATTAACAAAACTAAATGAGTAAACTCGACGAACAGCTCCTGCAGCATCTTTAAACGGTTCAGTTTCATTCGGTGGGTTTTCAGGCTGGGATCCCGTTGGAAACTTCTCCGGTCCGAGTGCAGTGTAATCACATTTGTTTATTTGCATTGACAGACACTTTATACTGAAGCATGAGTTTAAACAGACAGACGAACGCTGGAAGTCTCTCATTCAAAACAATCAGGGAGGCGTTCGGGGGACTACTGTGGCTCTGTTTAAAATCACATAATGGACAAAACATACGTACGTTTAAACCATAAAACAGAGGCCAGGGATTAGCTCTTAACTTTTATTGTATTGTTTCATATGTTTTGCCAGAAACTAAAACTAAGAAACTTTAAGACCAAACCCCAGGGAGCAGTTACGACGCAAGACAAACTGTTTAAAGAGAACGTAATGAAGGTAGAAATTAGGAAAGAGAACATGTTTTGGAGGTTTTTCGGTTCATTTAAAGCCACAAAAATACATTCCTTCAAACTATTTTTGTATTAAAATGCAGATAATTTGGAAATATTTTACTTTACTGAATCTCAAGTTGTTTCAAATCCAAAAAATCCAAATGAACGACAAGACTTCTGATGATGTTTTAAAGGCTCTGTACCTGATTTTTACTGTCTTAAAAATGTGAAAAGCAGATCTAGTTCATCGTAAAGGAGTTTTAAGTCGTGTTATAATGTTGCCTCATCGAAAACAGACCTGGAGTTGTGTTTTGTTTCACACATGCACGGCAAAAAACCATAATCTAGTCAAGTTAAGATGACTTGAATTAAGAAAGTTTTGTCATGTTTTGAGTAAATTTCACTTGACAAATAAAATTATCTGCAAATGGAAGAAGACTTTTTGTACTTAAAACATGAAAATACATCTTGCTGCACTTAAAATAAGAAAAAACAACAACTTTTTGCACTTAAAATAAGAAACAAAATCGAATGTTGCGTGACTTAAGAAAAACACCCTTTTTCCATTGGTAGATAATTTGACTTGTCAAGCTGAATCTACTCAAATGAAGTCAAATGTTCTTAATTTAAGTCATTTTAATTTAACTAGATTGTTATTTTCCAGAGTAATCCTGCAATTATGCATTCAGAGCGTCCAAATTATTCAACGTGAT
The DNA here is from genome assembly GCF_026225935.1 of Boleophthalmus pectinirostris. Classification (NCBI taxonomy): domain Eukaryota; kingdom Metazoa; phylum Chordata; class Actinopteri; order Gobiiformes; family Gobiidae; genus Boleophthalmus; species Boleophthalmus pectinirostris. The sequence continues at coordinate 38,274,802 of NW_026571140.1, forward strand.
GAGTTTATAAGCGCTTTTTACAACTCTTAAAGACCAGTCACGGCAATCTGCTCTACCAACTGAGCTACTGTTGCCCCACTAGCATGCAAACTGTTCTTAAACTGCACTTCCTGATTCCTGGACATGAAAACGCTTCATAATTACCCTTTTTTCAGACTATTGGCGAGTTTCAGCTGACGTCATTGTTATTAAAAGCCCGCGTTGCTGCTGGGAAATATTTTGGTCGGAGGCAAGAAACACGGTAGCGTCAAACACAGTGCGTAACCTCGCGTATTTATCCCCGATAATGGTAAATTCCTGCTGCATTATCGGATGCACAAATAGAAGCACGGAAGAAGGAAAATGTCTTTTTCGTATTCTGAGTGAAAAGAACCACTAACGGTGAATTAAACGACTTTCAAACATTCACAGAGCAAACGTAGAAGATCCTAACAAACCGTGGACTCCAACAAGTTCAACAACACATCGAGACTCTTGGAGGTTTTCATCTTTTCTGCTGCTGTGAATGGCCCAGGAGTTTCCACCAAGTCATTGTGGATATCGGCAAAGTGAATATTTGTCCAGGTAGTTGGCGATTCTGACCAGAAATTTGGTTTGGTCCAGACCTTTTGTCGGGGTTGAAAAGGGTGATTTGGCTCCATCGATGCTTATGACCAATTTCTGGTCAAATGGTCTTGGGTCCTCTGCCGTTAGAGTGGATAAATAACCAGGGATCAATACCCTTTACGTGTTTTCTCGCTCCGTCCGTCATGTTGAATTAGTGTTTATTGCCGCCGACCAAAATAATTCCCAGCATGCAACGGCAACAATGCCGCCTCCCTAGGTGTTCCAGGCACGTCCCACCGGGAGGAGGCCCGGGAAACCCAGGACACGCTGGAGGGGACTATGTCTTTCGGCTGGTCTGGGAAGGTCCTGGTCGTCGGAGGACTGGTGAGTCGGCAAGTGAAGGAACTGGGAGTAGCTGAGGAGGAGGGAAGGGTCAAGGAGAAGTCTTCGGCTGGTCTGGGAAGGCCTCGGTGTACCCCCGGAGGAGCTGGAGGAAGTGTCAAGGGTGAAGGAAGTCTGGGAGTCCCTGCTTAGACTGCTGCCCCCTGAGATATAAAGAAGAAAATGGATGGACAAACTTATAAAGATGACTGAGAAGACTGAACACAAGTGCCCCCAAAAAGAAACTGCAAGTAGTGAAATCTGCAGCTGAAAACCGTAATCGAGCAGCAGAAAGAAAGTTTGGAGTGAGCGAGAAACTTGTGAGGGACTGATGGAACACGGGGATGGAGAACACAGCTTCACGGTAACTGGGAAGGTGCAACATGCAACTTTCCTGAAGTCACTGGATGGACAAAGCCTGGACTTCAGTGACACCGAAACCATCCTGTCGGGATTCAGAAAGACCAGAATAATTCTAACCTGGAACTGATGCTGAGTCTGACGACAGCGACACAGAAGAGGAAGCGGCGCTCTTGTTTACCTCTGGAGGTCGTGGAGTTGCTCAGAAGTGACACCGAGGATGAAGAATTGAATGGATTTAGTGATTTGGAGTGAGATGGAGAGTTTGTTAAGGGCCGTTCACACCAAGGCATCAAAGCGTCCAGTTTCAATGTAAAGTCTATGTGGACGCGCGACTAGAGCATCCTGCGTTTTTGTGGCGTGAATCTGGTGTCAGCGCGGCGCCTCTTGAGCGTTTTCGCGTCAGCGGCCAAGACGTGTGTCCAAGGCGTCAGCGTCAAGAAGTTGAAAATGCTGAACTTTTCGCGTCAGACGCACCGCGTCAACCAATCAGGGACGAGTATCCAGAGACGCAGCGACGTTATTATCAGGAAGAAAGACCCGAGAACCAGAACGAGAACCACAAACATGAGCGGAGCATAAATATATACGCCACAATCACCGAGCCGAGGACTACACCAGGACCGTACCAGGACTAAACCAGGACTAGACCGAGACTAAAAAAGGACTAGACCCTGAATAGACCGAGACTAAACCACGACTAGACCGGGACTAGACCGGTATTAGACCAGGACTAGAACGGGACTGATCCAGTGTCATTATCGGAGTATAAATATATATACGTCCCAGTCGTCGACCTGATCTCCTCCGCTGATGTTTTATGTCATAAAAACACTCTCTCAGTCTGATCTAACTTTGTTTCGGGAAAAGAGCGAGACCGGGCTCTTGTTTCCAGGGCCATGGACGCGCGTCAAGTATTTTTGTCCCATTCGTTCACGGCGTCAGGGCGTCTAAACTCAAATGCAAAGGCGTCCAAATAGAGGCGTCAAGGCGTTTTTTGACGCTTTGGTGTGAACGGCCCTTTTAACTTGTTCTGTTCTGTTGTTTATGTTATATTTATCTGAAGAACTGTTCATATGTGACGTTAACAGCCTGTTGTTCTCTGTTCTTTTGTAAAATTCCCCCCAAAAGTGCGACTTATACTCTTATAGTCCGAAAAGTACAGTACACACTGACAGCAGCACACAGCGGACTCATTTTGACTTCGACAGCTGCTTATAGTTCATATCTGTACTGGGCAAAGACTCATTTTACTCAAATCCATTACACAGGCTCTACAGCGTACGGTTACTGAAATATGCGAGCGCTTTTTTGCCAAGAATAAAACTAAGAAACCATTAGACGAGATCCCAGGGAGCAGTCGTACAGTCCAAACTGTGTAAATGAGGCGTGCTGCTGCAGAGGGAGAACCATCGCAATAAGGAGGAAACGGGGAGGGATTTTCCTGGTCCGAACGTGATTCAAAACCCAGAGTGTGCAGTGTTTGTACAACTGGACGGAGTACAAGATTTGAGAACCTTTTAAAAGTCTCCTAAAGCCCATCGATGCCTTCAGCCGAGCGTCGACTTTATTTTTCTAAGCGATAAAGCGCGTGGAGCCCGAGCCCGGCCCTCCGGCGCGGCCCCGTTCACCCTCCGTTCCCCCGGAGCGCTCTGCTGCAGTTACAGAGAAAATATTATTGATCCGTGCGATCCCAGAAGGAGAGGAGGAGACAGAGGAGAGAGGAGAAAGGACAGTGGAGAGGAGAGAAGAGAGAGAGGAGAAAGGAGAGGAGAGAGGAAAGGGGAGAGGAAAGAGTGGAGGAGAAAGGAGGGGAGACAAGCTAGAGAGGAGATAGGAGAGGAGAGAGAAGAGATAGGAGAGGAGAAAGGAGAGGGGAGGGGGAAAGGAGAGAGAGAGAGAGAGGAGAGAGAGAGAGAGGAGAGGAGGGGAGGAGAGGAGAGAGGAAAGGAGAGGAGAGAGGAGAGGGGGAAAAGGAGAGAAGAGGAGAGAGGAAAGGAGATAGGAGAGGAGAGAGAAGATAGGAGAGGAGAGGGGGAAAAGGAGAGGAGAAAGGAGAGAGGAGAGAAGTGAGAGCAGAGAGGGGGGAAAGGAGAGGAGAGAGGAAAGGAGAAAGGAGAGGAGAGAGGAAAGGAGAGGAGAGAGGGGGAAAAGGAGAGGAGAGAGGAGAGAAGTAGAGGAGAGAAGAGAGGAGAGGGAGGAAAAGGAGAGGAGAAAGGGAGATAGGAGAGAAGGAGAGCAGAGAGGGAGGGAAGGAGAGGAGAGGAAAGGAGAGGAGGAGAGGAGAGGAGAGGAGAGGAGAGAGAAAGGAGAGGAGAGAAGGAGAGAGAGGGAATAGGAGACGGGGAGAGCACAGGAGAAAGGAGAGGAGACAGGAGAGGAGAAAGGAGAGAAGAGCAGGAGAGGAGAGAAAAGAGAGGAGAGGTGAGAAACGGAGAAAGGAGAGGAGTGAGGAAAGGAGAGAGGAGACAGGGGGAGAGGAAAGAAGAGGGGAAAGGAGATAGGAGAGGAGAGAGAAGATAGGAGAGGAGAGGGGGAAAAGGAGAGAAGAGGAGAGAGGAGAGAGTAGAGGAGAGAAGAGAGGAGAGGGGGAAAAGGAGAGGAGTGACTAGAAAGAGGAGAGAGGAGACAGGAGAGGAAAGGAGAGGACAGATAAGGAGAGGAGAGAAGCGAGAGAGGAGAAAGGAGAGGGAGAGGAGAAGAGAGGGAATAGGAGACGGGGAGAGCACAGGAGAAAGGAGAGGAGACAGGAGAGGGAAGCGAGAGGGGAGGAGAACAGACAGGAGAAAGGAGAGGAGATAGGAGAGGGGAGGAGAGAAGTGAGAGAGGAGAGGAGAGAGGAAAGGAGAAAGGAGAGGGAGAAAGAAGAGAAGAGAGGAAAGGAGATAGGAGAGGAGAGAGAAGATAGGAGAGGGGAGGGGGAAAAGGAGAGAAGAGGGGAGAGGAGAGAAGTGAGAGAGGAGAGGGAGAGGAGAAAGGAGAGGGAGAGGAGAAGAGAGGGAATAGGAGACGGGGAGAGCACAGGAGAAAGGAGAGGAGACAGGAGAGAGAAGCGAGAGGGGAGGAGAACAGACAGGAGAAAGGAGAGGAGAGAGGAAAGGGGAGAGGAGACAGGGGGAGATGAAAGAAGAGAGGAGAGGAGAGAGAAGAGGAGAAAGGAGAGAAGAGAGAAGAGGAGAAAGGAGAGAAGAGTAGGAGAGGAGAGAAAAGAGAGGAGAGATGAGAAACGGAGAAAGGAGAGGAGAGAGGAAAGGAGAGAGGAGAGGAGAAAGGAGAGGAGAGAGGAAAGGAGAGAGGAGAGGAGAGAGAAGAGGAGAAAGGAGAGGAGAGAGGAAAGGAGAGAGGAGAGGAGAGACGAGAGGAGAAAGGAGAGAGGAGAGGAAAGATAAGGAGAGGAGAGAAGCGAGTGAGGAGAGGGAGAGGAGAAGAGAGGGGATAGGAGACGGGGAGAGCACAGGAGAAAGGAGAGGAGACAGGAGAGAAGCAAGAGAGGAGAGTAGGAGAGGAAAGAAGGGAAGATTAAAGTGTGCATGTGTCTGTTCTATCGTTATAAACTTTGACACCCGTGGATCTTTATGTTGTAATTTACACATTTTAAATCACAATATTCATCTAAAACAACTTCATAAAAGCAAAACAAGCTCGCTGATTTCCACGTCAGAAAACTTGGGAACAAAAATAAATAAATTTTGTTTGGACCAGACCAGACGTTGCCGAATCCTACACGTATCACCAAAAAATAAAACGTAAAACGGGCGTGAATTAGTGGATTTGGGTTAAATATGTTAAAGCTGGAGTTTGGTCTTGAGGAAATTAATGCAAATCAGAGTAAAAAAAAAACTAAAATATGAAAACGCAGCAGGAGGAAATGATTCTGAGGCATTTCTGATTTCTTGAAAAGTTGTTCAGACTTATGAAAGGTATTTTTATGAGGTGCAGGAAAAGAGAGTTGGAGCAAAGAGGAAAGAAGGACGAGATAAGGAAAGAGGGTTTGAGGAACGAAAAGAGAGGAGGAGAGAGGAAAAGAGAGGAGGAGGAGGGTGGTACGAGGAAGAGGAATGAGGAATGAGGAAAAGAAATGAGCAGAGAGGTTTGAGGAAGGAGACGAGAGGAGAGGAAAAGAGGGGAGGAGAGAAGTGTGAAGAGAGAGGAAAAGAGGAGGAGAGGAAAAGAGGGGAAGAGAGAAGTGTGAGGACAGAGAGGAGGAGAGTTGGATGAGGAAGGAGAGAGGAAAAGGAGGGAGGAGAGAGGAAAAGAGAGGAGGTGAGAGATGTGAAGAGAGAGGAAAAGAGAGGAGGAGAGAGGAAAAGAGGGGAGGAGAGAGATGTGAAGAGAGAGGAAAAGAGAGGAGGAGAGAGGAAAAGAAAGGAGGAGAGAGAAAAGGAGGAGGAGGAGAGGAAGAGAGGATGAGAGGAGAGAGAGAGAGAGAGAGAAAGAGAGAGAGAGAAAAGAGAGGAGGAGAGAGGAAAAGAGAGGAGAGAGAGAGAGAGAGTGAAGAGAGAGGAAAGAGAGGAAAGAGAGGGAGGAGAGAGTGTGAGAGAAAGAGGAGGAGAGAGAGAGGAGAAAGAGGGAGAGAGAGAAAGAAGGAGAGAAAAAAAGAGAGAGAGGAGAGGA